>NC_056743.1:887418220-887744053 GCF_019279795.1 Protopterus annectens | reverse complement strand
TCAACACCATCCCCCATTCTGGAATTATAGCTAAATTCACTAACTAGGTATAAATCCCTATGTCACAAGATTAGTTGCCAACTGGCTCACTGACAGAACCCACACTGTAAAAGTTGCAGACTCCAAATCTGACCTCAAAGCAGTGATAAGTGGAGTACCACAGGGTTCCGTCCAGGGACCTCTCCTGTTTGGTATCTACTTCTCTGAAGTACAGGCTAACACAGAAGGCCTCTGGCTAACAAAGTTCTCAGATGACTGCAAACTAGGAGCCATAGTCAAGTCCCCAAATGATGTGGACATCCTACAGAAGGGCCTCGCTGAGACAGATGCCTGGTGTCAGAGCCATGGCCTCAAGCTCAATGCCAAAAAGTGCAGTGTCATCCCCTTTGGTAAAACCTCTGTACCCATGAACTACCACGTAGGTAGCAATCTACTTAACACCGACTGCGTGATAAGAGACCTTGGGATCCAGATGGACAGCATTCTCTCCTTTGATAGTCACATCGCCACAGTAGTCAGGAAGTCCTTCTACGTGGCACACCTCATCATAAAAGGGTTCTCGTCCAGGAAAAAAGAGGTCATTGTTCCCCTCTACTCGACACTCATTAGACCCATTATAGAGTACAATGCCCCTTTTAGAATGTACCTCACAAGACATCAGCAGCAGCTGAAAAGGCCACAGAAGTACCTCACAAAGAGAATTACTGGCCTCAAACAAATGCCCTACACTGACTCCCTCAAAAAACTCCAGCTTTACTCTGTAGCATATCGCCTACTCTGAGGTGATCTCTGCCTAACATATAAAGCTATGTCAAACCCAGAGCTGTTGGACATGCTACACCTAAAGAAATCCCAATCCCTCCAAGCTACACGCTCTAGGGACCTAAATCTTGTCACCACAATAAACAGGACATGCTGGAGGGATATATTCCTGTCCCAAAGATTTCCCATACTCTAGAACAGGCTACCCATCTATGTCAAGCAAAGTTCTTCATTAGCACCCTTCAAGAAAAATCTTGATGAGTGGATGGGAAATAGGAAATACACCCCGGGGATCATTTCTGTGTCTCTGCTTGACAGTGGCACAGGAAAATAACTTTCTTGGGTTGCGTAAGTCAGGGAACCTTGTTGGCTAGGCTTACATAGGCCCTTGGGCCGATAGCCTAGTACCTACCTATGAACCTATATTGCTAACAAAGTTTCTTTTCTCTAGTTTCCATTCTGGAGAGCCATAAATGTTTCAAAATATATTATCTTGAAAAATAAGTATAAAAAATAGTAACATTACCTAGATCTTGGGAATTAAGTACAGAGGTGATACAGATATATATTTGTTTATTTAATGTATTAATTGGTGTACAGCAGTTATCTAGTGGACCATTTCAGGCTGTCCAGGTTTGCAAAAAAAAAAAAAAGCCCCCCCCCCCCCCAAAAAAAAAAAAGTACAAGCTTGAAAATACATAAAAAGTCAGATACAAGTACAACATAACCTAACTTAGATTTTTTTTTTTTTTTTTTACAAAATAATTTTAGGGTGGAATAAAACAGTATTTACAGTCACGTTACAGTACTTTTCAACATTTTATCACTAGAATCCAGAAAGTAGACTCTGAGTAATTTGTAGGAGAGAGGCTAAGATGTTGGAAAAATAGGAGCTAAACGATTCAACTGGGTGAAAATCAAGAATGTGTGGATTTTCTGAGAAAGTATTTTTCACTTTTGCCTAGAATTGTGAATATGAGTAAGGCAGCTTTAAGGAGGGAGGAAAAGGTCTTGGAGTGAAATATGTTGAACTTGGTATATAACTTGGTATATAAGGATGTGGTTTTCAAGGAAAATAACAAAAGGTATTTGCTTAATGTTCTGATTGTTATCTGCCTACAAAAGAATGGAAATATTTCTAAATTTGTCAATTGAAATAGCAGGGAAACGAATAAAAGTTGTTTATTTTTTAACAAGATCATCCAGATTTGTTCTACATCTGAAAGTGCTTCAGTATTAAAACATTCAGTGTCTCTTAATGGAGGAGAAGAGAAAACAAAGCATCTTGATGTGACTCAAAATACTGTATCTAAACTACCAAAATGCAAAATAGTGTAAAGACAAAAAAAAAAATACACAAATTCAAAAAACACTTTTTGCTGGGGTGGGGCTTTACCCCTTAACCTCCTAATACATGGGCTCTGTACACATACCAGGAATCACTAGATATACTACTACTGAGTGTTGTACAAACTCAGTAAAAAGGAAAAGCAAAACAAACTCACTTTTTGTCTTTACTCTGAGTAGCCTGATTTTAGATGCAGTATTTCTAAGAACAGTTGAAGACAGTTCAACAAACAATACAGATAGGTGATGACAATATAAATGCTTGATTGGCAGCTCTTTTGTAATGGAAGCAGCCAGATTATCTACCTCTTCCTTCCAGAATAATTTTAGGTGGGTTGAGTGTCAGTACTAGATGTGGAGCTGTTAAAGGAATACATTTTACAGTATATCTCATAGCAACTAGTACTGATGGACATCCTATGGCTACATCAATGACTGATTCCAAATCTCATTTTTACAGAGTGTGCAGAAAACGTGGACTGGTCTTAAAAAGTTGCTTAAGACTGTGCAGCACTAGAGCCTGATGATCAGGACTCCTTTTCCTTTTTATAGACCCGATTCTTTCAATCATTTCCTTCATTTCTTCTACCTTGTCTGGTTCCTTTTTTTTTGGCAAATTTTTTTTGACATTTCTTTTTCTGAGACTTAAGACATTTCTGTGTAAGAAATAGTCTGAATGCCTGAAGCCTTGTTAGTTTTATAGCCTGTCTGAATTTAGTATAATGCTCACATTCATCCACATTTTGTCAGGGCTAAAATCAAATAGATGTTGTATATGGAGATATTTATGCACTATTTACTTACCACAAGCAAATTTACTGATCGTCTTTGCTGCCACACGTTGGTCCTAAATGTCGACTGAGGAAGCAATCAAGAGAAATGTTGGGAAGATGAAATCTGAAAACTCAAAATAAAACAGAAATGGCGATTGAAAGCCACTGTGCAGTAAAAGATATTCTAGCAGGACGGAGGAATCAAAGGTACTCTAAATGAGCAAGAAAAGAGCCTAAGGGCATGAGAAATGTACTTATCCAAAATCCATATCACCAAGATGAAAAGGCCGACAGCACCAGAACACTGACGTCCTGGAACACCAACTTACCACTCCAGGTAAGTAAATGCTTGGTTATCCTGTTGAACTTTGTCCATTATACCCGTGGTAGTGCAATCTCAGAGTTGGTATATTTAGTTGAGGGGGTAGGGGGCAAAGCCCCCCACATTGGTGGGTTTGCTTTCCTTTGGTTTACATTTTTTCATGATGGCCAATCATTTCCTTACCTGGAGTGGTATGTCAGTGCTCCAGGACATCGCTGTTCCAGTGCTCTCGACCTTTTCATCTCATTGATATGGATGTCAGGTAAGTGAAATTTCTGTCTACCACAGTAGACCCATCTAGATATATATATATATATATATATATATATATATATATATATATATATATATATATATATATATTGGTCCCTGTCACATTGCCAAAGTTTCAAAACTCTGAATACGATATGACCAAGACCATATCGTCAAAGTTTTGAAACACTGACAACTGTCTATTGGGATTGCCGTATAGTGTGGAACCCAGGATTTGCCATTTTCCTCAATGTAGTACGATCTTGGAGTTGGTATAGTTAAGTAGCAGGGGGAGTGGGGGGTGTAGGGGGGCTTGCCCCCTGCAAAAATGTACAGGTAAGTTGTTTTTTTTCCTGTTTTCGGAATTACCAAACTTCAGAGATATGGTCTCAGCCATATCGTCTTCAGAGTTTTGAAATTTCGGCAATGTGATTTTTATATATATATACACACACACACACACACACACACACACACACACACACACACACACACACACACACACACACACACCCCACACACACACTCATATATATATATATATATATATATATATATATATATATATATATATATATATATATATATATATATATATATAAATATATAAGGAAGTCCCATGTTACTTTATCTCAGAATCTAAGCAAGCACATGATCCATGCTACTCATCTTGGGTAATATGCCATTATCCAGAGAAATTACAACCAGAAAAAAAGGATATACAAGCTGGTAAACTCCAGATTTGCTGGTTGGTGACCTTTACCTAAGAAGAGCATAGATACAAAAAAAAAAAAAAAGAAAAGATATTGGATAAGGATTATACTATAACAACAGGTTAGTATGGCTGATGAATAAAACAGTTATAAATAATATCTGAAGCACATATAAGGTGAAAAGAAAGAAATGAAAGAAAAAATTTAGAAGCCTAAATAATGTAAGATTTCATGAAAACAGAGAAATGATGGGTAATAATTTTAGTGGTAAAGATACATCAGAAAGCTAATGCATTTATGAAGCATTTCAAACCATGTACACAAAATCTCCTTACTCTCTGTCTCTCTATCATCAGTTATGATGATAGCTTTACTGTAATTTAGCAAAATGTTAATTTCTAAGCAGGTATAATGACCTCCTGAGCTTCCATTTTTTACAATTTAGCAGATTTTGTAAGAGTAACAATTCGAGACATGTAATTATAAACATATTTTGTATCATGCCTCGTGATTAATGCAGCAGGTCAATGGTTGTGCATCAAGTAGCATCCCTGGGCATGAAGATAAATGTTTTATTCATAATTCCTATTGACTTATTGCTGAACTATAAAGCGGAACATTTATTCCAGAGAAATTGAGAAAGACAGATGTTCATAAAAAGGTATCTACAATGAAGCAAATCCTAATTAGTCAAATTGTATGTAGCAGCACTAAGCTAAAGTCCAAGAAAAATGTAAACATTTTGTTTCAGATTTTTATTTGGTAAACCCAGTCATTTTTAATAATTGAAATCATACTGTGATTAAAAGCTCCAAACTATAATTACCATTTTTTTGTTTTGGTCCCCCAATGACCATGCAGCCTCCACCCCAGCCCTTCTACTGATTAATTAATTCCCTAGTGTTCTATCACCCTCCTGGGAGGGTGGTGTTGTTTATGTACTTTTATCAACAGATTATGTACAATATCATTAATTTGATCACAATCAAACATCTCAATATTTCTGTGTAACTGTGTGTCTGTGTGTATAAACACGTAATACTTACGTTTTGGATAGTAATATTTCTTCCATCAGCAACTATATATCCTATACCAACTTTGAAACTTTAGGCATCAAAAATATATTAAAAAATGACGTATATACTAACAATAAAACAAATACAAAATATTTTAACAAGTAACCCATTTGTTAAGTGTAAACATTTTTATTTCTTTTAATTGTTTTTTAGTTACTCTTTGCTAAATGGGTTATTCCCACTTGGTCTGTATCCTCTTTTTAGGGAAATCACAAGGTGGCATTCGTTCTGACTCAGGAAAATATGGTCAGGGTACCGAGGAACTTCCACTAGCATTTGGCTTTGTTGTTTTGTACAACAAGCAATAGGTGGACTGCTGCTACTTTTGTTAAAAATTCAAGATGGAAGATACCTTGAGAGATACAGCAGTGTTTGTGTTTTGGTACAAGCAGATTGAGAGTTGTCTGAATCTTTTGGAAATGAGGAAATTATTCTAATGGAGTTAGAAAGAGACAGATTACTAACACAGGGACTATTGAATTTGAGGGAGCAAACTGAACTAGAAAATACAGTAGAAGCAACCTAGAGTGAGGTATTTGATTGTGTTATGGAGACAGATGAGATAACAGTTCCAATGGGAAAAATAACTATGTCTGTGACCTTAAGGGGAATATGCAACAATGCACAGACTCTATGCTGACAGGTTCAGCTCAAATTCCCACCCCATTCCTCCCTGACAGTCCAAAGGAATTACCGTGTACCACAATCTCCCCCACCCTTACTGTGGAACTGTTATCAATGCACTTTCCAAGGCCAAAAATGCTACATTTATGGGCCATGATAATATCCCAGGATGCTTGCTAAATAACATGAAGCATGACCTCTCTGGTCCACTTGAATCACTTTTCAGCTGGAGCCTTCAGTCATTTTTTTTTTTTTACCCAAGGAATGGACAATGGCTACAGTCATTCCCCTACACAAAGGAGGTCCAACCACTGATCCGGGTAACTACAGCCCCATAAGTCTGATCAGCCTCATATGCAAGGCCATGGAAAGAATCATCATGGGCATAATAAGTGAAGACATAGATAAACTGCAAACAATGGACCCATCACAGTTAGGAATTGTTAAAGGAAGGTCACGCCTATTAAATCTGGAGGACATATTTCATTTTATTTATTTTATTTTACATTTGTTTACCAGGACAGTCCAACTGGACACATGCCCATTTTCAGTGGAGGCCTGGGGAGAAAAGCTCTAACATGAAACAAATAAAGAAAATCAGAGATAACTTGTATAAGTAGCCTAGCAAAAGGTAGTCTACATAAAGTTAGTTTACATAAATACAGTTTAGATACTGATAATATACATTCGGATAGTCTATAGTCTTTACGGTTATTACATTTATAAGATTGTATTATACACAGAGTTACAATGAATGACACATTGGTTGTAAAGGGCATAAGATTTGAGCTTAATTATTACATTCCTAAATTTAAGCATCAGAACATTATAATACCTTGTTAACCTAGGAATAAGAGGTATAACAACATTATGAGAGAACGACAACAACATCAGATTTTATTATAACACAATGCTTTATCTAGGACTTAAGTAGGGAGAAATTGGATAAGATGTTTCTGAGTTACCTTGTATATGAAATACAGCAGTTTGAGAACTGTTTAGTTTGAAGGGGCCTAAGTAATAAGTAGGACCAGAGGTTACAGTAAGTGTCGATGATGCTAGTGTTAGAAGTTGAGATTAATCTGGTGCAGAACAAAGGCACAGCCATTTGTTTGATAGTTGATTTTTTAGGGTTGTTTTAAACTGAACAAGAGACGTGGTGGATGTAATATTGTCTGGCAGTGCATTCCAAATTTTACCAATATAATTTGCGAAGAAGGAGTCCCCTGCTTGCTTTTTGCTTATGCCAATTTTTATATGGTGTTTGTTAGTGGATCTTAACGTTCTATTAGTGGCATAGGGCTGAAGTAAAGTTTGTAGGGCAGGTGTTTTTCAGGCTCATATAGTATTTTGTGGGCCGTAGTCAACTAGTTATAATGAAGGAGGTGTGGAACCTCTAGCCAGTTCAATGGTGGGTAAGTCTAAAATGAACCTGGCAATTTTATTGTAGCAAGATTCAAGTTTTGTAAACTCAGATTTCTTTAGGTTTGTGAGTATGGGGGCTGCATATAGCAGAGTAGAGATTAGGTGGGATTGGTCAATGATAACTTTAGTATTTTGGGTGAAGTGCTGTTTGTTCTTATATAGAGTTCCTAATTTTTTGTGCACTCTTTTAATTGTGAAATATGAATGTTGAATTTTAAGTTGTCAATTTTGACACCTAAGAGTTTGGTATGCGGAGTTGGGGGGGTAATGGTATTGTTTAGTGACGTAATGTTAAAGGCATTAGAGGTTAAGGTTGATTTAGTGGGTTGGAAAATCATAAGTTTTGTTTTTTTGGGATTTAGTATTAGTTGGGTGTTAGTAAGCCAAGTTTCAACTGCTAAGAAGGATTGTAGCATTAAGGTTAGTAGTTCCTGTAGTGTGGGAGCAGCACATATTACTGTCGAATCATCTGCATATTGGACGAGAGACGCTTGAAGGGTTGAGGTGTGAAGGTTGTTTGTAAATAAGGAAAAGAGTAATGGACCTAAGACTGAGCCTTAGGGGACACCTTGTGTCACAGGTAGTAATGGTGATAAGGTCTGTTTCCAGGAGACTGTTTGTTGACATCCAGTCAGGTAGTCCTGGAACCAGGCAAGAGTGTCTTGGCAAAAGTTTAGTCCAGATAGTACACTTAGTAACTTGCTATGGGAAACCATATCAAAGGCTTTTGATAGGTCAAGGAAGACAGAGGATACATAGTTGTCATTATTCCTATGATAGTTGACAGTGTTGGTAAAAGCCACTAGAGCAGTTGATGTACTATGATGTGCTTGAAAGCCATGCTGGCTGTTGGTTAGTAGTTTGTGGGTGTGGAGGTAGTTAGAGAGTTGCATATGGAGGACCCTCTCTAGGATTTTGGAAAGGAGGCTAGTATTATGAGAGGACAGTAGCTGGTGAGTTCTGTGGAAGGTCCTCCCTTGTGAAGAGGTATAATATGAGAAATTTTCCAGATGGTAGGGACTTTATGTTCAGTTACAGACCTGTTGATGAAAATGGATACAGGATAGGCTATACCCTCAGCTGCTAGCTTTAGGAACTTGGCTGGCAGGTTATCTGCAGCTAATGTGGTGGGTTTTAGCTTCTTAAGTAGTTTTTTGATGGTCACTGTGGATACCTGCCTTCTTTGAGAGGGTCAACACAGTAATGGATGAGGGCAAGGCTGTGCACACAACTTACCTCAACCTGGTCAAGACTTCTGATATGATACCCCACTCAAGATCTCTAAATTATGTATAACCATTTTATTACCCATTTGATAGCCATCTGGCTCACTGACAGGAGCCAGGAAGTCAAAATATGTGAGGCTACTTTCACCAAGAGGCCTGTCTCTAGCAGAGTCCCCCAGGGCTCAGTACTGGGCCCATTCCTTTTTGGAATCTATTTCTCTGAAATTGAAGCAAATGCTGAAGGTTTATGGGTGGCTAAGTTTGCAGATGATTGAAAACTGGGGGTTATCGTCATCTCTTCTGCAGACTCTTTTGTGGACAGTAGCATTCTTCAAGGTCTATCTCTGATTAAGAAATGATGCCAAGGCCAAGGTCTTAAACTCAATGCTAATAAATAGGTAATTGTACCCTTTGGGAAGTCAACTATCCAGGCTTATTACCATGTTGATAATACTCCCCTGGGAGATGACCCAGTGGTCAGGGATCTGGGTATGCACACAAACATTAGCCTTACCTTTTGCCCACCACGTGGTCACAGTGTTGTGGAAATCCTTTTATGTTGTGCAACTTATAAGTAAGAGCATGGTATCTAGATCCAAAGAGGTCATTATCTCATTGTACTCTGCCCTTATCAGACCAATCATGGAGTAGAATGTTCCCTTTGGTAGTTACCTGCCAGGAATATGCAGCAACTAGAGTGACCTCAGAGGTTCCTTATAAAAAAATAGAAGGTGTAACAAACCTGCTTTACACAGAGCATCTTAAAGTCCTTTCCCTTCTACTCAGTCTCCTACAGACTGCTGAAGGATGATCTATGTCTGGCTTACATGGCATCTGCAAACCTCATACTTATGATTCTCCTGCATATTCAACAAACTATACCAGAAATACAAGGTCTAGTGATTTGAATTTTGTCTGTGACCTAAATAAAAATGCTGGAGAGATAGATATGTGTCCCAGAGACTGTCCTTCCTATGGAACAGGCTTGCCATCCAAGCAAAGCTGGGTTCCTCTCTTGCCCAATTTAAGCGCAACCTAGACCAGTGGATCTTAACGTTCTATTAGTGGCATAGGGCTGAAGTAAAGTTTGTAGGGCAGGTGTTTTTCAGGCTCATATAGTATTTTGTGGGCCGTAGTCAACTAGTTATAATGAAGGAGGTGTGGAACCTCTAGCCAGTTCAGTTGTTTGAGAACCACGCAATGGTGGGTAAGTCTAAAATGAACCTGGCAATTTTATTGTAGCAAGATTCAAGTTTTGTAAACTCAGATTTCTTTAGGTTTGTGAGTATGGGGGCTGCATATAGCAGAGTAGAGATTAGGTGGGATTGGTCAATGATAACTTTAGTATTTTGGGTGAAGTGCTGTTTGTTCTTATATAGAGTTCCTAATTTTTTGTGCACTCTTTTAATTGTGAAATATGAATGTTGAATTTTAAGTTGTCAATTTTGACACCTAAGAGTTTGGTATGCGGAGTTGGGGGGGTAATGGTATTGTTTAGTGACGTAATGTTAAAGGCATTAGAGGTTAAGGTTGATTTAGTGGGTTGGAAAATCATAAGTTTTGTTTTTTTGGGATTTAGTATTAGTTGGGTGTTAGTAAGCCAAGTTTCAACTGCTAAGAAGGATTGTAGCATTAAGGTTAGTAGTTCCTGTAGTGTGGGAGCAGCACATATTACTGTCGAATCATCTGCATATTGGACGAGACGCTTGAAGGGTTGAGGTGTGAAGGTTGTTTGTAAATAGAAAAGAGTAATGGACCTAAGACTGAGCCTTAGGGACACCTTGTGTCACAGGTAGTAATGGTGATAAGGTCTGTTTCCAGGAGACTGTTTGTTGACATCCAGTCAGGTAGTCCTGGAACCAGGCAAGAGTGTCTTGGCAAAAGTTTAGTCCAGATAGTACACTTAGTAACTTGCTATGGGAAACCATATCAAAGGCTTTTGATAGGTCAAGGAAGACAGAGGATACATAGTTGTCATTATTCCTATGATAGTTGACAGTGTTGGTAAAAGCCACTAGAGCAGTTGATGTACTATGATGTGCTTGAAAGCCATGCTGGCTGTTGGTTAGTAGTTTGTGGGTGTGGAGGTAGTTAGAGAGTTGCATATGGAGGACCCTCTCTAGGATTTTGGAAAGGGAGGCTAGTATTATGAGAGGACAGTAGCTGGTGAGTTCTGTGGAAGGTCCTCCCTTGTGAAGAGGTATAATATGAGAAATTTTCCAGATGGTAGGGACTTTATGTTCAGTTACAGACCTGTTGATGAAAATGGATACAGGATAGGCTATACCCTCAGCTGCTAGCTTTAGGAACTTGGCTGGCAGGTTATCTGCAGCTAATGTGGTGGGTTTTAGCTTCTTAAGTAGTTTTTTGATGGTCACTGTGGATACCTGCCTTCTTTTGTTTTTTTGGGATTTAGTATTAGTTGGGTGTTAGTAAGCCAAGTTTCAACTGCTAAGAAGGATTGTAGCATTAAGGTTAGTAGTTCCTGTAGTGTGGGAGCAGCACATATTACTGTCGAATCATCTGCATATTGGACGAGAGACGCTTGAAGGGTTGAGGTGTGAAGGTTGTTTGTAAATAAGGAAAAGAGTAATGGACCTAAGACTGAGCCTTAGGGGACACCTTGTGTCACAGGTAGTAATGGTGATAAGGTCTGTTTCCAGGAGACTGTTTGTTGACATCCAGTCAGGTAGTCCTGGAACCAGGCAAGAGTGTCTTGGCAAAAGTTTAGTCCAGATAGTACACTTAGTAACTTGCTATGGGAAACCATATCAAAGGCTTTTGATAGGTCAAGGAAGACAGAGGATACATAGTTGTCATTATTCCTATGATAGTTGACAGTGTTGGTAAAAGCCACTAGAGCAGTTGATGTACTATGATGTGCTTGAAAGCCATGCTGGCTGTTGGTTAGTAGTTTGTGGGTGTGGAGGTAGTTAGAGAGTTGCATATGGAGGACCCTCTCTAGGATTTTGGAAAGGGAGGCTAGTATTATGAGAGGACAGTAGCTGGTGAGTTCTGTGGAAGGTCCTCCCTTGTGAAGAGGTATAATATGAGAAATTTTCCAGATGGTAGGGACTTTATGTTCAGTTACAGACCTGTTGATGAAAATGGATACAGGATAGGCTATACCCTCAGCTGCTAGCTTTAGGAACTTGGCTGGCAGGTTATCTGCAGCTAATGTGGTGGGTTTTAGCTTCTTAAGTAGTTTTTTGATGGTCACTGTGGATACCTGCCTTCTTTGAGAGGGTCAACACAGTAATGGATGAGGGCAAGGCTGTGCACACAACTTACCTCAACCTGGTCAAGACTTCTGATATGATACCCCACTCAAGATCTCTAAATTATGTATAACCATTTTATTACCCATTTGATAGCCATCTGGCTCACTGACAGGAGCCAGGAAGTCAAAATATGTGAGGCTACTTTCACCAAGAGGCCTGTCTCTAGCAGAGTCCCCCAGGGCTCAGTACTGGGCCCATTCCTTTTTGGAATCTATTTCTCTGAAATTGAAGCAAATGCTGAAGGTTTATGGGTGGCTAAGTTTGCAGATGATTGAAAACTGGGGGTTATCGTCATCTCTTCTGCAGACTCTTTTGTGGACAGTAGCATTCTTCAAGGTCTATCTCTGATTAAGAAATGATGCCAAGGCCAAGGTCTTAAACTCAATGCTAATAAATAGGTAATTGTACCCTTTGGGAAGTCAACTATCCAGGCTTATTACCATGTTGATAATACTCCCCTGGGAGATGACCCAGTGGTCAGGGATCTGGGTATGCACACAAACATTAGCCTTACCTTTTGCCCACCACGTGGTCACAGTGTTGTGGAAATCCTTTTATGTTGTGCAACTTATAAGTAAGAGCATGGTATCTAGATCCAAAGAGGTCATTATCTCATTGTACTCTGCCCTTATCAGACCAATCATGGAGTAGAATGTTCCCTTTGGTAGTTACCTGCCAGGAATATGCAGCAACTAGAGTGACCTCAGAGGTTCCTTATAAAAAAATAGAAGGTGTAACAAACCTGCTTTACACAGAGCATCTTAAAGTCCTTTCCCTTCTACTCAGTCTCCTACAGACTGCTGAAGGATGATCTATGTCTGGCTTACATGGCATCTGCAAACCTCATACTTATGATTCTCCTGCATATTCAACAAACTATACCAGAAATACAAGGTCTAGTGATTTGAATTTTGTCTGTGACCTAAATAAAAATGCTGGAGAGATAGATATGTGTCCCAGAGACTGTCCTTCCTATGGAACAGGCTTGCCATCCAAGCAAAGCTGGGTTCCTCTCTTGCCCAATTTAAGCGCAACCTAGACCAGTGGATGAGGAACAGGAAATTTATACCAGGCCTGGCACCCATGTCCGATATGGACAGAAGAAACTTAAAAATGCCTGGCCCTCAATGTCCTATTTGGATACAGAATGGCATTATTCTTTCAGGAAAACTTAGCTGGGCTTAAAAAATGCCCCCCCCCCCAGGTCGTTAGCCTAACAAAAATCTAGCAATCTATTAATAAAAGCTTGTAAATGGAAGCAAAGAAAGGAAAGGGGTGATGTAAAGATTCCAAGTGTTAAAGTGAACAATTGTAGAAATTATATCTTTGGGTGGTGGTAACTGAATAGCGTAATAAGGAGGAAGCAGAAATTATCTGTTTATTAAACAGAAGATGTGTTAAAAACAGAAAAGGGAATGAACTAAGGTCTTGTGGGGAAACAAGATTATATGGCTTGTATGAAATGAAGAATGCTTAGATATAGGGATTATATCTTGGGTTTGTGGTAACTGATTATTGTAACAAGGTGAAATAGAAATTATCTATTTATTAAACAGAAGATGTATTAAAAAGAGAAAAGGGATTGAAGTGAGTCCTTGCTGGGAAATAAGATATTAGGTTTGTATGAAATGAAGATTGCTTAGGTATAGGGATCTGACACGAAATGAAGAAATAAAAATATTAAATGTTACAAGGAAAAAGATATATAAAGATTATTTGCAAGTTATGTATACACAAATATAAATGGAAAATACATTTGGGGTCTTAAAATATATCTAGGTTAAAATGTTTATTATTATGATAGGAAACGGTAACTATAATTCAATGAAAGCGAAAGGGAAAGTAAAAATGTGGACTTCTACAGGTAGGAAAAAAGAAATGGACTTATTGGGAGAAGATCTTTAAAACAGAGATAAATTATGCAATACGTTGTAATGGAATGGAAGAATTAGGAGATGAGGAAGTTGTTGAGCATAATTTACAAGAATAGCTGAACATAGATAAAATAAAGGGACTAAAAAGGTTAAGTGAAGTTAGCAAGACAGAACATGATTATGAGATAATTTTATGAAAATTAGTCTGTGTGGTGGGTTGTGTTTAATGAAAAATATATGAAAGTATTTTTAATGGTGGAAAATAGAATAAAAATGAATATAAGGAAATAATGGAAGACTTCAAGTTGAACTTAAGAAAAAAGGAAAAAAATAAAAGAGAGAAAACTATCTGTCAAGGAGAAAGTTATTTATTTTTTACTCAGGTAAATATTTTTAAACATCAAGAAAGAGGGGGTATCAAATTATTTAGGAAGAAAGTGAGAATAAAAGAAGGAAGAGTATATCTGATATATGATAAAGAGGGTGGTGTAAGACAAACAAACATAAACAATTCAAGTACTGGAAAGATTTGCATAGAAAAGATATGAAAAGGAAGAAATTGAGAACAAGGAATGGTGTGATAAAAATAAATGAAGATATTAAGGCAGAACTTGAAAATGAGATTACTATGGAAGAAATGCAGACAATAATAAAAGAAGGGAGAAATAAGTGAGCACCAGGATTAGCTGGACTAAGTTATGAGTTTTACCAGTGAATAAAGATGAAAAAAGGGTAGTTTTCTGTAAAGTATTAAAGGAATGGTTAGATGAAGGGACTGTGCAGGTAAAAGTAAGAAGTGAGGATGATAACATTTATATGGGAAAAAGATGAAAACATAGATGTAAAAAACTGGAGACCTATAACATAAGGAATACTAATTATAAAATATTTACGAGAATAATGCAAAAAAGATTCAAAAAGTGTGTTTGGTGTGAAAGAGAGAGAAGCAAAATGCAGGAAATGTTAACAACAGTTAGTTAACTCTATGGATTTCTTTGAAAAACTATCAGGGCTAAAATGTAATCATAATAAAATGAAAATATTGCTAATAAACAGATAACTGATAGGTTGGCTTCATTTAAAAACTTTAACTGTGGAAACTCTCAGATAAAATATCTAGGAATTACCATTGAATCCACCTATAACAATCTATATCAATTTATTACCAGCACTTAATTAACATAATAACAAAATTAACAGAATTTTGGAATAAATTATATTTCACTTTTGAAGATAGATTAACACTAATTAAAATGATAATATTACCTAGAATATTATTTTTTTAGCCAATCACTAATACTTCCTCCATCTAATGCAGTCATAAAAAAGATAAACTCCATCTTATTAAAGTTCTTGTGGCATCCAAAAAAGCTAGAATCTCCATGCACTGGCATACTTTAAGTTGAGAAGATGGGTTCCTAATATTGATTTATATATTAAATCTATTATTATTAAAACAGTTTATGTGTTGTTAGAATTCTTACACTTCATGCTGGAAATGAGTTCATGTAACCTTGTTAATACAAAATAATAAATCTGTAATAGAGCCATTCATAAACATTGATAGACTTTTATTTATATGGGTTATAAAAAATTATATATTGAATGATAAACACAAGTACACCTTCTTTTCATTCAATTATTTTAAAATATTTATTTACTCCAGTTATTTAAATAAAGATCTACTAATGATATTATTCCCGAAAGCCTATATGAGTGGATGTTTAATATCATTCAACACAGCAAAAATGATTGAGTTAAAAGAGAACAAGCTCATTTACTGGCACTAATTTCAGACAGGAACATACATTTTGCAGATTATCTGATTGCCAAATACAGCATAGAAAACAATAGTTGATTTGATTTTCAAACATATAAATAATTTTTTCAAGATAAACTCAAATTAACATCTGATACACAAAATAGTAATATCCCTAAAATTATAGTCCTCCTGTCTCACACCTAAAGTAACTCAAATAAAAATCCTTTTTTCATTATCAGTTATTTATTAAATTATTAGAAGTGAGCTTATTTCCTATGATAGTTGTGGTCATATTCAACAAAAATTAATAAAAAGAGCTATTGGATATTAATAAAAAATAGTCTTGAAATCAGCAGCAAAATCAACATCTTCTGCATTCTGGAAAATATTCACATGGAAATTTCTACACAGAATTTTTCATATACTTCACAAGATGGCAGCTATATATAAAACAGAAAATAAAAAATGCTGGAGGTGTGAGACAGCAGTTAATGCTGATTGGCAACATATGATTACTGAATGAAAAACAGTTATTTTCTTTTGGTCAGATTTCAGAAATTTTTGATAAGCATTGTGGTCAGATAATTGTGCCATCTCAAATTCCCTCATATTGTTTAATGCACCTATACCAGATGTTATCCCAGTATCACAAACACCTCTTCTTTGCAGTATTTTAGCTACAGCAAGGAAACTTATTACTAAAACTGGAAAATGAAGACTGATATCTCTTTCAATAATTAATTTATTTGCTTAGCCAAATCAGTTTGTAACAATGAACTACTCGCTCTAAAAATGAGAACAAAGAATGTAACTAATCAATTAACTGATTGTCAGAATTACACAATTTACTAGGAAAATATTAATAATTTTCTAAGTGTCCAAATTTGTTATGGACTCTGTAAATAGTTTGTATATTTTTTGTGCTTGTACTATTATTAAATGTTTAAATCAGTATTGTTTTGAAAAAATGTAAATAAAAAATTTAAAAAAAGAAAGAATGTGTTATAGCTGTAAGCTACAGAATATTGCAACACCTTGTTTTTAGAATATAAAATGAATAAGTCTTTAGGAAAGGTTTAAAAATGTATATAGCTGGAAAGGTTTAATGCAAATGAATATGGAAAAAAATTGTGTGGTAAATTTGAAAAAGAAAAGAAGGAAGGAGGAAATTGATACATGGGATAAAATATTTGTTATGATCTGCATTTTATGGAAAAGAAGATGTGATGGACTATTGTTTAACAAAACCAAGAATATGTAACTGAACAAACCAAATGCCAAAACAAAAAATAAGCCGAATACTATGCGAAACATATGGAAACACTCAAATAGTGGAAAAAAGAAACACTTTAATACGACATTTTAGTGCTTTTGAACTACTAATTTAATTACACTTAAGTACTAAAAACGTCATGACATCACAGTCAGTTAGTTTAAAGAAATATAGCCATAAAGATTTCATATAATAATATAAACTTGAATAAAAATTCTGTATTATACCTAATATAATAGTACACAACTACTAAATATATATAAAAAAAGATTGTCTTATGTATATTATAAATTATATTAAATCTTCATAGAGTACCTCAATTAATATATAAAATGTATAAAATTCATACCTATAACATGTTTATTCTAATGATATGATGTCTGAAATTCACGCTGTGTAAACAATCAAATAAAGTCATATTCTATTGGCTCTTTCCAACAACATAGGTGCCAAAGATACATAGTCATTTAGACCTGGTGTAAACATAGCTGCCAATCTAAATTGCCACTGTCTCTCTTTCTTTTTTAAGGTATTCTTCCAATCACCCTCATTTTCTTTGGTTTGAAGGTGAATATTACCAACAAATAAAAGGGGGCCCCATGGGAGCAGCATGTTCACCTGTTTATGCCAACCTTGTATTGTTGGGTTGGGAGGATAAATATGTCATTGGGGGTTCCTATTGGAATAATATAAAAGTATACTTACGTTATTTAGATAATATTTTTATCTTATGGACAGGTATGGAGGGAGATATCCCTAAATTTATAGAATACTTAAATTCTACTACCCATTTTTGTCCATTTACGTATCAATATAACAAAAATTCTATAAATTTTTTAGATACAACAATTTAGAAAGAAAAAGATGAATTTAAATCCTCAATATATAGAAAAAAAGACTTTTTGCAATGCCTATTTACATTTCGAAAGTGAGCACCCGTTGGGACAAAAAATCAGTATAGTTAAGGGACAAGCTATAAGAGTTGCACGGATGACTTCCCGTAAAGAAGATTTGGCTAGAGAATTTAATATTATTTCTAATATGTTTTTGGATAGGGGTTATCGACAGAAGTTTTTAGACAACATTCTTCAAGAAGTTTACAACCAATGGGGGATTAAATATAAACCTTTACTATGAGCTTGTTTGGAAGAGGAAGGTCAGAGAAGTGAAAATAGCCTAGAATTAGGAAATTTTACTAAGGCTTGTATTCTACAATATAACATGAATACTAAATTGGTCCAGGAAGCGTTCGAAAGAAATTGGAATATTTTCATGACTAAGAAAGAAGTTTTAGAAAAAGTAGGCAACAAGCCTAGGTTTATTAACAAAGTGGGTCATAATGTTAAACAGTTATTGGAATATAAAATAAATAACACTAGTAAGGCCTTACAAGGAACTAAGCAATGTGGCATGTGTGCGTATTGTTCATATATAATTAAGGAAACTAGTATAGTTTTAAACAACAACATTAAGAGTAAAATAATTTTTAAAAAGGGTAATTGTAACACAAGAGGAGTGGTTTATTTGGCTTGGTGTACCACAAGTGGACATTTTTATGTAGGTAAAACTGAACGTATGTTAAAAAACAGAATATACAAACACTTAAATGACATAAAAAAATCAAAAGACTACAGATGCTTTATATAGACATTCTACTGTTTGTGGGAATTTTGAAAAGTTTGTGTTCGGTATTTTGGAAATAGTACAGATTAACCCCAGAGGGGGTGATTGGAAGAATACCTTAAAAAAGAAAGAGAGCCAGTGGCAATTTAGATTGGCAGCTATGTTTACACCAGGTCTAAATGACTATGTATCTTTGGCACCTATGTTGTTGGAAAGAGCCAACAGAATATGACTTTATTTGATTGTTTACACAGTGTGAATTTGAGACATCATATCATTAGAATAAACATGTTATAGGTATGAATTTTATACATTTTATATATTAACTGAGGTACTCTATGAAGATTTAATATAATTTATAATATACATAAGACAATCATTTTTTATATATATTTAGTAGTTGTGTACTATTATATTAGGTATAATACAGAATTTTTATTCAAGTTTATATTATTATATGAAATTTTTATGGCTATATTTCTTTAAACTAACTGATTGTGATGTCATGACATTTTTAGTACTTAAGTGTAATTAAATTAGTAGTTCAGTTTTTATTTCTGATGAAGTCTCACTTGGAGATGAAAGCGCTAAAATGTCTTATTAAAGTGTTTCTTTTTTCCACTATTTGGGTGTTTCCATACGTTTCGCATAGTTTTCGGCTTATTGTTTAACAAAAATAGAAGAGTCAAAGTTGTATTGGCAGAAATATGAAAATAGCTGTGGAAACAGTATTGGGGAGGACAAATGAAAATAAGGTGACAGAAATGGAAGTCTGTATTAAAACTATGTTGTATTACTGATGAAGAAATTGCAAAAATTATGTAAATAGAATGGATATGAGGTTGAGCAATATATAAAATAATGTGACCATAATGTGCTTGTGTGTGTGTGTGTGTGTGTGTGTGTGTGTGTGTGTGTGTGTGTGTGTGTATATATATATATATATATATATATACCATGAAAATTATGGAGAGGGTGATTGATAAATGGATACACAGAGTAGTATGAAAAAAGATGGGAAATAAGCAGTTCAGATTCAGATCAGGATGCAGCACAAGTGGCTTGATGTTTGTAGTGAGATAGATAGTTTAAAAGAAGCTAAAGATGAGGAAAGAGTTCAAGTGGGCATTCCTAGACTTGGAGAATGCATATGACAAGGTCCCAAGAAAACTAATTTGGGCAGTACTGTGGTGGTTCGACGTCCCAGAAACATTGGTAGAATTAGTGCAGGCTATGTACAAGGATCCAATGACTCAAGTATGAACAGTGTTTGGCCTCACAGAGGGGATTCCAGAAGGCGTGGGTGTGCACCAAGGTTCAACTACGAACCCACTGCTGTTCATACTGATGATGGATTACATTAGCAAACAAGTCAGTAGGGACAGATAAAGTTGCTGTATGCAGATGATGTAGCATTACAGGCAGACTCTGAGCAAGAACTTCAGCAAAGGATAAGGGAATGGAATGCAAAACTGAAAGCACATGGGATGAAACTAAGCACAGATAAGGCAACTATAATGGCAGCAAACTAGAGAAATCAGAAGAAGATGAAAATTGAGAAAGGAAGATAGTGGAAGAGGTAAATAGCTTCAAGTATCTAAGAGGGGTGGTTGAGGAGAAGGGAAGTCTGAATGAAGAGGTCAAAGCTAGAATCAGATGGGCTGCAGCTAACTGGCATAGAGTGGCAGGTGTAGTCTGTGACAGAAGAATGCCAAAGAAGCTGAAAAGTAAGGTGCACAAGACAGTAATACAACCAGTACTGCTGTATGCTACAGACACCTGCGCAGGAAAGGCAGAACAGATGAAGAGGCTAGAGGTGATGGGAATTAAGTGCCTGAGATGGGTAGTAGGATGCACACTGTGGGACAAAGAAATGAGACAAAAGCAGAAGCAAAAGTAGCTCCAATTGCAGAGAACAGATTATGGTGGTACGGGCACATGTGCAGAAAACTGGAAGACAATCTGGTGAAGAAGATTTGGAACAGACCGGAAGAAGTTAAGAGGAAACAAAGACATCCAGCAAAGAGATGGCTGGATTGTGTGAAAGAAGATCTGTGACAGGCATGACTGTAGAAGAAGACAGGAGTGTGCCACTGAATCAAGAGAGATGGCGACAGTTAATACAATACCCGACCCCATGTAGAAAATGTGAAAAAAGAGTCTGCTAATTATGATGATGATATATATCATATGCATTTATATATGTGTATGTATATATGTATATATAGGATCTACTTTACTTCAGCGAATGATCAGATGATCAAATGCTTTTAGGTTGAACACGAAGCGTCGAACCGGCAAAATAGCGAACAGCCAGAACAGCAAATTTTTCCCCAGGGAAAGAAATTGCTGGGCTGGCCGTCTGGGGTGTGCCGTTTCCTCTTCTATAGTGCGATCTCAGAGTTGGTATATTTAAATAGTGGGGATGTGTGGGGCACAGCTCCCCTAATGGGGGATGTGTGCGGCGAAGCCCCCCCCCACTTTATTTAGTGGGGGGTTTTTTTGGTAACAGTGATTTTTTTTCCCTGGGAGAAAAATCACTGTTCTGGTTGTTCGCTGTTTTGAGCATTCGAGATTTAGGGGTCGATATAACAATGTTCAATCATCTGATCATTTGTTGTTATAATATAGACCCTATATATATATATATATATATATATATATATATATATATATATATCTATATATACATGTACATATACCAAGCAACAACTAAAAAACAGCACACATACCACACGATAACACAGAATAGTGATTTATTAATTTTCACATTAAGTTTTCATTTTCTTAGAAAAGCATTCTGGCTGACATGAAATGACTAAAGCAAACCAGTTTCACCCACTGACATCATCTGATATGCACTGTAAGTTGGGTCATGCACCAAGTGGTTGTTTGGAATGTATATCTAGGTACTAGGGGATCTTTTGTATCAACCTAAGCTACCACAAGCTCAGGCAGATGGGACCTCATTTTACCATCACCCAAAGAATAGCACACTCAGAGTGCAACATCCCCTTTATGCTGCAGTGAAGTGTCAATTTCAAGTACCTGGTGTGGGAATAGAACTCACAGTCATCTGATCTTCCAGCACCAAAGAAGAATGTGCTACTTTTTGAGCCATTGACACTGTAATGTCCTCTGTGGTTGACATTACAGGGAAATAACAGACTCTTCAGGGCTGGAGAAGACATCTGTTTATGACACTGGGCTTCACACACCCACAGCTGGCCCCATATTTCCTTGTAATGCCAACCCTGTCTGACATTATTCCTTGTTTGAAATAGTCCCACACTTGGTCTTCCAGCAGAAGTGTACATTGTACTTCCATGTGAATTTCCTAGTAACCTAGTTTTTGACCTTTTACTTATCAAAGTAGCACAGTTTATGCAGGAAGACATTCTACATGCAACAGAACCTTCTGTGCTTCATAAAATTACTATTCTCAAGAAAATAATAATAATAATGATAATAACACTGTTTAAAAGAAATCTGATACCCATCTTTACATGTACATAAGAATATTTCGAATAAGTGCTGCTTTCTAATCGGCATTCTGTACTAACTCATAGCTATGTTGTTTAATGTCGGTCTCTGCAAAGCATGTGAACACACAGTGCAGGGGCAAATGCTTAAGAGGTAAAAGAGATGTCTTTTTCTCTGATGAAAGTTTAGAGGTGAGAAGACTGAAACAGCTATGTATATTAGATCTATAAAATAATGTATTTATGTATGCGGAAAGGTACTACCAAAGTTCTGCACTGCATATGGAATGCAGATGATACATCAAAACAGTATATTATTTATTTAAACAATTGATTTCAAAGAAAACTCTTGCCAAATCTGAATAATAAAATCATGCACTGAGCACCTCGGCAGCATAGTATGTATATGTATATATATATATATATATATATATATATATATATATATATATATATATATATATATATATATATAGCAATGTAGGTGGTTTGTATTCATTTTTAATTCAGACTGTCCCTAATCATGGAAAAGGCAAGGTTAAAGTTCATGAAATTAGTATTGTTTCAATCTTTGATATTAACCAAAAGTGCTCCCACAAAGTGCCCAGAATTGACTCATTTTGCAATTCATATGGAGTTACATGTATCAGTAGCATATCTAAATACGACTGTAAATTCTTTTTTATGAGACCCATTGCTCCTACTACTATTGGAACTGTATAGGTATCATTCTTCCATGTTGCTCTCATTTCTGTCTGCAGTTCCTGATATTTTACGACTTTGTGTCTCTCTGTACATGAGACACTGTAATCACTAGGTGTAGCACTTTCAATGACTGATGCTAATTTTTTTTTTTTTTTCATAGACTACAGTATCTGGTTTTCTTGCATTTATTTTTGAACTGTTGGTAATTAGTGATCCCATGTGATGCACACTTCATTATCCTTTATAATGATTTGTGGTTCATGTTTCCAATGTTTCTTAGCTACATCTATATTGTAGTCTTTGCACAATCCTGAATGCAACAATGTTGCCACATTATTGTGCCTTTCTGTGTTCAGGACATCTGCCATGAGTATATTGCTTCCAGCAACAAGGTGTGCAACTGTTTTCACTTCTTTTTTATAGAACCTACATTTGTCTGTTTCTCCCATATGTTCAAAGGTCTTTGTAAACCAACATGTACATAGTCCACTATTCTGGGCTGCCATTATCAACCTTTCACCCTTTGGTTTCAACTTACCTTTACTTAACCTTTCTGTATCAAATTCTGATCAACATGTTTGTCCCAGGAGTCCGCTATACTTTCCACTACATTTATGGCTTTTTCTACATTCTTTTCCATCTTATCTGATCCTTCTCCTTATATTCTTTCTTTTGTTTTTTTTTTGGCACATTGAGTTGCTGTCTGATTTTTGTCTACTTCTGGTTTGATTTCCATTCCCGCTTGCCACCTGAATGCTTCTGGTAAACTAAGCAAAGACATCACCTTAGACTTCTCATGTTTTAAAACTTTCACTGTGTTTGGATCCGATTAGGTCAGCATATACATATGCAGTCCTATGACTGCAGATCTATACTTGTAATCAGTTTTGAAGAGGCCCATACCTCCTTCAGAGCAACTGATATATAACCTTGTTATACACTGATTTTTCTATATTATTTGACAAGCATGAAACATTTTTCTTGTTTTTCTCTTCAGCTGATCCAATTCTTTGGGGACCACTCAATCACACAAAAACTATAAGTTAAAACAGTGAGAGCAAATTGTTGACAGCTCTTTACTCCTAGATGTCAGGGTTGTTTTCAATATTAGTTTTAGTCTTCTGAAGTATTCCCTGCTGAGTTTTATTCACATTTGTTCATGTTCTATTGCCAATCCTTCGTCAGTTCCCAAATATTTATACACTCCTTCCTGCTCAAGTTCCTTTATATCACGTTCCTGTCCCAGACTGACATTTTCTCGGTACTGCAACTTTCCTGCTTAAAACAATGCTTTCATGCATTTATCAAAACCAGGTGTCATTTTTATATCATCTGAGAAAGTTTTAACCACTCGTAGTTGTGCTTTCAACTCTTCATCTGATGAGCTATATAATTTTAAGTCATCCACAAAAAAGTAAATGACAAATCTTTAAGCAAATTTTATTTTCTGGGATCCAAATTATAACTAAGACCTAATCTGTTAATTAAACAGCTTAATGGTTTAAGGGCAAGACACACACACACAGTGGTGACAACGAATCATGCTGGACTATCCCCCTTTGAATTTTTTTCCCTGAGATAATAATTTGCCCTTTGTCATGGTTTAATTGCAACGTGTTTGTCACTGTTTCATGGTCACTGTAATGTAACTGATCAATGTAAGATGTATCTTACACATCTGTAGCACTCCTTTATCCATGAATGTGGGATACTGTCATTATGTTTTTTTTTGTAATCTATCTTTACCATACTTGTATTCTTCCCCTTTTTACAGTTCTGCATTATGATTTTATTTAGCAACAAATGATCCTTTGTTCCATATTGCTTTCTTTTGTTGCCATTCTGTTCTATTGCCATGACTGAGTTTTCTTTTAAGTGACTATAAACTCTATTAGCATCAATTCCAGTATATAATTTGTACATCATCAGAAGGCAAGTTATTGGTGTATAGTTTTTAGGATACAGGTTCACTCTTATTTTTCATATCTGTGTGCCTTTGTCTGTATTTCTCTTCTAATATCTTTGGAGCTGCTGTTTATATTGGTTAGTTTGGCTTTCTTCTTTGCATAAATATTGCACCATTTCAGATCTCTTTCTTTCTCATATTCATGTTTCTTTTTTATACCTTTCAAAAGTCTCTAGGTCTTGCTCTGTCACTTCTTTTTTTCAAGTAGCCCAAAGTTTGCCTATGTAATATTTTTAATTGGACCTGTTGTATTTATAAACACAAATTTATATTTGAAGCTTTTGACAATTTCTTTCTTGTGCAAGTATTTTTCTTATCTCTTAATCTTTTTGAATATCTTCTATATGGAAATTCTGGACTTCTTGCATAACAGTAACAATATATTATCCAAAATAGTCCACTCTATCATCTTTATGGCTCTTTTTGGCCTGTCAGTTTTTGTGTTTTTTGAGGGTTACTACTTCCTTCTACAATGGGGGGGGGGGGGTTCTTTGCCCTGAGCCTGGTTTAACCAGATTGTAAGTATGTTTCCATGTCTTCAGAGTTCTACATTGTCATTTTTACAGTCCTAGCACCAGTGTGCATAACAAGATTGGGCACTTTTTTGTCCTGGGACTTGCGCACACAGCTTTTTTTATTTTTAATCTACCTCTCTCCATGATATATGCTATATAAAATACAGTCTATATATCAGTATTGCCTTGGTGAGATTTTGTGAAAACAGGATCAACCACATTAAGGTACTCAGCAAGATTTGAGGATGAATTCAGTTCCAGAAATACTACTCTCCCTTTCTTGCTGATTTTATCATCTCTATTTGGACCTGTGTAGAGGGAAACATTAAGCAAGAGTGTGTTCCATTCAGTATGGCTGCTGCAGTACAGCTCTTGCAATAAGCTCCTCAGAAATGTATATATATATATATATATTTTTTTTTTTTTTTTTTTTTTTTTGGTTTGATAAGGCCATGGTGGTGCAGCAGTTAGTGTTGCCACCTCACAGCAAGAGGTTCTCCAGTTCGATCCTCGGCTGGGGTGCCTTCTGTGCGGAGTCTGCATGCCCTCCCTGTGGTCATGTGGGTTTCCTCCGGGTGCTCCGGTTTCCTCCCACATCCCAAAGACATGCTGTAGGTGGATTGGACACTCTAAATTGGCCCTAGGTGTGAGTGTGTGTGGGTGTGTGTGTGTGTGTATGCCTTCTGTGGAAGGTTGGGCGCTGGGCTGGCAACTCGACACCGTAAAACTCCACTGCCAATCATGAGCGTACAGGTGATCTGTTGTGGTGACCCCTAACTGGGAAAAGCTGAAAGAAGAAGGAGGAGGAGTAGCTTATGGTTGTTTATCCAAGAATTAAGGGAGTGGAAGTTAGACTTAAGCTGGGTTTGAAGAGCTGAATATGATTGGATCAAAGAATAACCATGTCATCCACATAAAGAATAATGGGAAGGTTAGGGAGATCAGACAACAGCTTGTTAATAAATACTGAAAAAAGGGGGGCGAGTATGGATTCTTGGGGCACTACTCTGCTAAGGGGTGCTGGCGGCAACAGGAATGGGCCTGTTTTGATTCTGAAATACCTATTTCTTAAGAAATGTTGGAACCAGGTGACAGTGTTGGGGATAATCTAGATTTCTTGGAGGGAGTAAAAGAGCAGAAAGTGGTCAATTAGATCAAAAGCTTTGGAAAGGTCAGAGAACAGAGCTCCTGAAAGGTTTCCTTTATCCATGTTGAGAAGGATCTTATCTGTAAGTGACATAGTGCTGTCATTGTGCTCCAGCCAGTCCAGAATCCATGCTGTTTAAGAGTAAGGAGGTGTTACTGTTGGATGTAAGGGGACAGTTGGTTGTAGATTAGTTTTTCAAGCATTTTCCCAAGGGAAGGGAGGATGGAAATAGGGCAAAAGTGGGATATATTTACTTGCTGAGGTTGTATGGGAAGGGGTTGAACCCGAGTAGTTTTCCATATGTCTGGCTTTGTATTTTGAATTAAACAGAGGTTATAAATATGTAGAAAAGGTGTGGCAAGGAAGTCTTTGCAGAGCAATATCAACCAAGGGGCTAGATCTGCACCAGGGGGTGCATCCAGGGGTATGTTTTCTAGAAGGAAAATAAGTTCTTTGTGTGAAATGTTCTTAAAATAGAAGAGGGGATAAAAGGAGGTGCTAGGTGAGTTGGGGTGAGAGGTAGAGATTGTGGTACTAGAGATGTGGCTGAATTCTTTGAGGAAGTTAGAGGCAGAGAGTTGGCCTGCACGCAAACATGACCTTTACAGAGTAAAACTGCACTAAACAGACTGACATCTTAAAGTCTCTGATCTTACACCATGAAGACCATATAAAAACTTAAACTATGAATAAAATGGATGACAGCCTTAAAGAGCGGACAACCAAACATGTTTTTGAAACAGAATACTTAGTTAATTAACAGAGGATTTTGAGACTAGAACTAGGAGGAATAATGTAAAACTTGCAACATGTTCCTATAAGAATGGAAAGGGTCCATACAGTAACTTTCTTAATTACTTGGGTTTTCTTACATGCTAAAGCTACAAGAAAGATTTTCCTTTGGTGCTAACAGGCTCCAGACATATTTGTTGGCACCATCTTCCAAGCCAAATTCTCACACAAGATTATGTATAATGAAATGTAATTCATATTTGAACAAGGGATTAGTACTAAAATCTGCCTGAGTAAATGGCCCTGTTATGGTAGGAGACAACATAATAAGGTTTAATAATGCCAATCCCACAAAAGACAAAGATAAGAAGGAATCTCGCTGACGACTGCTTAATCTTTAAAGTAAAATAACAGTGAAAATCATATCTTGCACCCAGCTAAACAACCTGTTTCTTTCTAATCACTCAAAATGTTTAATGCTTTGGAGAAAGCTCTCTCTTTTGTCCGAAACAGTAAAATAATTAAAAAGAGTGAAGACATGTATTGAAGTAATACTTACATGAAGTAACAGTATAAAAAGATGGTGGAAAAACTGTAACAGCCCGTAAAATAAAGCCAGTCCTTCTTCAAACTATGTTAAGAAAATAAATCTGTAAACTAAAAAGGTTAAACCTCTAAGTAAAAAAAAATATATAATTTAATGAACATTATTGAACAGCTTTAAATACAATATTATTTCATTATGCAGTGAAAAACATTTAGTAATTTAGCAGAGAAGAATGTTCTTTGCTTAATGAATTAAATTTTATTTATACAAATGATAAGCCAGTGTATTTTGTCTGTTAAGTAGCTATTTTACCATCAGTCAGTTAAACATATGGTAGTATCCACAGTCATTACACAGGTGTGCAGCTGGTATGTGTGCCAACTGCACACAAGCACAAGTGAGACACGATTCAAAGACACAAGCTGTGCCTATACCCAGCAATTAGAAACTCACTTAAAAGTTCAGAGGCAAGTGAAGAAATGATGAACTGTAAAAGATGAAATGTGTGTAAAAGCTGCAACTTAATTATGTCTATGAGGCTTTCTTCCTGCCTTTTGTGTTTCATAGTTGCTTTTGGTATAGAAGTGTGCTTTGTGCACTTATGTTATAAAAAGCAAATCCATGCCTTTTCCGGTCACTTACCAAAGATGCTCAGTCTTGCTGCAAATCTTACAGTTACCCACTTTTAGTTACTTGTCCCTACTATACTGAAACTCAAGGTGCTGAGTAGCATTTGTTGTTCTAGGAGAAAGAGATACAGGCAGAGAATACCTCACTTTAACTTTGCTGAACAGGGATAACGTGATATCATAAGAGCTTTCACAAAATGGTATGGCCTTCAAACTGAAACTGGGGGAATGCATGACCTTCCTATCCCTGTGGTATGTATAGCTCTTACTTTACCTGCCATGGGGGCATTTCAGAAACAGACTGAGGACGCACTGGGTATCTCACTGACTTCTACCTCAGGGGAAACTGCAGCAGTTCTTTTGGGTGCATGTGGATGAGCATATCTATTTTCCAGTGCCACTACAGCACCAAGCCAGCACCAAGCCAGTACAGAACCAGTACAATGCATACTTTCTATGGAATGGTAATCTTTCCTGAGGTGCTTGGTGTAACAGATTGCACCAATGTGGCTACAAGGGTCCCATCTGGACCACAGGGTGAGAGATATTTTAACAGGATGGCTTACTACTCAATCAGCTGCCAAGTACTGTGTGATGCACAGGGGTGCGTCAGCAACATATCAGCCCAAGATCCTTGTAGGGTCATTGATTCTCATATATGGCATAAGAGTTCACTATTCCACCACTTCCTGCATGGTAGGATTCCTTATAGTCACTGACTTGGTAAGGGTAGACTATTACAGTTTTATTAACCAGGTATTTCTCTCTCTATAGTGACATAGGTTGTAATTATTAATCACCCCTTCCTTATGTGCTCTATCTCTGTTATGTTTTCCACGTGATACAGGCTATCCACTCACCCCCTGGCTAATGATACCAGTCAATAACCTGTTGAGAAGCACTTTAACACCTCCCTGTCACAAACATGGATACTCATTAAGCGAGTGTTTGGCCTAATCAAAGTCCATTTCCATTAGCTGGACAAATTGGGGATGGGGTGGATCTAAGTACGAGCTTGCTACTGCATGCAGAACATTTATATTATGCATTCTGAATGCAGTATTCTGGTCTGCAGTTATCACAGCCAATGACCAATAGTAGCCGTGCAGCTTTCTCGGTCATTTGTCACACCAGAGACAATAGTGACAGGCCTGTGGCAGCAGCAGAGCAACCCATTCAACAGGCTTGTGCATGGTATATGGTGGTGCAGCCACAGCAACAGCATCTAGTTCACAACTATGAGCCATGGCATTCAGTCTGAAGCTACAAAGATAGTAGTTAGTGCATGCATTGTTACCTATGGGCTGTGCTGAATGATGCATGGTCAACTTACACTGTACTTCAGACATTTATTCTCATTTCGTACACACTTTTGTTCATCATTTTTACAGTGTGTAGTGATTAGTGGCACAACTGCTAGTTGTACCAGTGGGACTGGGAGGACTATAAAGCAGCAAGTGATATGAAAAAGTTTGCTGATGTAATTTGAATAACTAACTGAGCTGTATTTACTTGCTAATGCAACTCTTAAAATATTTCATTGCAACAGCAATTCTCAATTTTTTTTTAATTTAAATTTTTGTAATGTTTTTTTCTTTTTCAGTAGCACGAACGTAAGTGTGGCATTTGTCATTTCCAATAGAAGTGATATGTTGTGACATTTATGTAAGTCTGAAATTTCTTTTCGTACAGAGTAAGGTATGTGTTGCAGCCCTTGAGATTGTGTTATAGATGGAATGTGCCCTATACCCACTGTGGGTGAATGTCTCATAGATCATGAATAAGCACTAGAGGGTGATCTTTATGCCAAACTGCTCTGATGATGGCTCTACTAGATGCAGAGGAAACTCTTCACATTGATCAAATAGTGTTATGGGATCTAGACTTTGACTCATAGGTTCTTGCTCATGCTGTGGAAGTCTAATGAGGCCTACTTGCCACCTTCTTGGCAGTATCCACCTGAATGTCTACAGCACTTTGTTTGGACATATATGGTGTCTGGCCTACTTGTCCATCACATATGAGGGAGACCCCCCTGCTCCACATACAACTCTGTTGTCAATGTGTGCATGGTAAGTTCTTACTAGTGTGTGTATATAGGCAGACATGGATACCATGTGTGCAGCCATACTGCACATGGGTACTATCATGGTATTGCCCCTGATATCCACCATTCTCATATACTGGTGAATTTCCTTATGTGCTGTAGCACACTAACAATCTCTTGGTGAAGCTCAGAGGCAGTAGCCTGGGTCTAAACTATGCCACAGCACATCTGCTGCTAGGCAGATAAGGCCTTGTGTGGCTCCAGAGCTGACTGTAAAAGATGTCTTCACCTGTAACCCCTGTGTACATGGAATATCAGACATGATTGTGTCTTATTCCAGAGGTTCAGCTTGTTCAGAGGAAAGTAGTGTTGAGCTACATGGTGTTTCCACGTTTCTGGTAATATAATTTCTTTATTATGTGAAATGTGTTAGCCTGTGTCACTGACTACATTATCCTCTACATGCTGAGGGATAGGGGGCCTAACACATACACTTGTTGACTGTGCACCACTGTCATATGTATGAGAGTAATGGGGTAATCGTTAAAAGCCATTCTGCTGTGCACCTCAGCATGTGATTTTTCTAGTGCTGAATCTGTTAGAAAATACTGTACATAATTGCAGTGTCTTTTGGCTTCTCCCATTAGGGGTCACCACAGTGAACCACTAGTCCACAGATTGTTTGGTAGTGGAGTTTTTACAGTGTCTAGTTGTCAGACTGGCACCCAACCTTCACAGAAGGCACACACACCGACCTGCATGTCTTTAAAATTCAGTTGACTGCAGAGAGGACATGCAGACCTCTGCACAGAAGGCGCTCCAGCTGAGAATTAAACAAGAGAACCTCTTGCTGTGAGGTAACAACACTAACCACTGCACCACCAAGGGCCAATACATAATTATGTGGTCAGTATATCACCTGTGAGACAAATATGATTATTATTACATATACAATGTCCAGATTTACCACATGCTGTCTGCTGAGGTGGTGCTACAGTTGATACTAATGGAGTAAGTACCTGATGAGGAAAACATTTTACAGTTATATGTGCATATTTACCACAACAAGGAATGCATGCCATTAAATTGCCAATGCCAGCAAAAGACAGCCTTACTGCACCACCTGTATGTAGATGCTGAAGATGTTTCATAGTACTAGTGCCCACACTACCTGAATGAAACTCCACACCCTCCTCTTCTGCATTATAGTCATTGTCTTGTTAAGACAGCTGATACTCCTGTCATCAGGTTTTACATTATGGAAAGTGGAAGGCTCAATGCTGGTGCTACTATGAGCAATTACATTCTGCCTAGCTTTACTCCTTGCACAGGATACCATATCATTAACTCTTTTTCTGCACTGTGTCATGGTGTGGATTCTTTGCCCTATAGTGTTTAGGTCAGTGACAATGTGATTCCACATTTTAGCTCACTCTGCCTGTTTTGGCCCCTATTTTCCAAAAAAGGCATGATTATAGCTCCTAAGTTCATCTGTGAAGATACTGTTTTCCTCTCAAATGAAATTGTCTCTCCTGTGTTTCCTTCCCTGATGCAGAAAACATCCTTTCCCTAGAAATAACAGTTTTGTAATAATTACTAAAACTCTAACCTTTCCTGATTTGAAAGATTTCTGTGCAAAATGCAACATTAGAAAAACAAATAAAAAATGACTTATATACATGATAGTTGTGGTAATTTTCCCTACTAGTTTTGTGGTGCTTTTTTTTTGCTTTAACGGTTTTGGTGTGCTGAATAAGTTGTTTACCTGGGTCATGTGTAAGGATGTGTACATTGCAATGCAGGTATATGAATGAGAGAGCATTGGAAGGATGGGGGAAGAGAATGGCAACTAATTTATTTTTGGTTTGTTCTCTAAAATGTAGTAAGTCTGTCTGCACCATGGTCCTGAGCGTGTCCAGGTACCCTAGTCTGCAGTACACAATCCCACTGATATTAAACAACTGAATATTAACTAGATATGATGATATTTAATCAGCACAACCAGTAACAAATATAACTGCAGTCCATCCATCCATCCTCAACCCCGTTTCCCATTTTTGCACATGGGGTAGGGATGTCACTTCAACAGTGACAATCATCACATGCCAAGGTTTACACTGCTGGGTGTACAGTGCTATTACAAAATTTTCCTCCTTATCACTAATTCCCTGGCTAATCCTGACTATGTCACCAGAAATTCCAATGTAAACAGCCTACTTACTCCATTTTGATCTTAGTCATACCTGTTCTAAACTCTCTTCTTTAGTCCTAGCTTTGTGTTAACCTTTCCATAATAGATACATAAATAAATAAACTGGCCCTCAAATGGGGTGATACTAAGAAAATTTCAAGAAATTTTGCACAACTTATGAAGTTCTCATGCAATGGGCCACTTTGGCTCTCAACTCTATATATCACATTACTATGCATCTGTGTAATTGCATTCATTGCCATAGCTAAGTTTGTACCGCTGTGGAAGAGCTGCAAAAAGCTCATGCATGTAAATGCTTGATATGAACAAGCCTATATCTTAACCGTAAAATTCCCTAGGGTATTGACACGTCAGCAATATTTTGATAAATTAGTGGTAAGCTTGGTTAGGCTTAAAATAGCTCTTGAGCCAATAAACTAGTAACCACAGAGGAACCTATATGAACTCTTTCTACCTTAACTTTCTGGTGCAGAGTGAGTATCTGTGTGGGTATTGTCTGGGTGTACCTGCTTTCTTAGCTGCTGACTGATAGATGTCACACCTCAGTGGGTGTGGCTTACACCCTCATACTCTGAGTTGCAGACCTACCTGTTTATTTTTACTTCAACCTGGCACAGTCAATGTTCTCTGTAATAACTTGAGGTGAGGCTCCAAACTGGTGTAAGGAGGAGAACAAAATATTGATTCACCTCCTGTAGCCATCATACTTGGAAACACTGGAGGCAGTTGGTGCAGGCCCATTTAAAAAGATAAACGAGTGGACAAAACTAAGGGACAAATTGGTAGCACTCACTGGTATCCCCCATACTGGTGACTAATGCAGGCATAGGTATGGTGAACTGCAGTGGAAGAGACCTAACTAGCTTGTCCAGTGTGTCACAGAAGTTCAAGAGACAAGGCCCAAATTCTATAATAAGCATGACATTTCCAATTCTATAGCAATATTTAATATAATTGATATAGGTTTATTATAAAACTTTGCAGATCTATCTAGAAAATGCGACATCAATATCAATATATTATAGTTAGTATTGCAGAAGTTCTCAAGCATTTCTATATCCTATTCATAATATTAGTGTGTGAAAAGTATTACTATGTTATAGTTAATTTTTAATACAAAGACATATACAAATAATGTACTGGAGTAGTAACTACACTTTAATGTGAAGCACCGGTGTTTTTGCCTACTGTTAAATTATCAGATTCATAATTCAGCTCATCCGATGAAATTTTCCATCAAAAATGTTTTGACTTGTATGTCACTTGGGGCATTATCAGTAGCCATTTCAGCCCCTTTCTTGAAGACAGGTACCATTATACTGATCACGTGCTGGGAATTTCATTCAGAGGCATCAAACACTTCAGGGGAGAGGGTGGCTGAGAGACTTACTGAATGGCATTTTGGTCATGACTTTTGCTGCTGGACAAATTCACCCTTTGCACCTTTGATCAATGTCAAATTTTTGCAGGTGTGCTACTGCTGCAATAATCAATGAAACAACGTGTAAATGTTAATATAAAATCATGATATTGTCACTGGAACATCTAGGTAATAGAAAAAAAATCTGTTTTGATTACTCATAAGACTAGAAATTTCCTTTTAGCTACAGCAACACCTACAAGACTTCGGCCTTCCTGAAACTGACAATCTTCAACGTTGCCATAGTAGCAAAGTTTTTCTCCAATAAGTAGATGAAGAGTTCAGTCACCCTCCCCAACTAAACAGATGGGTGCTTCTGAATGCATCTGTTGCAGGAGAAGTGGATGCAACAAATTAATTTACAATGCATTTCTTCCTTTTTCCTAAAGGTATACATAGCATTTTATATTGCAAGATACTTCCCTCATCTACTTACATGGAAGGCAATACACATAACTAATTTCAGTTCTCCTATGTACTATGTTATGGATACTTAACTCAAAGTTACAGGGTTATGTTTGACTTGCTACAACATGAATTAAGAAGCATAAGCGGGAGAATTACCAACAAAAATTGTCAGCTCTGTCCTCAGTGCAGTAGCAGATATGTGGGCAAGGATTATACAAATGACATCACAATATAACAGCTGCAGTTAACAACGTTAAGTACATAAGACAGACATTCAGTGATTAGGAATCAATTCATAATCCCATCCTTTCCTTCGGTTATTTCCACAGTTCTTAATGAGATCAGAAATAACCACAGCCTTTTACTGAGGCGGTAGGTGCAGCTAGTTCCCTGACCCCATACGTATGGTTCACCATCAACAAAAATAAATACTTCTTAACAAAAATAAATCAGAATATTTTGAAATTTAGTAGTGAGACCAATAACAAATTGTCAGGAAATGCAGATTACTTCTATAATGAGGGTTATAGCACTAGTATATCACAAAATGTATGAAATTCGGCACTGCCAAGTCGCCACTGAATGTATAAAAATAAATAAATAATGACATCAATCAAGTATTCCAGAAATGCATGTAGTTCTTCAATCATGAAAACAGCAATGCGGTATTACAAAGATATCAAATACTTGGGTAGCTTGATTGCAGTTAAGCCAGGTGAGGGATAGATTACTAGCCCCCTCACCCATCTTGGGACTACTTCACAGGGTGGGAGTGGTGGATTCAGTCCTGTGGGCACCCAGAGATATGGTAGTTTGGAAAGAACCATCCTGAGCTTCTGGACCTAGTTCAGGCTGCAGTGGACACATTGGTAAGTTTATATCTATATTTTATTTATATATATATATATATATATATATATATATATATATATATATATATATATATATATATATATATATATATATATGGGTCACTGTCACAATGTGGAAACATGGTTTATCGAAACCGTGTTTCGGCGGATACAATTTAGTGAAAGTGCATTTTATCAAAAATGCACTTTCACTAAATGGGGAGTGGGAAATTAAAGAAAGCATGCAGTTTGCATGCACCGTTAGTTGTAAATCAATGTATAGTGTTGATTTACAACTAACGAAGCTATCGCTGACATCGTGGTACAGTGGGGATAAGGGAATATTCCCTTTTCCCATCTGTAGTGCAATCTTGGAGTGAGAATAATAAAGTAGGGGAGTTGTGGGGGGTGTAGTCCCCCCACACTGGGTGTGCATGGGGGCTTGCCCCCCTGCGTAACACTGTTTAATGTTATTTTTTTTACTTTTTTTTTTTATATGTTGATTTCTTTAGCGAAAGTGCATAGTCGACAATATGCACTTTCGCTAAAGTGTATTATTGGAAACACAATTAGATGGATTGTGTTTTCGATAATACAACAGTGACCCATATATATATATATATATATATATATATATATATATATATATATATATATATATAGATAGATAGATAGATAGATATATAAGGGGTACATCATGACCAAGAAGAGACTCATGTAGGAATCATATGATTGAAGTAGATATCTGCTGTATGAAAATGGATTGCCAGAAGTTCTTCAAATTTATGGCTAACTGAATGAAACAGCGATGTTACCAGCTTCTAGTCTTACTAAAGAGTGCCTTCCTTGTGTTTTTTACATGGCTGCTCTCTCCTTTTGACAACTTTCCTCTTATCTCCTTTTCCTAACTTATAAAGGCCAAAACATGGTGACCATATAAGGACAATTTCATGGTAAAATAAATGCCTATAAATCTTTAGATATGCTTCTGGACAGCAGCACTGAGCCATAATCCCTGCAAGCTCTTGTGGTAAGTTCTGGTGATACTGCCACAGCTCTCCTGTCATTGCTAACTGCCAAAAATATACATCATTTATGAACTTTCAAAAAAGTGCGGCATATGCACAAAAGATTCCCTATTTCACATATATTTGCATTCCTTGTAGCTCAGTTTAAATTGATTCAGATCAGTGAAATTGTATGGGGTGTTCCTTTGCAGGTCTGGGAAATTCTAAAACCACTACTGTTCATCATTTTATAGATTTACATATCAGGGTAGGGGTTTGCACATTACCTTATATTTGTGTGCACCTTAGGATTATTAATATTACCCATAACCTGGATAAAGCTTTCTAATGTCTCATACAAAGTTTCAAACAAGTCTTATTTTGATGCATGCTGCTTTGGCTATTGAATATTGTGTGTATATATAATATATATATATATATATATATATATATATATATATATATATATATATATATATATATATATATATATATATATATGTGTATATAGCTATCGATAAGTCCACTTCTTTTCAACAAAAATACACTTTACACACTGCGGAACTCAAACTGCCAAAAGTGCAGTTCAATGAAACCAGTACACTGAACATCACTTCCCCCAAAAAAAAAAAAAAAAAACACAAAAACCAATACACACATTTTTGCAGGGGGCAAGCCCCCTGCACCCCCTACACTCCCTGTATATTATATATACCAACTCTGAGATTGCACTACAGTGGGAAAGGTTAAATCTCCTTATCCCCACTGTACCGTGATCTACACCAACAAGCTCCGACTATTATACCTGTAATTATTTCAGCAAAAAACTAACCTGTTCTGCAATATCACTTTGGAATCTGTGATCTGTATTTGGACAACTCAGCCTCACTGTATATACGTTTTTAACCACTGCTATTTAAAGGGACATGTACACATTTATTCGGAAGACTGAGATTTGCAGAATTAAACATTGGTTAAGTGATGTTTCGTTAATGTGTCATTTCGGCAAAGTGAGATTGGCAAACCACTGTTTGGAGAAATGTATTTTTGTTGAAAAGAGGTAGACCCATATATATGTGTATGTTTATATTCAGTTATTTGACCCTAAATATTTCAAGCATAAGGTTAAATCAAAATGGTACTTCCTGTACGAAGCAAATTTGCATTTTTACTCACACAGAGACTATCATAGTAAAGATAACTTCTGTTTTCCTTTTCTACTGCGTTGTCTACAACAGCTGCATTAGCAAGAATGCAAAGGATAGCAGTGGTGCAGTGACAGGTTTATGAAGGAACATTCATGTTAGAAAGCTGGCCAGTTTAATTATTAAAAGTTCTCAAAAAATTGAAATGAACATCTCACAAAGCATGCCAGTCATTTTTAAGTAGTTTCCTGTTTTGGCTTGAAAAAGGTGGAATTAGTACAACTGTGTACATTATGAGAGGTATGCTGATATTCAGAAAAAAAGTACAATGAAAAACTAATTCTGGGCAATGCAACACAACTCCAAAAACAAACAAAGCAGCTCAGGAAATCTGTGGATAAAAATGTATTCAGTAAATCACCAGCCGACACATTTTCACAAAAACTCAGTCAAGTTCAGTACAAGAAAGAACTGACGAAATCCAACATAATTTATATCAAATTAATATCACACGAGCCATTAATTTAAATCCTAATGGTGTATTACTTCCTAAAATGTCTGTTTTTTTTTACTATTGGCAGTGAAGTATAAGGTTAAACAGCAAGGAAAGAGAAAAATAAAGCAAATATATCCCATTAATGTGTAGAAGCCATGAAAAGAAGCAGAGAATGTTGCCAATAGCTTTCAAACCAGGTTGATGCAAAGGAGAATATTCAGTCTTTGCCTGAAGAACAGCTGCAAGACCCCTAGTCAACAGTACAAAAACAGGGAAGCAAAAAGAATTGCTTTTAAGAAATAAATGTTTTCAGACATGCCCAGGAAAACTAAACTAATAGTATATAACATGCAGACAACACCTGAAGTGAAAGTTAGACTGAGATGATGTTCTTCGTGTTTCACTGTTGCAGTCATTACATTTGGGTAATCTGCTGGCAGGTTGCCCTCATAGGTTCATAGGTTCATAGGTTCATACTAGGCTATCTGCCCGAGGGCATTTACAAGCCTAGCCCATAGTTTTGTGGCTTACACCACCCCTTTAGTATGGGGAACTATACCCATTATTTTGCTGTGCCTCTGTCGAGCAGTGACACTGAGGTAATCCCTGGGGTATATCTGCGATCTCCCATCCATTGGTCAAGATTTCTCTTGAACAAGGCCAGCGAGGTGCTCTGCCTCACATATACTGGGATTTTGTTCCACAGCATAGGGAGTCTTTGGGTGATGAATCTATCCCTCCAGCATGTCCTATTAATAGCCGTGTCGAGGTTTAAGTCTCCCGCCCTTGTGGCTCTGACTGATCTAGATTTTTTGAGGTGAAGCATATTCATCAAATCTGGGTTTGACATGGCCTTGTATGTCAGACAAAGGTCACCTCTGAGCAGCGGTGGCGACTGAATAGAGCTGGAGTTCTTTCAGTCGGGCAGCATAGGACAGATTTTTGAGACCCTTTATCCTTTTGGTGAGGAGCTTTTGTGGCCTCTCCAGCTGCTGCAAGTGTCGGGTCAGATACATTCCGAATGGGGCATTGTACTCAATCATTGGTCTGATGAGTGATGAGTATAGGGAGACTATGACCTTGCTTGATCTAGATGTGAATCCCTTCATGATAAGGTGGGCAATGTAGAAGGTCTTCCTAACTACTTTAGCTACATGGGTGTCGAATGATAGGCTGCTGTCAACCTGGGTCCCCAGGTCCCTGATAACTTCTTCTGTGCTCAGTGGATTGCCACCTATATGGTAGCTAGGGGTAACCTTGTTTTTCCCGAAGGGTATGACTATGCATTTTTTGGCATTTAACTTTAGGCCATGGTTCTGGCACCAGTTATCCGCTTCTGTGAGACCCTTCTGAAGGATATCTGTGTCAGATGTGTTTTCGACTATGGCCAGTTTGCAGTCATCTGCAAACTTTGTCAGCCATAACCCTCCTGTGTTTGCTTGTACTTCGAAAAGTAGATGCCAAACAAGAGTGGGCCCAGGACTGAGCCCTGTGGGACACCACTTGTGACAGGCTTTGAGTCTGACATGGCGCCAGCAACTCTGACCCTGTGGGTTCTGTCACTCAGCCAGTTTGCAACCCATCTTGTGATGTATGGGTTAACATTTAAGCTGATGAGTTTTTCAATGATACCCGAGTGGGTATTGTATCAAGGCCTTCGCCAGATCGAGGTAGGCTGTATGGACTGCCTTTCCTCATCAATGGCTTTGGTGACTGTTTCAAAAGTCAACCAAGTTTAAAAGGCATGATCTGCCTTTGACAAAGCCAAACTGGGTTGGATCCAAAGTCTGCAAATTCCCTATGTCTTTATTTATGAGGTCCATTATGATCCTCTCCATGGCTTTGCAGATAAGGCTTGTCAAGCTAATGGGCGGTAATTTCCAGGGTCGGTGGAGGCACCGCCTTTGTGAAGTGGGACCACAGTTGCAGTGCGCCACTCACTGGGTGTATCCAGAGGTGAGACTATGATTAAACAGCTGTCCTAGCTGTGGGTTTAATTCCTCGTTGAGTTCGTGGAGCACACAGCCGGGGACACCATCAGGTCCCATGGATGCTGTGTTTTTGCTTTGGAGAGAGCAGTTCTCACTTGGGCTAGAGATGTTTGGGGGCTGCAATCGTTTGGTATAGATATCTCTCCTTTTGGGGAGTGGAGTTTGCACTGAACCTGTCAGCCAGTATGTTGGCAATGTCTGTAGGATCAGTAATCTTCACATCATTTTGAACTAGTTCTGAGCATATCTGGGTGTTTCCTCCCAGGTTTCTAACATAGCTAAAGAAGGCCTTATGATTGTCTTTTGAGTCTTTAGCTATTTTTCTCTCAAAATTTGCTTTGGATGATTTTATGAGAGCTCTTAGTTTTTACTTACAGTGATCAAAGGTGTCTTACCTTTTAAGGATTTTGCTCTGTCTTGTAGTAGCTTCCTCCTTTTGTTGTAGAGTTTGTTTATGGCTGGGGTCCACCAGACTGGACTCTTGCCTTTGGTACAAAGAGTCTTTGTTTTGCTTGGGATTGCCTTATCCATGCAGTCCTGCAGGTGCTGGTAGAAGGCATTTGTAAGTGATTCAGCGGCTTGAGTACTGTTTTCCGCCGGCTCGGGGGCCTTAAAGGAAACCACACTAGTCTTTAGAAGTGTGAAGTCGGCTTTCGAGAAGTTCTTTACTGTGGTCTTTTTTATTTCAGGTGGGGGTGGGATGAGGACCTCCTGCGATTAACAAAGTCTTGGGTCCTGGTTCGGTTGCTGTCCCTTCTTCCATGACATCAGGTCGTCAGGTGTATAAAACATGCAGCCGACACCATTACATCAGTCTTTCTTGCCGTGTGGTGCCAGAAGCAGTTCGCAAGTGCCGGTCGTCCGACTTCTGAAATTTTCGTTTTCAAGTTTCAGAACCGAAGTCTACAACTAAAAGCTAAGTACCCCGTTGGGGAAATTTTTTCTTGCTCCTTAACGATGTCAGTAAAAGTTAATAATTGTATTACTTGTGGGAAGCAAATACCTCATAAGGATTTTCATTTGTACTGTATTCCTTGCCTAGGCCCTGACCACAACGTACCCTGCTGTCGGTTTTGTGCTAAATTTAATCAACACACTATTAAACGTCGGTATATTTTTGCTTCTAAATATTTTGGCTTGAGATTTAACTATCGAGAAATGTCGTTGGTTGTCAATCCGACTACCAGAATACCTAAAAAGCACAAAGAAAAAGACAGAGACAGACCGTTGAGGTCCAAAACTGACAAAGAAGCTTCTCCTAAGCCAGTCGCCATTCGCCGGTACTCAGTGAGGCGCTTTCACAGCCCCTGATACCCGCTACTTTTGATTCACAGGCCTCTACTGAGACCCATTCGGAGTCCAGTATGCCACGAGATACTTTAAGTATTGAACCCACGGATGTCTCTACCTTGGATTGGTCTGGAGCCGCTGAGCAGGCACCGGCTTCTGTGGGTGTTTTCAGGCCTAAAGATTTGTATATTAAACTGATGCCATCTGCAAAATTAAGGCCAAAAACTACTTCTATGTCTAAAAAACCTAAGCATGGGCCACATGCGCAGGCCCCAATGCCTATAAAACAAATGATCAAAATGGCTGAGGATTTAATTACCTTAATCAGGGGTACTCATCCCCCTCCTGCTAAGAGGCCTAGGCAAGGCACTAACTATGTGTCTTCAGATCAGGTTTCTATTTCTTCTGATTCCTCTTCTGATCAAGAATTATCTATTCCCACTTATGAGGACTCTGATGCAGAAGATTCCATCCCTTCTGCTTCTCCTCCTGAGGATTTTTCTTTTGGAGAAACTTTGCATACCTTAACTGAACACTTTCACTGGGAGAGACAGGATTTCTCAGAATCTAAAAAGAGACTTAGGGATTTCCTTCTTCTTCCTCAGCATAGGTCTTTGGCTATACCTCCTGTTCTAGACATTGTTGATGATGTTTTCTCAGAATCCAGTATGACTACTGATTCCCTGCCTCTGGCTCCTAGTAAGCCAGACAAATATTACAGGGTTCCTGACTCCCACAAATTCCTCTTTAAAAACCCTACTGCTGACCCTGAAACCATTTCTCAGGGTCCCAAGGGCGTTAAGGCTTCTACTGCTAAAAATCCTTCCCCCTTCTGATAGAGATTCCAGGGCGCTGGATAGATGGGGTAAGAAGGTTTACACATTTGCAACCTTGGCAATCAGGGCTTTAAACTGTCAATGTCATATTCTTAAATATCAACAGCATGTCATGGGCTTACTTAAACAGAAAATTATGTTGATTTCTGACTGTGTGGAAAATAAAGACTTGCAGGATTTATTGTATTCAGCTGAACAAGTTGGAAAACATACTTTGCAATGTGGTTTTGATTCCTTGGAGGCCTCTTGCAGGGCTGCTGTAACTGGATCTGTGATAAGAAGGCATGCTTGGCTCAAGGAGCAAAATCTGCCTGATCATGTTAAAGCAATATTATTGGATGCTCCTTTACAACAGGACAGGTTATTTGGTAATAAGGTGGAAGAAGTTTTGAAAAAGATGGAAGATAAAGCTAAATCTATGCAAACTGTAAAAGATTTCCTACAAGTGCAGCCACCCAGGTTCAGTAGGCACTGTCCTACTAAGAACTGGTCCTTTCCAGTACCCACCAGAGCTGCTCAGGTCAAACCTAGACATTCAAAAGACTCCAGGTTTCTGTCACAAGGAACTTAAAGAACAAAGCAATGGGGTGCCTCCATCTCCAAATCTGAAAGTAACAAGGAACCTTCCTACGGTAAACAGTCTCAATGACTTTCCACTGCAATCACCAAGCACTTATCTTTTGGCCGCCCCTTTGGGGGGAAAACTGACACTTCATGCACAAAACTGGCAACTGATTACCCAGGACAAGTGGGTTTTAAATATAGTATCCAGAAAACAAATGCCAACCTCCAATACACAGAACGAAACTCTCAGTAGAAAAACCACTTTAATACAAACAGCAGAGCTTTCAGATACAATCCTTCATCAATACTAAAATAGAAATGTTCTTACTCAATATATATAGGTCTAAACAAGTCATATGACCGACAGCCAAAAGATCACATGACTTAATGCACAAACACATTCACACAAAATAAAAGCAAAAGCATAAAAAACATAAATAAAATTAAAATGTAACATATGGATGTTAATTATGTATACATCAATAACATGTATATAAAAATCTGTGCATATCTATAAAAAGTATATGTATATAAGAATATATAAATTTTACATATCATAATCTAGACCTACTAAGCTTAACCAGAACTGGGTTAAGACTAACCATACTGTTTAGGCCAGGTGCAGAGTCACTCGCCAGTCTCACAATCCACCCATACTCTTTGATTTCCAAATTGTTATTTGTATCCCCACCTCTAGGGGAGGGACATACACAATCTATAGCCCTAAACTTGAACGAATGTTGCTGCCCACACTCCAGTCAGTGTCTATATAGGGCATTAGTGTCTACACATCTCCTGATCTCAGATTTGTGTTCTGTGATCCTTTCCTTAAATTTACGTGTAGTTTTGCCTACATAGAACGAATTGCAGGCCACACAAGAGGCCAAATAAACCACATGCGTTGTTACACAGGTTGCTGTTACATTAAACATAAACATCATCTTACTCACCGGATGTTCAAAAATACTTGTTTCCTCATCAACAATATCATCACAACATGAGCAGTTATAACATTTACGTGTACCTGAACTACCAGAAAATGATATTTTGTTATTAGTAAGAAAATCTTTATAACACAAAGCACTCTTAAGAGTTCTCATATTTCTATAGGCAAAATAAGGTCTACTACCTAAAATTGCCTTCAATTCATTAGAGGCCATTAAAATTAGCCAATTCTTAGATATAATATATTTAATAGAAGGAGATCTCATGCTAAAAGAGGTGACATACCTAATCGCTGTTTTATCTAAACCACATAAACTAGATGGACTACTATCCTCTGCCACTAAGGTGTTTGTCAGAAAAACTGGCCCCAGCTTCGTCTTTCTATCCTCTAACACCATCCTTTTCTCATCAAGCAAAAGAGTGCTATCATATCCACTCTAGGTAAAATCTGCTATCATATCACCCAACTTTTCAATGAAGCACTGGTCATCAGTATTGAACCTGCTCAGTCTACATAACTGGGACTTAACTGTGCTTCTGAAGGTGTAAGGTACGTGCATGCTGCTAGCATGTGTATATCTTCCCGCACAAGCATCTTTCCTATGTAGGTTGGTCTGTATAAGATCACCTTCAAGTGTCAAATTGATGTCCAAGAAGGTAATAGCCGTTTCAGAGTAACACATTTTAAATTTCAAAAAATAAGATGCTGAGTTTAAATAAGCTATAAATCCATTCAAATCTGCCAACGTACCTTCCCATAAAAGAAAACAATCATCCACAAAACGCTGGAAAAACTTAATGTTATATCTATACGAATTACTATCACTAAATAAATATTTCCTTTCCCATTGATACAGTACTAGATTGGCATACGTGTTGGCTACGGAAGTGCCCATAGCTACACCCGTCAGCTGAAGATACAGGGAATCATTAAAAAGAAAAACATTGTTTCTCAATACAACGTCCATGAGTGTACATATCTTTTCAATTTTACAAAAATCTGGATTGGGGCAAGAAACCAAAAATTCCCTTAATAAATCTATACCAGCATCAATTGGGATAACCGTAAATAAAGATACGATATCCAGCGTTACTAAATAATACCTCTTGGTGGCCAGATCAGACTTTCCTGCACTATACCAAACCTTCAATTTTTGCACAAAATCAATATTATCCCGTAGGATAGAATTACATTCACTGAGGTATGGTTGAAGCTGTTCATGCAAGTAAATGGAAATGGGCTCAGTCACCCAACCAGCACCTGAGACAATAGGTCTCATCGGTGGATCAGTTAATGATTTATGAATTTTAGGAATGCCATAGAGCTGTGGGGTAACAGGACAGGGAACAGTCAGGTAGTTGAATAGAGCTAAGTCTATATCGCCATGCAGTTGTAACTCATAAATTACCATGTTCACATATGAAATGCATTTTTTTACGTCCATACAAGTGATACATTTAAATGCAACCTCATCCAAAAGCAAATGGGACATGGCTAAAATGTATTTAGCCCTCTCCATAAGCACCACTACTCCCCCCTTGTCAGCCTGCTTTATGACAATATTTGAGTTAGACTGTAGTTCCTTAAACGCTTTAAATTTTTCAAAGGTCAGGCTAAAGCGTTTCTTACTGCTATTCCTAACAGTACCATGATATAAATTCCTAATCTGAAGTTCACATACATCATAAAACGCCTTAACAACTGGTACATTAACAGGAATGAAAGTACTTAGGCGTTTACAACATCCAATCGTTGTTTGGGTATTACCAAACAAAAGTTTCAGATTCAACAGTCTGGTGAATTTCTTCAAATCTGTCAACACTGAAACTAAATCATCCCCACACGAGGGTATAAAGTTTAGTCCCTTAGAAAGGACCGAGTAATGGGCTTCTTGCAGTACTAAATCAGATAGGTTCAACGTACCTCTGTAGATTTCCGACTGACTTTTCCCACACCTAAAGGGCTATCCAGCTTTCTTTTATTAGATGCTCCAACACGCGAATTAGATAAATCCCTCTGGTTCATTGCACGCTCCTTGATAATCTCAGGCTGTTCTAGCGAAAACCGTTTGCTAGAAAAATTAATTGTAGTTTGTTGCATTTGTGGCGTTTTCTTATTTAGCACACTAAGAGTGCTATCATGAGGAACAGTTACTTGCTTCCCTTCTGAAGAGACGCGATTTTCTCCTACCGACGTAGGAGGCATAGTATGGGCAAAACCATCTGCTCCAAGAAGAGGAGGAGTGGAAATCTTCGGTTCTCTACTTCCTGGGTTTATTTCGACAATGTTATTGCGTATATCGTCAAGAGTATCCAGTGTACGGCCATTACCATGTTTATTAACCATATTACTGTTTCTATTATATTGAGTATGACCATCTTGTGGCCAAGAGAAGATATTACCCTTCGTGAAATCATTAATGTCACGAGGGAGCTTTCGCTTCTTAATAGCTTCCATCCTAGTATCAAACATGTTATTGATGTATACATAATTAACATCCATATGTTACATTTTAATTTTATTTATGTTTTTTATACTTTTGCTTTTATTTTGTGTGAATGTGTTTGTGCATTAAGTCATGTGATCTTTTGGCTGTCAGTCATATGACTTGTTTAGACCTATATATATTGAGTAAGAACATTTCTATTTTAGTATTGATGAAGGATTGTATCCGAAAGCTCTGCTGTTTGTATTAAAGTGTTTTTTCTAGTGAGAGTTTCGTTCTTTTAAATATAGTATTCCAGGGATACAGATTTCATTTCCACACATTGGCAATCCCAAACGGATGGTCAGATCTGCCTCCAAATCAGTGGGCAGAGGCCCAGAAACAAGTTATATCCCTCATGAATATGGGAGCTATTCAACCAGTACCAGAAAAGGAAAAGGGACAAGGTTTTTATTCAAGACTTCCTGGTACCCAGAATAGACAAATCATGGTGTCCAATTCTCATAAAACCAAGTCATAAAAAAGTTTAAATCATAAAACAAGTCATAAAAAAGGTTCTGGCTGTTTACATTAATTCATTACACTGTGTTTGACTATACAGTAAATTAATTAAAGAAATACATATCTAAAAGTACCTAAGAACTTATTATCTGATAGGTCCTTTGTCTACATACAAATACACTGTTTTGTGAATTCATATTTTGTTACATGGACTGTACCTGTTATGGTATATATAAAAAACTGTTATGTTATTCGTATACAATTATGTATGTGTGACTATCCTCTTTTAAAATTTAATTTTTACTAACTAATTCCAGTTTTAAGAAATTTTCGTTAGTACAATTATTGTCTATAGAATACCTATTTATTCCATCAATAATCATAAAAGAAAAAGAGTGACCATGGTTGTTACTAACATGTCTAGCTAAAGCATTTTCTTCTTTAGATTTAGTGATTGCGTATAAATGTTCGTATATTCGATCACGCAATCGTCTGTCCGTCTTACCAACATAGAAAGACGGACATTGTGTGCATTGTGCCAAGTAGACTATGCCTTTAGAATTACAGGTAAACGACCCTTTTACATGGTACACTACTGATCTTATTGTAAATGAGTTTGATGTTAAAATATACTTACAATATTTACATAACCCACATTTCTTAGTTCCTCCTCCTATTCTTGGCTTAACAATTTGTGTTTCCAATAGCTTTTTCATGTTTGTACCCCTCCGGTATGTTATTACAGGATGAAAATTTAGTATTTTAGAAACATTGTTATCCAATGAAAGGTAACACCAGTATTTCCTTATTGTTTTACCTATATCAATTGCTTCCAACAATATGAGCTATTTGCCAAGGGGCTTACCTTTGTTCCATCTAAAAAATGTGATATAGCGGAGTTACTTGTGGACTTCAAACTTTTTATTTGTAAATTAAACTTAAACTTGCTTTTTGGTGAACCCTCAGAAATTGTGAACACCTTGAGAGTGTAAATATTGTAAGTATATTTTAACATCAAACTCATTTACAATAAGATCAGGTATTCTATAGACAATAATTGTACTAACGAAAATTTCTTAAAACTGGAATTGGAGAAAAAAGAGCTTGCTTGGCAGCTAAGGTTAGCTGCTTGTAATAGGCCAGGTATTAATGAGACATGTTCTATAGCATGTATTTTAAAACTAAAAAAACTTATGAGATAATATTAGAGTTAAATACATCACCCAGGTTTTCTTAGCCCTGTAAATTGAACATTTATAGAAGAACCTTATACAATATATAAGTAAGGCTTTGAAAACTGGACTGGAATTGTGCAGTTAATCTTACCTTAAATATAGGTTAGTAAAAATTAAATTTTAAAAGAGGATAGTCACACATACATAATTGTACACGAATAACATAACAGTTTTTTATATATACCATAACAGGTACAGTCCATGTAACAAAATATGAATTCACAAAACAGTGTATTTGTATGTAGACAAAGGACCTATCAGATAATAAGTTCTTAGGTACTTTTAGATATGTATTTCTGTAATTAATTTACTGTATAGTCAAACACAGTGTAATGAATTAATGTAAACAGCCAGAACCTTTTTTATGACTTGTTTTATGATTTAAACTTTTTATGACTTGGTTTTTTATGACTTGGTCTTTATGACGTTTTTATAACTTGGTTTTTAAACAATATTGTTATAAACTTGCAACTCATGACACTATACTTGTAGCACTAGCACTTTAAAATACCATTGGTAAATCAATTATGGTAATTACCAGCATATGTATGTATTTAAAAGATGCATTTGAACAAAGTTTTTTGTCTGAAGAAGTTCGACTACTAAGTGGACAAAACATGTAGCGTTTCACGTTTACTTGGTATTTTTGTTTTATTGCTATCAGTGGGCGATTGATTTGGAGATTAAAAGTTGAAACTTTTTAAATATCCCTATACTGGTGTAGAGGTTCCGTTTTTGCTCTACCGGGCTTTCCAGCGTGTGTCATTTCCATATATATATATATATATATATATATATATATATCGATATAGATATATAAGGGGTACATAATGACCAAGAAGAGACTCCTGTAGGAATCATATGATTGAAGTAGATATCTGCTGTATGAAAATGGATTGCCAGAAGTTCTTCAAATTTATGGCTAACTGGATGAAACAGCGATGTTACCAGCTTCTAGTCTTACTAAAGAGTGCCTTCCTTGTGTATTTTACATGGCTGCTCTCTCCTTTTGACAGCTTTCCTCTTATCTCCTTTTCCTAACTTATAAAGGCCAAAACATGGTGACCATATAAGGACAATTTCATGGTAAAATAAATGCCTATAAATCTTTAGATATGCTTCTGGACAGCAGCACTGAGCCATAGTCCCTGCAAGCTCTTGTGGTAAGTTCTGGTGATACTGCCACAGCTCTCCTGTCATTGCTAACTGCCAAATATATACATCATTTATGAACTTTCAAAAAAGTGTGGCATATGCACAAAAGATTCCCTATTTCACATATACTTGCATTCCTTGTAGCTCAGTTTAAATTGATTCAGATCAGTGAAATTGTATGGGGTGTTCCTTTGCAGGTCTGGGAAATTCTAAAACTGGTACTGTTCATCATTTTATAGATTTACATATCAGGGTAGGGGTTTGCACATTACCTTACATTTGTGTGCACCTTAGGATTATTAATATTACCCATAACCTGGATAAAGCTTTCTAATGTCTCATACAAAGTTTCAAACAAGTCTTATTTTGATTCATGCTGCTTTGGCTATTGAATATTGTGTGTGTATATATATATATATATATATATATATATATATATATATATTCTCACATTGCGGAACTCACACTGCCAAAAGTGCAGTTCAATGAAACCAGTAAACTGAACATCACTTCCCCAAAAAAAAAAAAAAAAAAACACAAAAACCAATACACACATTTTTGCAGGGGGCAAGCCCCCTGCACCCCCTACACTCCCTGTATATTATATATACCAACTCTGAGATTGCACTACAGTGGGAAAGGTTAAATCTCCTTATCCCCACTGTACCGTGATCTACACCAATAAGCTCCGACTATTATACCTGTAATTATTTCAGCAAAAAACTAACCTGTTCTGCACTATCACTTTGGAATCTGTGATTTGTATTTGGACAACTCAGCCTCACTGTATATATGTTTTTAACCACTGCTATTTAAAGGAAAATGTACACATTTATTCGGAAGACTGAGATTTGCAGAATTAAGCATTGGTTAAGTGATGTTTCGTTAATGTGTCATTTCGGCAAAGTGAGATTGGCAACCTACTGTTTGGAGAAATGTATTTTTGTTGAAAAGAGGTAGACCCATATATACGTGTATATTTATATTCAGTTATTTGACCCTAAATATTTCAAGCATAAGGTTAAATCAAAATGGTACTTCCTGTATTTAGCAAATTTGCATTTTTACTCACACAGAGACTATCATAGTAAAGATAACTTCTGTTTTCCTTTTCTACTGCGTTGTCTACAACAGCTGTATTAGCAAGAATGCAAAGGATAGCAGTGGTGCAGTGACAGGTTTATGAAGGAACATTCATGTTAGAAAGCTGGCCAGTTTAATTATTAAAAGTTCTCAAAAAATTGAAATGAACATCTCACAAAGCATGCCAGTCATTTTTAAGTAGTTTCCTGTTTTGGCTTGAAAAAGGTGGAATTAGTTCAACTGTGTACATTATGAGAGGTACGCTGATATTCAGAAAAAAAGTACAATGAAAAACTAATTCTGGGCAATGCAACACAACTCCAAAAACAAACAAAGCAGCTCAGGAAATCTGTGGATAAAAATGTATTCAGTAAATCACCAACCGACACATTTTCACAAAAACTCAGTCAAGTTCAGTACAAGAAAGAACTAACGAAATCCAACATAATTTATATCAAATTAATATCACGCGAGCCATTAATTTAAATCCTAATGGTGGATTACTTCCTAAAATGTCTGTTTTTTTTACTATTGGCAGTGAAGTATAATGTTAAACAGCAAGGAAAGAGAAAAATAAAGCAAATATATCCCATTAATGTGTAGAAGCCATGAAAAGAAGCAGAGAATTTTGCCAATAGCTTGCAAACCAGGTTGATGCAAAGGAGAATATTCAGTCTTTGCCTGAAGAACAGCTGCAAGACCCCTAGTCAACAGTACAAAAACAGGGAAGCAAAAAGAATTGCTTTTAAAAAATAAATGTTTTCAGACATGCCCAGGAAAACTAAACTAATAGTATATAACATGCAGACAACACCTGAAGTGAAAGTTAGACTGAGATGATGTTCTTCGTGTTTCACTGTTGCAGTCATTACATTTGGGTAATCTTCTGGCAGGTTGCCCTCAGTTGGTCTGATTAACAAAGTCTTGGGTCCTGGTTCGGTTGCTGTCCCTTCTTCTGTGACATCAGGTCGTCAGGTGTATAAAACATGCAGCCGATGCCAGCAGTCTTTCTTGCCGTGTGGTGCCAGAAGCAGTTCGCAGGTGCCGGTCGGCCGACTTCTGAAATTTTCGTTTTTAAGTTTCAGAACCGAAGTCTTCAACTAAAAGCCAAGTACCCAGTTGGGGAAATTTTTTCTTGCTCCTTAACGATGTCAGTAAAAGTTAATAATTGTATTACTCGTGGGAAGCAAATACCTCATAAGGATTTTCATTTGTACTCTATTCCTTGCCTAGGCCCTGACCACAATGTGCCTTGCTGTCGGTTTTGTGCTAAATTTAATCAACACACTATTAAATGTCGGTATATTTTTGCTTCTAAATATTTTGGCTCGAGATTTAACTATCGAGAAATGTCATTGGTTATCAATCCGACTACCAGAATACCTAAAAAGCACAAAGAAAAAGACAGAGACAGACCGCTGAGGTCCAAAACTGACAAAGAAGCTTCTCCTAAGCCAGTCGCCGGTTCGCCGGTACTCAGTAAGGCGCTTTCACAGCCCCTGATACCCGCTACTTTTGATTCACAGGCCTTTACTAAGACCCATCCGGAGTCCAGTATGCCACGAGATACTTTAAGTATTGAACCCACGGATGTCTCTACCTTGGATGGGTCTGGAGCCGCTGAGCAGGCACCGGCTTCTGAGGGTGTTTTCAGGCCTAAAGATTTGTATATTAAACTGATGCCATCTGCAAAATTAAGGCCAAAAACTACTTCTATGTCTAAAAAACCTAAGCATGGGCCACATGCACAGGCCCCAATGCCTAAAAAACAAGTGATCAAAATGGCTGAGGATTTAATTACCTTAATCAGGGGTACCCATCCCCCTCCTGCTAAGAGGCCGAGGCAAGGCACTAACTATGTGTCTTCAGATCAGGTTTCTATTTCTTCTGATTCCTCTTCTGATCAGGAATTATCTATTCCCACTTATGAGGACTCTGATGCAGAAGATTCCATCCCTTCTGCTTCTCCTCCTGAGGATTTTTCTTTTGGAGAAACTTTGCATACCTTAAGGGAACACTTTCACTGGGGGAGTCAGGATTTTTCAGAATCTAAAAAGAGACTTAGGGATTTCCTTCTTCTTCCTCAGCATAGGCCTTTGGTTATACCTCCTGTTCTAGACATTGTTGAAGATGTTTTCTTAGAATCCAGTATGACTACTGATTCCCTGCCTCTGGCTCCTAGTAAGCCAGACAAATATTACAGGGTTCCTGACTCCCACAAATTCCTCTTTAAAAACCCTACTGCTGACCCTGAAACCATTTCTCAGGGTCCCAAGGGCGTTAAGGCTTCTACTGCTAAAAATCCTTCCCCTTCTGATAGAGATTCCAGGGCGCTGGATAGATGGGGTAAGAAGGTTTACACATTTGCAACCTTGGCAATCAGGGCTTTAAACTGTCAATTTCATATTCTTAAATATCAACAGCACGCCATGGGCTTACTTAAACAGAAAATTATGTTGATTTCTGACTGTGTGGAAAATAAAGACTTGCAGGATTTATTGTATTCAGCTGAACAAGTTGGAAAACATACTTTGCAATGTGGTTTTGATTCCTTGGAGGCCTCTTGCAGGGCTGCTGTAACTGGATCTGTGATAAGAAGGCATGCTTGGCTCAAGGAGCGAAATCTGCCTGATCATGTTAAAGCAATATTATTGGATGCTCCTTTACAACAGGACAGGTTATTTGGTAATAAGGTGGAAGAAGTTTTGAAAAAGATGGAAGATAAAGCTAAATCTATGCAAACTGTAAAATATTTCCTACAAGTGCAGCCACCCAGGTTCAGTAGGCACTGTCCTACTAAGAACTGGTCCTTTCCAGTACCCACCAGAGCTGCTCAAGTCAAACCCAGACATTCAAAAGACTCCAGGTTTCAGTCTCAAGGAACTTAAAGAACAAAGCAATGGGGTGCCTCCACCTCCAAATCTGAAAGTAACAAGGAACCTTCCTACGGTAAACAGTCTCAATGACTTTCCACTGCAATCACCAAGCACTTATCTTTTGGCCGCCCCTTTGGGGGGGAAACTGGCACTTCATGCACAAAACTGGCAACTGATTACCCAGAACAAGTGGGTTTTAAATATAGTATCCCAGGGATACAGATTTCATTTCCACACATTGCCAATCCCAAACGGATGGTCAGATCTGCCTCCAAATCAGTGGGCAGAGGCCCAGAAACAAGTTATATCCCTCATGAATATGGGAGCTATTCAACCAGTACCAGAAAAGAAAAAGGGACAAGGTTTTTATTCAAGACTTTTCCTGGTACCCAGAAAAGACAAATCATGGCATCCAATTCTGGACTTATCCATTCTAAATACATTTCTGGACATTCCAAAATTCAAGATGCTGACTCTACAACAGTTACTACCTATGCTAGGCAAGGATGTCTGGTTGGTAACTCTAGACTTAAAAGAGGCTTACCTGCATATCCCAATCAGGGAATCTTGCAGAAGATACCTCCGCTTCAAAGCAGGCTATTCGCATTACCAGTTCTCTGCACTTCCCTTTGGCTTATCTACTGCGCCCAGGGTCTTCACAAAGTGCCTGGCACTAGTAATTGCATTTTGCAGGCAAAGAAATATTCAAATTTATCCTTACCTGGACGATTGTCTAATTCAGGCTGAAAACAAGGACACTCTTCTACATAAATGAAAAGAAATCACAACTGGTACCCTCTCAAATAATTACATTCCTGGGTGCAAGCTTGAATACAACTGCCCAGATGACTTACCTTACGCCAGAAAAACAAATTCAATTGATGACTTACTTCAAACAGGTGGCCACAAAAACACAACTATCTGCAAGACAAATTCTGCAGGCCTTGAGGTTCATGGCTTCCTGCATTCTAATTATTCCATATGCAAGACTGCATATGAGGAAACTTCAGTGGTACCTAAAAAGCTTATGAAGTCAACATTGTCACAGCCTGGAAACAATGACTCCTATCATTCCTTGCCTGTAGCTAGAGTTCCTATGGTGGGCAGAGGCCTGCCACCAAAACAAGGGACTGTCATTCATTCCACCCCCTGCCGCCCAAACCCTGACTACAGACATATCAGATTATGCTTGGGGGGGCGCATCTGGCAGGGAGATGCATTCAGGGCCAATGGAGCCCAAATCAAACGCACCTACATATCAAAAAGAAAGAGATGCTAGCTGTACAGAATGCTCTGACAGCCTTCAAGGACTATCTTCATCCAGGCCAACTACTGATAAAGACAGACAACACCACAGTTATGTGGTACATAAACAAGCAGGGGGGTACCCATTCCTTCCCCCTTTGCAGACTAGCCATGGCTTTGTGGAACACAGCCTTGACCAACCAAATACAACTACAAGCTCAATTCCTGCCAGGAAAGTAAATACTCTGGCAGATGAACTCAGCAGAAATCTTATGGACCCACACGAATGCAAACTGGATCCACAAATCTTCAGCATATTGACATGCAAATGGGGGAGCCGAGACATAGATCTTTTTGCCTCACCCCAAAACTATCAGTTGGACAAATTCTGCACAACAATTCATCACAACAAGGCTTGGAAAGTGGATGCTCTATCCTTCAGCAGTCTATGCTTTCCCCCTCTGCCTCTGCTCTCCAAGGTCTTACTAAAAGCAGACAGGAAAAACCAAAAATGATTCTGATTGTTCCAGACTGGCCTCACCAACACTGGTACCCGCTCCTATGCAATATGTCGCACCTTCCTACATGGTGCCTGCCTCAGACACCTTACCTATTGTCTCAGCAGAACTATCAAATTCTGCACACTCAGCTCCAAACTCTGAATCTTGCAGCATGGCTAATCATCTAACTTCACCGGTTACATCTCTCAGCAAACCTGTGATGGATGTCATTTTGGAAGCTAGAAGGCCTGGTACTAAAAAATCTTATGCTGACAAATGGAAAAGATTCTGTGCCTGGAACCAAGCACAAGGAATAAGCACAGCAATGCCCAATATTCCTCAGATTCTGCAATAGTTAACTGAGATGCTTCTATCTTTTTCTTCCATAAAAATCCATGCTTCTGCCATTTCAGCTCATTACAACACAGAGCCTCCCCTCTTTTCTCATCACTGCTAAAGCAGTACCTCAGAGGGGCCAAAAAATTAAGACATGCCAGGAGAGCACCAACTCCTGCATGAGACCTCAATTTTGTGTTGGAAAAACTCACTCTACCTCCTTTTGAACCAGCTGCTGCTGCAGACCTAAAATTTCTCTCTTGGAAGACAGCTTTTCTTTTAGCAGTCACTTCAGCTAGAAGGATTTCAGAACTACAGGCTCTTATGGTAGTGGAGCCTTTTATTATCTTTTACCTGGACAGGGTGGCTCTCAGGACCAATCCATCCTTTATGCCTAAAGTGGTATCTAGTGTGGCTCTTAATCAGACCATTCATCTGCCAACCTTCTTCCCAAATCCACAGAACAAGGGTGAGCAGATTCTGCATTCATTGGATGTACACAGACAACTAAAATTATACTTAAACAGGACAAAATCTCTAAGAAAATCTGAGCAATTACTGGGTGCATTTGCTGCAGGGGCAGAGGGAAAGGCTATTTCAAAGCAGACTATTTCCAAATGGATAAGCCATTGTATTCGTTTCTGCTACATGCACCATGGTAAACCTGTCCCCAAGGGGATCAGATCTCATTCCACCAGGGCTGCATCTACTTCTGCAGCCTTTCTCAGAGGGGTTCCTACCAGAGACATTCTAGAAGCTGCTACCTGGAGCTCAGTTCATACGTTCACCAAACATTACCATTTACCTCTCTTCTCTAAATCCAGAGCAGGCTTTGCCACTGCTGTCCTGCAGGGCCTTATAGCTGCTCCTAATGCTGTATAATTCCATCCTCCCAACCATAGCTTTGGGATTCTATGCAAATGTAATGACTGCAACAGTGAAACATGAAGAACATAGTACAGTTGTGTACACTTACCATAAATGTAGATGTTCGAGTGTATTCACTGTTGCAGTTCTGGTTACCAACCCACCAGCCCCCTGTTTTTCTATTACTATACCTGTCATTTATTTTACTATGCTTAAAAGCCTTTTTGGTGTATTTGCTTTTGTTTGGAGGCATATTTTTTGTGTTTTAAATTATATACATATATATATATATATATATATATATATATATATATATATATATATTGTTTGCTCCCCATTTGGGGGGCACCTGACATCTGGGGCAAGAAAAACGGATGTAATGGCTTTGGCTGCATATTTTATACCCCTGATGACCTGATGTCATGGAAGAAGTGACAGCAACTGACGCAGGACCCAAGACTTTGTTAATCAGGCCAACTGAGGATAACCTGCCAACAGATTACCCAAATGAAATGACTGCAAGTGTGACTACACTTGAACGTTTACATTTATGGTAAGTGTACACAACTGTACTTTACAGAGTACCAGAGTCATAAAATAAGTGAGAGAAGAAGTTCAAGAAGTGCTCTATGCATGATGTAAGAGTCCAGTTGTGAATGGAGCAGGTCAGCAATGATAGCTGGAAAGCCTGATGGAAGTATTATATACTGTGATGATTTGGGGAAACTGAGTAGCATTTCACAATCTGATAGCTGACAATACTCAGAAATGATGCATTGACAGAGAAGCTGGGAAAGGCCAAATACTTGATAACACTGGACTTGAAGAATGAACATTGACAGATATGACTTACTCACTCAGTCAGAGACAGCAGCCTCGGTGACAGCTGACAGTCTAGTTTAGCACACACTGCTGTTATCTGGTTTACAAGGAGCCCTTGCCACCCTAGAAGCTGACAAAGTCCTACTCATGATATGCTGCTACCTACGTGGATGATGTGGTCTTTCATTCAGAGGGCTGGGAGTAGTAGCATAGCTAGGGTTGGGAAAGAGGGGCAACCACCCAATGCGCAATGTGTTGGGTGGGTCACCATCAGCTGATCCCAATCTCTCTTTAATGCAGTACCTGCTTTTAAAAGCCACTATAGAATTTACCATCAAACCTGAGTGCTGTAGCACTGTGTGGGGTCTGAACTGTTGCAAGCAGTTTGGTGTAGTTTAAAAATAATTTTTTTAAAGTAAAATATAAATACCGTGGTGCACTGTGCAGGCAGGAAATAAACTTTAGCAACTGTTTTGCTAAATTTGTAGCAAGCAGTTTGCTACAGTTTAAAAGAAGACTTTTTTTAAAGTAAAATGTTTTAAAGGGGGGGGGTCAAGAGACAGGGCACATAAATGAGACCTGAATGGCTGGGATGGGAGGGCAGTCATGCATCTGGTCACTTAGTTGATGTGCCAGTAGAGGAACATACTTTTTTTTTTTTTTTTGGTTCGTGGTACCAGCGCAGTGTGCTAATTGAGCCAGCTACACTTCTGACTGAGAGTCTCACTTACCAAAAGTGTAGGCAGTGCTAGAATCTATAAGACAATCAGATTTGAGAGTGAATGCTAAGGAAAGTAAACTGGATATGATGGAAGCCAGGTATTTAGGGTATCTTGTTGGAAAGATGCTGTAAGATTACAAGGAGGAAAAACTACAGGTCTAAAAAATGTGGCCTTCACTCACCAAGAAACAAATGAAAGCTGTCCTTGGACTAAATGGGTACGATAGAAGATTTGTGCCTAATGCTGATATTGACAAACCTGTCAAGAGGGAAAGGTCCTGTCAAGGTAAAATGGTCTCTTGAAGCAGACAAAGCAATTAATGAACTAAAAAGCATTTCAAATTCTGAATCTGTGTTACAGACTTTGGATTTTACTAAAGAGTTTAACTTTTGTATAGATGCATGGTATATAGATTTGGAAGTAGTGCTATCCCAAAACATTCTAGGTGAGAAGCACCCTGCAGGCTTTATCAACACCATAGGAAGAGAGTGTTTTGATAAAAAGTGGACCTGCTATGCTGTAAAGTACTATTTGTTAGGCAAATGCTTGAATTTGATAACAGGTAATTCATATTTGCATTGTTTAAGTATGCAAACTGATATCAATACAAAGTAATTCTTGCCTCCAGTGTCTCCTTGAACTTAAAGTTTTGATATTTATCTTTAAAAAAAGATATGGGGTATAGCTTTAAGGTAAATGAGTTAGCTATAGGGATCTGCATGTCATGATACAAAGAAGTTCATGGGTATATACTAGGCTAACAAACCCCTTAAAAGCCTTGCTGTGCAACCCAAATATGACCCACAATTTTTATTTATATTTGATTTATTGGAGGTGATTTACTGACTATCTCTGTCCATCAGCGACATAGGAACCAGACCAGGGGTGAATTTCTGATTATCTATCCATTGGTCCAAGTTGTGCTTAAACAGGGATAAGAAGGAACTCTGCTTCACATGTTCTAGAATATTTAGTTAGCAATAGAGATTTTATGAATGTAGACCACTTCTCTTGTCTCTGCTTATTATTTATTATGCCTCCTATAACAACTTTTTCATCCACCTGCACAAAACCATTTGGATCTCATGACTTCAGAATTCTGGCTAATGGCTCTAAAGAAAAGCAAATAAAAGTAGAAATAGTGGCCAACCTTGACTTGAGTCATACGCAAGTTTATATTTTGAGAAAATATTCAGAGTCTTGATCTTCCACTCGAGTAAAAGTTCTGTATCAATTGAGTAATTATATTGGTAAATTAAATGTGTCCAGTTTTGCAAACAGGAACTCCTAGTCTACCCTAATTCTTTTTTTCTACCATCAATTCTAACAATTATTAAAGGAAAGCACATTCTCTACATGCCATGATAAATATGAAATTGTAATGATATTGTGAAATGTCTTTCACTTGGACAAACCTCTATTGATTCAATTAATCAGATCCCGAAATAATGGGACAAATCAGCAGGCAAAATGCTAATAAAAAATTAACAGTCACAATTCAGATCTGATATTTTTCTATATGATGCAAGTAATTCTGGGTCTTAACTTCTGCTTCTTGTTTATCATTGAAAACACAGCCTGATTGCCTGAAGAAGGAATCATCCTCATCATAAGACTATCATTCATTAAGGTCACAATAGCTTGCAGTAGTTGTTCACTTGCCTGTGTGTGCATCTCCAGAGTCATTATAGGTTCATAGGTTAGTACTCATATGTTTCAAGTATTCATAACTCTCAGTCTAATTACAGGGGTGCATCCACCTTAGTACCAAAGGGAGGACAGTATGCAGCTGTAGTCGTGTAGTGAAATTGCAAGGCCTCCTTACAACTAGTACAGCCTTCTTATTGCCTTAATATGAAGTAGGAAGCCCACTCTGATGTGAATTTAATGAAGGAGTTCCTTGCACTTAAAACAGAAAACACTACTGCTTATCAGTTAAAATACCACAGAAGCATAATCTGCTAAAGCAGAATCACCCCCCCAGCTCAAATACTGCAGTTATCAAATAAAACTTATTATGCTTGTCCAGCACTAAATACCATTCTCCACGACTGTGTTCCCAATCGGTCATTAAGGTCCAATGACCAAAAACTCCTCTTTATCCACAAACCTGTCAAATCTGCTGGACATGCTCGTATCTTGTAGATAAAGCCTGGAATTCCTTACCTGTATCCATCAGGTCAATACCCTCTAGTTCTTTAAAACCATTCTGAAAGATTTCCGAGACAAAATATGTCTCTGCTCATGCTTAACCCTCAGGATAAACTGCATCTCTAATCATGAACAAGTACCTGCTCATGCTTTATGCCTCCCGTCTTTGCTTTTTTTCTTACTTCAGTCGATTTCTCTACCCCGACTATCTTTCTAAATTCGACATAACTTTTTTCATTCATTTCATATTGCAATTCCTGTTTGTATTATACTAACTTATCTTTAATTTCTCAATAAAGTTCCTAAAATTTATTTAAATATCAAATCATTGTCATATAAGTTGAATAGTGCAGTTGTGTAAGTAAAACTATAACATTAGATGTTTGAATGATGCAGTATCTTTAGCTATATAGGTTATATTCTCCCAAGGAATTAACAGTCAACCAGCTTTCAAAGCTTTGAGGCACCTTTTACATACCCAAACTGTCAAGCAACTCGAGCTGAACTGGCTAAAAGACAAGTTTGGATGTGATGCATTTCAGAGCTTTCCTGCCAGCATGAAGGAAGAGCCCTGAAAGGACAATGTTAGGAACAAAAATAAATGAATGAATAAATAAATAAATGTCTACAACATGGCATAAAAACACACACCAAAAAATAAAGGGGATGGTGGTAGGGAGTGACGACTGCAGCAGTGATCATTTGAACGTCTACTGTTATTGTAAGTTTTACTTACACGATAATATTCATCATATTGATAACTGCTGCAGTAGCCTTAGCTATATGGGTGGATTACCTAGAATGGCCCTAGCAATGCCTGACCATAACTTAGTGAAGGAATCAAGATGACAGTGCCTTCTAGCAGCTCCTAGAACACTTCTAGAACCCAATCCTTTTCAAAAACCCATAGATGAAGCCAAGGCTCTGGTAGAGTGGGCCCTGACCCTGTCTGGAATAGTTTTGTTATGGTGAATATAACAAAAGGTCATAGCTTTAGACAAAGAATTGGAAATAGTCCATTTTTACACAGGTTGTTCCTTCTTCTTACATTCATAAGAAATGAACAATTGATCTGAAAGATTTAGTTCTGTCAAGATAGTACCTGAGTTGTCTGTGGACATCTAAGGAATGGAGTATCCTTTCTCTCTCATTTTTAGATTCAGGAAAGAAAAAAGGGAGATAGATAGTTTGGCTTAAAGGAAACTTGGATACCTCTTTAGGCATAAAAACAGAATTATTTCTCAAAGAAACCCTCTCTCTAAGGAAAATGAGTTAGGTTTGACTCAAAATAAGAGCTTGCAACTCAGATGCTCTTCTTGCAGAGGTCAGAGCAATCAGTAAAACTGTTTTCATGTTAAGATCCTTAAGTCAGCCAGATTAGCTGCAACACGTTCATAGGTGTGTACTAGCCTAGGCTAATGGCCCTGGAACCTTTACAAGTCTAGCCCATAGGATTACCCTGGCATCGTGCCACCCAACCTTAGTTCTCAGTGCCTCTGTCGAGTAGAGCCACTGGAGTGATCCCTGGGGTGAATTTTCTATTTCCCATCCAGTGAGGTGCTCTGTTTGACATGTATGGGAAGTCTATTCTATAGCATGGGCAGTCTCTGAGTTATGAACCTGTCCCTCCAGCACATTCTGTTGATTGTGGTAAGGAGATTGAGGTCTCTGGAGTGTGTGGTGTGGAGGGATTGGGATTTCTTTAGATGTAGCATTTCTAACAGAGCTGGGTCAGACATGGCTTTATAAGTCAAGCAGAGATCACCTCTAAGTAGGCGATATGAGACAGAGAATAGTTGGAGTTTTATGAGTGTGTCCATATAGGACAAGTTTTTAAGGCCTAGGATCCTTTTTGTGAGGTACTTTCGTGGCCTCTCCAGTTATTGCAGGTGTCTAGTGAGGTACCTGCCAAATGAGGCATTGTACTCAATGATTGGCCTAATGAGGGAAGAGTAGAGGGTGACAATTACCTCTATCTTCTTGGATACAAAACCCTTAGTAATGAGATGTGCCATGTGGTGGTCAAAACAGAGGTTGCTGTCAACCCGTGTTTCCAGGGCTCTTATAAAGCCTTCTGTGCTCAGTGGACTACCATCAGTGTGGTAATTCATGGGAAATGGGGTTTTCTCAAAAAGGATGACACATTTTTTGGCATTGAGCTTAAGGCCATGGTTCTGACACCAGTCAGTCTTAGTGAGGCCTTTCTGTAGAATGTCAACATCACTTGGTGAGTTAATAATAGCTCCCAACTTGCAATCATCTGCGAACTTTGTCAGCCATAGTCCCTTTGTGTTGGCCTGGACTTCAGAGAAGTCGATATCAAACAGGACAGGACCCAGGACCGCACCCTGTGGGACTCCACTCATAACTGGTCAGCAGTCTGACTTGGAGTCCACTACTTTCACACTGTGGATTGGGGTTGATGCCTAGCTTAGTGAGTTTTTCTATGATTCCTTTAATACAAAATTAAGATCCCAAGAAGGGGCCACCAGTTTTCTTGGAAGCCTCTAAGCAAAACCCCTTTCAAGAACATTTTGGCATGAGACTACATTCAAAGAGGAGGATCTATGGGCAGAAATGCTGAAATGGCTGACAAATGAACCTTGACAGAGGTATACGAAAAGCATTGGATAGTAACTCACACAAATATTGCTGAACCAGAAAACAAATTGCCCTGGAGGGATGGTGGTTATGTTGTTGGTACCAATTTTCCATTTGCTAATATATGATTTTCCAATAGCAGGCTTTCTTGCCTCTATTACTGCCTGCTGCACTCCCTCAGTAAACAGGTCCCTAAAAGGAATTAAGACCCTGTCATCCAGGCAGTCATTTGAAGATGATTGATGTTGGGGTGTGTCAAACATGTCTGTTTTTTTGTGGGTAGATCCAGTCTATGAGTAAGCTCATGGTAACTGCCCTTTAGATACAGTAATTCCCTACTACCAAGGTTGAAATAATCATTTAAAACTAACATGTCTTACAGTTAAATTAAAAACAATAGGAACGCAGTTGTCCTTTACTACTGCGATAATCCAGTGATGTACTGAATATTAATCATCATTAATTAATTATCAAAGATAGTCCATTTACTACTCACCCCAGGTTTAAGTAACACACAGAGCTGCCAAGCTACTATAAGAAAGAAAACTGACAAGCAAGCAAAAGCCACCTTTTCTTTATCAAAAGCTGCTTTCCAGAGAATAATAAAGAAGATTTTGCCATCTTCTTGGTCTGTGCACACTCCAGCTCACTTTCTTCAGACAGTTCTTTCTCAGCTGTGAAATGGAACACTACCCTTTTCACAGTTTCACACAACTGCAAAAATGTCCACTTTTCTGTATTTCTAAAAAGGCTTTCAAAGCAGAAGTTTGAAGAATCTTTATGATGGGAATGTCAATTTGAATTTTACAGCCTTCTGGCCACACTTTCTTATGAGGGGAATGAAGGCAAGTCACATCTTTCTTGCTTCTAGGACAAGTCCTATTTGCAGGTATACTGCAACTCTGACTGGTCTTAAGACCTTCTCAATTCTCAACAAATGTTTTAACACTTTGTATTACAAAAGCATACATTTGTAAAACAAATTATCATTGGTCTAGCCTATTTCTTTATATAACTTGGTACAGAACCTGTTACCCCCAGTCTCTTTCTGCTTGACGTTTTTCCTTTGATCAATCCATTCTATTCAAAGAGAACTCACAAACAGGATGCACTGTATAGTATTTCTCATTTCAGGGATGCCAGTCAGGCTTACATTTTTCCATGTGGCACTACCTTCCATATCAAAACAGTTAGTCCCCAAGACCTTTTTGCATCTGCATTCACCAGTTGATATTTTACTTCTCAGACATATCCATGTAAAATCTGCAGTAGTGTAGCAAGGGTGATCTGGGTACAAAGTGTTAGAAAGCACAATTGTGAAGTGCCATTCCTGAATTTTTCTTTCTGTACTGATGTATCTGAACGATGGAAAAGAAAGCAACTTGCAAACCTTTTTTTTTCAAAGAAGAGCTGTGGCAGGGAGGGGCTGTGTGTCTGGGAGGGAGTGTGAGCTTCATACTTCAAGTTCTGCAAGCAATCTATTGGAGTTTTGGTCTTCTATTTGAGCTAGTTTGCAGATTGGCCCAGGCCACTGGTTGAGCCAGCTATTCCTGATGCCTCTGAGAATTTGTATCTTATCCACACACTTTCACAGTGCCTCAGTGACTCCATTTTCACAAGAGGCTGCTCAAGCCATAAGGTGTTTGAGACAAGACTCATTTTAAGCAACTTATTCATTACACTGTTAAGAGTTAATTGTTCAACATCATGGTTTGATTTCTCCACAATATTCTATAAAGCTGAGCAAGCCTTTGTATCATTCACCATCTACTTCTGTTTTATAGGTCAAAAGTCAGTGGCAGTTACTGTATTCTCTCTCGTGTTTGTGTTTTTTATTAGTAGGCATTTACTGTGCATTGTGGGCTCATAAGACTTACAGTCTCTGTGAATAATATAACAATCCATTGCCAGTTTTTACATTCATTGGAAAGAGCACATTGGATGCTCAAGAACCTTACAGACGCCATCACCAAAAGTCTTTCGACAGAGGTGATAAATAGATTACTGTCCAATGGGCAGATACCAGAAGATTTCAGGAAGGCTACAGTGGTTCAGCTGCAAAAAAATGTAGATGGACTACCCTGGGAAAAGCACATCTTTAGCCTGATATCTGTGGACATTATAGAAAAGTTTATAAGTGGAAAGCCTAATGGGATTTATGAAATATATGCTACTTCAGACATAAGGTGGCATGGATTCATGGTCAAAGGGTCTTGCCACTCCAACTTGATTCAGTTCTACAACTGGGTCACAAACAAACTAGGAGTCATCTTAGTTTGTTTATTTATCTAGATCTCAGCAGATAGTCTAACACTGCCCCCGTTAAAAGACTACTGAGTATAAGAGTCAGTAATACTTGCTTAAATGGGAAGAAATGAAGATGGAAGGGGAGGGGAGACCATCTTATCTGTGAAGAGTAAGACTGTGGGAGAGAGAAGAGGAGATTGGTGGAGTAATACAGGAGGTAATATTGGGACTGAGGTTCTTCAATGTTATGCCACTCAATGACAACAAGATAAGGTTCTTGGTGGAAGATGGTAGAAGGGCATCCTAGGGCAAGATGTAATGAATTTGGTTAGATATGCACAGAAGTGACAACTATGATTCAACTCAAATATGAGGTGTTGCCATTTAGGGCACAGTCCAGGGAAAAAATGCAGACTTGGTTTGTCTTTCGGCTTTTCCTGGTTAGGGCTCGCCACAGCGGAACTCCGGTCCGCTAATGATTGGCAGTAGATTTTCACGAATGCCGAGGTGCCAGCTCGATGTTCAACCTTCAACAAAGGCACACCCATTTACGCATATCTTTCGAATGCCCACCCAACCATGGGGAGGACATGCAGATTCCACACAGAAGGCACTCCCCGCACTCCAGCTGAGAATCGAACGGGAGAACCTCTTGCTGTGAGGCAACAACGCTACTGCTGCACCACCGCGGATGTAGGAAATGCAGACTAAGAAGGTGAAATTCTAAGAGCACAGCTAGAAAAAGTACCCATGGTAATGATAAAAACACCACTAGACCATGAAGCACTAGGTGGCAAGGCTATTGAATCCTTAGGGTAACAAACCCCAAGAAAATGAGGTCATTCTCCTGCTCTGTGCGGTACTAGTCAGGCCATGACTTCATTACTGCATGCAAGCTTTGGGGGCATATGAGGAAAAGGAAACAGCAATATTCAAAAGGTATTGCAGACAGGAATAAGGGTTACTGCAGGGTAGGTCTGGCCTTAGATAAACTGGTGCCCTAGGTGGAAAGGCTCCATGGCATCCCCTCCACCTTTGCTGCCTAAGCCATCTGGGCCTACACACACTCCAGGATTTTTTTCCTCCCTTTTTTCTCACAGTTTTTTTCCTGCAGTTATTTAATCATTCATTCATTCATTCATTCATTCATTCATTCATTCATTCATTCACTCATTCAACATGTTCTATCTGAGCAAGACTGCACTGTGATAACACTGGAGGGAACAAGTGCATTAAACCAGTCTGAGGGCTGCAACTGCCACACAAGCCAAGGGGTTCTTGATGCTCTGAGATGCATTTTACAGTTTTTAAACAGCCTATTCATCCAGTGATGGTCTGAACTAATATCATGATGAAGGGAAAAAATAAAATCTTCCTGTTCAACTTTGGTTTTCCATTAATCATTTCAACACACCCTAACTGATAAAAACTTACACTGTAATAATTGGGGTAGAAATTACTGCACTAAACTAGGGGTCTGGGGCTACAAGGCCCACAGATGTCACATGGTTTCTAGGTGCTCTGAACTGCACTTTACAGTTTTTTAAAACAAAGTTTTCATCCAATGACTGCCTGAACAAAAATCATGATTAAGGGGAAAATTAAATCTTGCTGTTCAGTTTTGGTTTTCCATGATTTTTTTCAACTCACCCTAACTGACCAAGACTACACTGTAGTAACAAGGTTAGAACTAACTTCATTACAGCAGGGGGGTTGGAGGGGCACAAGGCCCACAGAAGCCATGCAATTTCTAGATACTCTGAGGTTACTTTACAGCTTTTTAAAACAACTTTTTCATCTAGTGATGGCCTGAACAAAAATCATGATTAAGGGAAAAAAATCAGTGTTGCTCTTCAGCTTTGGTTTTCCCCGAACCTTTTCAACACACCACAACTAACCTAAACTACACTGTAATAACAAAATTAGGCTGGGGGTCTAGGGGCTGCTAGGCAGTAGGTGTCACAGGGTTATAAATGCTATGAGGTGCATTTTAGAACTGTTTTCCATTCTTTTCATTCGGTGAGGGCCTAGACAAATATTTATTTATTTAATTTTACATTTGTTGACTGGGATAGCCTGACTGGATACATGTCCATTTTCAGCGGAGGCCCAGGGAGAAAAGCTCCACAATATTAATAATAATAATAATAATAATAATAATAATAATAATAATAGCACAATAATATTCCAAGAGAGCAAAGGATATAGATACAATATATCAGATAGTTCACCACAGTAGGAACACATAGACATATGCTAAATGTTAATAGAGTGAAAAAAATATGAGATAGATCATTTCACATATTTAGAGCACATTAGGGAAACTACAGTATAGAAAAATGATAAACTCAGCAGGCATAACTGTACATTAAGATATGATACATCAGATGAATGGAGTATCTGCTTGCTGATAGTCTACTGGCTAAAGAAAGACCAAAATGTTGGATTGAGTTAGTCAGGGTTTAGGCATGGACAGAGACAGTTAGCTCTTAAGTATTTTTTGAGGCCTTTTTTAAATAGGGGAAGAGATAACTCTTTGTTAAGGTTTGCAGGAAGAATGTTCCAAATTTTATCCACTGAGTTAGCAAACAGGGAATCACCTGCTGTATTATTGGATTTTAGGGTTCAGACTGATAGCTTGTTGGACAAACAAAGTGGCCTGATAGCATTATGAGGGCTAATAATACTCTTAAGGCTTGGGGTATTGTCCGGATGGTTGAGTATTTTGTGAGCTACTGTGAGCTGATTAAGCTTTAGAAGGGAAGGAAATTCCAGCCAATCAAGCTCAGTTAGGTTTTTGCAGTGGCACGTCCTGTATGCCATACCTGTGGAGAATCTAGCTATATGATAGTAGCAGGAAGATAGTTTGCTGAGGTTGGCTTTAGAGAGGTTTGTTAATACTGGTGAGGCATAAAGGAGAGTGGAGAGAAGATGGGTTTGGACAATAGCACACCTAGCAAAAGGAGTGAGGAAAGGTTTGGCCTTGTAGAGGGATCCTATTTTTTTGTTGATGGACTTAATAGAGTGGTCTATATGCACATAAAATTTGAGGTTAGTATCTATTATTACTCCTAGGAGCTTGGTATAGTTATCAGGGGAGATGATTGTACCATTGTTAGACTTAATAGTAAATAATGGATGAGTGGATCTAGAGGTGGGAGAGAAAAGCAGCAGCTTGGTTTTGTTGGGATTCAAGAGAAGTTGCCGATCAGTTAGCCAGTTTTCAATACTGTTAAAAGTATTCTGGATTAGGGATAGCAGATTAGTTGGTGAGGTGGAAGAGCAAATCAACGTGGAATCATTGGCATATTGGATACAGTGTCCATTTGGAATAGTGGTATGAAGGTCATTTATGAAGATATAGAAGAGGAGGGGACCTAGAATTGAACCCTGAGGGACTCCTAAGGTGACCGGGAGATGTGATGACAGTTTGTCCTGCCATAAGACAGCCTGCTGTCTACCCCTTAGCTAGGACTGAAACCACTGTAGAGAGTGATAGTCCAGGAAGACAGCTTTCAGGGTACTGAGCAGAAGTTGATGCTTGACCATATCAAAGGCCTTAGAGAGGTCCAGAAATAGTGCAGATGATAGCATGTGGTAGTTATGATTAAGATTGATGACATTGGTGAACGATAAGAGGGCTGATGTGGTACTATGGTGTGGTCTGAAACCATGCTGGGACTCTGTGAGAAGTTTATTATGGTTGAGGTAGTGCATTACTTGTATGTGGACACACTTTTCCAAAAGTTTTGCTAGAGGTGAAAGAATGGCTATGGTCCTAAAGGTGGACAACTCTGTGGAACTACCTCCTTTATGTAGGGGTATTACATGTGATATTTTCCATATTGATGGAATGGCTGCCTTGGAAATGGATCTATTAATGAGGATAGAGACTGGGATAGCGATGGCCTCAGCAGCTAATTGCAGGAATTCAGCTGGGAGGTGGTCTGCTGCTAGAGAAGTGGGTTTAAGTTTTTTGAGAAGGGTTTGTATGAGGGTAGTAGGGATAGGTTGGAAGCTAAAGGAGAAATGGGTTGTAGGAAGCTTTGAGCTATCGGGTTTGTTATTTGCGGTATGTCAGGGGGGGACTGGGTGAGGGGGTTAGGCTTGTTAGAAGAGAGTTGGGTGGCTAGTGTCGATATGTATCATACATTCATACGGGATAATGCATAAGGAAAGAAATTAAACATTACTTTTTTTTATTTCAGTGAAGAAATGAGTTGTATTCAAGGCTTAAATCTCAAAGTTAAACTAACAGCAGTGCACAATAAACACAGAAGACTATATGACATAAGCCATATCTGTAAATAGTACCCTCCTCCCTATGCCACTTTAAAAAATGTCACATTCTCTGTATCCTCATCTGGTATTAAACTGAGATGAAAATTAATACAGAAATGGCAGGAAATTATGTATTTTAAGTCACTGTTGTTTTTTATATATATATCTATATATATATATATATATATATATATATATATGGAAAGACAGAGAGAGATGTATAAAGTATATATATATATATATATATATATATATATATATATATATATATAAAGCAGATCTCCTTGCTCCCCACCGTCTTTGCACCACTCTTATGCCATACTTGGATAACAATGAAAAAACAAGTAGAACATATTTGCTGTCAGACAAGCATAGAAAGAATGCTTCTTTATCCTCCACCAAAAGATAAGTCACCTGCACATGCACCTGTTGTTTGATTATGAACGAAAAAATTATTACTATAATGTTTTCTACTTACTTTTTGACACTGGACTGCACCTGTGAAAGCTTAGTGACCTCTGCACAGCCCCCTGAAGTTTGTGAGGAAAGTTAAAGTAGTAATGACTACACTGTTGCCAGCCCAACACAATATAGTGATCTTTGAGGTTTGGGAGGAAAGCTAAAGAAATAATGACACAATCCCCAGTTCCCCACACAAGCTACATCAACCTTTTGTGTACACCTCTGAGCAGAGCTGGTTTTAGACTAGATGGGGTTCAGAGCAGAGGTGTTACTTGTTCAGTTACTTTGATTTCTCAAAAAAAGGAATAAAGTGCACCACAGAATTCCCAGACCTTCAGTGGCTACTAAGTCCATTTCAAAATTCACTTTACAGCCTTGATGTGTGGGGGTCACCAGTCCCCCAGAAACTCTGAAGGTTTGGGTATTCTGTGATGCATTTTACCTTCTACATTTTTTGAGAAATGACTGTGAGGAAGTGATAAGAGAGTCAGTTACTTTCATCCAGGCAACCCCCATCAAGCAGTTATAGACAAATCTATGTACAGTTCACTTGTTGTATTGTGATAAGAGAGGATGGCCATGTAATGCATTTCACTTTTGTTCCAAATAAATAACTATTTGCCATACATTAAAATATTCCAAGTTGCTTTGCACACAAATCATATTAGTCATGCAAAACCAGAATAAGCAAACAGCAGCAGGCAGCTAGTCATCTTCCTACACACACACACACACACACACACACACACACACACACACACACACACACACACACACACACACACACACACACACACACAGCCCAGCAATTATACCTACTGTGTCTGTGCATATCTGGTGTTCTAGTAAGGAGTCCATCTTACTTGTCTGAATTGCACACTAGTCCTGCAAAGCCAGATAGTAGTGACTGCTTAAAACTGAACAAAGAAGAACAGCATCAGTTACTTTCAGCCAGCCAACCCCAGTGTCATAGCTCTCAGTCTCTTACCTCCAGTATCAGGGACAAATCTAAAAGATTAAGGGACACATTTTGAAATATTAGTACTATTAAAATAAGGAGTTGACAGAAAAAGAGAATGTGAAATAACGTACATATTATGAAGCAAAAGAAGTCTATAATTCATTACTGTCATTATTATTAGGTGTATCCACCACTTTTTCTTCCCAAAGTACTTGTGAATCAAAATCACTGACATTTGAGAGGTATGACCACCCCGGCCGGTAACTATAGCCATGAGGTCTGATGGCTACATAAGTTTCACCTTTGCTGCTCCACATAGTTTAGCCCTGGGCAAAGGATACGTTTGGATCAAAAACAGAGTATCATTTTTTAACAGTAAAAAATGTAACATCTTGCATCTAGGGCTCTCTATTTTAAACTACCTATATGCTATTAGAAATTAACTGTTATAACCTACTGGAACCAGTTTAAGGACTATTGACAATAAAATTACCTTTATTAATAATGGCAACATAAATGTAAGTGCTTTTTGTTTGTATTACTAAGTTAATACTAAGGACAGTGACATCCAGACAAAGTTTTGTTGACACCATTACTTACAGACATGGAAGGTCTCAGGTACATTATTGCTCCAGCTTTTATTCTTATTTAGTCTTAGACTTAAATACACTGGAGCATATTCTGAAATATTACACCAGGATTTTTTCTGTAAAAACTATTACTATATAAGGAATGTCCTAAGTGACTGTGATCTCCAGTCTGTATATTATAGGCTTCCAGAGAAGAACATATTTGGGTGTACAAGTGTTTCAAATATGAGATACTTAGGGTGGTTGTAGATATTGAGTTTATCATGGCATAAGGACAAAACATAAGCTAAGTACATTACTTGACAGATTTCATTTCAATGTAAAGGGTCTCTTCATTCAGAAGCTGAATAAATTACTTGATGGATTTCACTCCAACATAAAGGCTCACTTCATTCAGGTTTTTTAAGGGCATGGAATACATGACGTACTGATATAAGGTTTTCTAACTCACCAAAAGAATTAAAAATAGGTTGATCTCTTCTTTCATGAACAGGCCTAATAAACCAATGCAGACTAGAGTAAAGCTGTTTCACTGGCTTTTGAGGCCCTGAACTGAAAAACTAATGCTATGTTTGTGTAACTACAGTAGGACTATTAAATGTCCTGTAGTCTCGAGCTTAAAAACAAATACTGTACCACTATAACATTGAAACTACAGATGGGCTTGGCACTTGCACAATCTTTTTCTGGCAGTAACATGTATTTATGTTTGTATCAAACAGTGGGGGACCTGACTGACCATGGACTACCACTCAGAAAAGCACTAAAGCATTAAAGGATAAGTTAAAGAGCTATGTGATTTGAAAAATATGCATTATCATAGCCTTTTCTGGTATGCAGACGTCATTGCGAATTATAGACAGTGAATATTATAGAACAAAATAGTCTGGCGGGGTACAGTGGCAATTAAATTATGTAAATCAGAATAATCATGTTACAAATTCTTCACTGTAACACTTTCATGTTGCAACTTTATATTATTGACTGAAGCCAGTATCAGCAGAGTTCAGAGTGCACACACTATAGCTTTTTGCATATTATATTAACACTGATAGAATATTTTTAAAACAGAAGCTGGATATATGCTTTACATGACTGTTATTACAGTTATGCAGAACCTAACTGGAAACTATGAATCTGAAGGGACTTTGGCATATTATGAAAAAATAGAGTTTAATTAGGAAGACAGAAATATCAATTTGATGGTCAGAAGGATGGAGTTCAACAAATAAGAACATGTCAGCTAGCCAGGCAAAGATCTTATTGCATTGCTGGGAAACTAAGGGTTTGAAGTGTGTAACAACAGTGCCCTTTTTCTTCATAGTCTAACAGAATTTCTTTTTATAGAAGCGATTTAATTAATTCTGCTTCTCTGAATACTAACAGAGGAGATGAGGCAGTGATACAGCCACTGCTCTATATTCAACAGTGAAACAGAGGCTTCCAGAAGGTAGGTTCAAATACACCTGCTCCAGTGAAACAAAATGTTTCATATACAGCCTCTCTCTCTCTGTGACTGACTTACAAGCTGCATAAATAGACTGTAAGTACCATGACAAAATTTTAGTGAATGGCACATTCCTTCTTTAAAGCTTACCATATAACCGGGACTGAATTGTAAATGTGTTTAAAGGACAGACAGCACCGCCCAATGTTTCTTGTCACACAGTACTTTTCATTTCCTTTCATAAACATCATAAACTTCACTTAGAAAACCATTGTCAATATGGAGCACATTGCTGAGGTTTCAGTGCACACAGTTTTGTCTTTTTTATGATCCTACTTTATTTTCTTCTGGCTCACATTATTTCTCACACCATGTTGACAGTGTGACTTAGGGAAGAGAAGCCTACAGCTTACACCTTTAAAGCCTTAAGAAGACATCATAGTGTTTGGTTCCTTTTTTTTTTTTTTTTGCAGTCCTAAAGTTCCACTGTCCATCTGTCTGGCATTCAGTCCTGACCTCTGATTGCCTGTGCGGAGTAAATATGTCCTGTCTGTATCTGTTAAGGCTTTCTCCCCAGGTATGCAACCTCCTGGTTGATTGATTAATGTAAATTTTGCATATTTCCCATAAATTTGCAGTATGGGCAGAAAAGGATGCGAAAAGGACTGCATAACTTATCCAATTTTACCCATTTAGCAAATAAACTAAAATTAAATGAATTAGTTAATTTACAGTACAAGTGAAAGCCTTACACCTAGGTGCGTACTACAAAGTCAATCTTTTTAACAGGGTGCTAGTAGTAAATGCTAACCAGCTGCACACCTTATTTAGGAGGTGTGAGCTTAAGCTACAATTCTACACTTAAACAAGTACAGTAAGTGTAATAGTCAAGCATACCTGAAAAGGACACCACTGACTAAATTTCACTCACTTTAAGCATGAAGAAAAGATTAGAAACTATCTTTGTGAAAAATGAAGAGATAAAGTAGATCTCCTGTAAGAGCTTGCAACACAGACACTTTTCTTGGAGAGGCAACAATAAGTAATGCTATCTTGCATGTTAGGAACCTAAGGTCAGACTGATGAGTTAGTTCAAATTGAGCAAAATGTAGTTATTCAAACACAAAACTAAAATACTGAGGGGGAGCCACCTGTTTGCTTGGGGGCTTCATATGCAAAACTGCTTTCAAAAACATTTTCACACGAGTCTGCATTGAAAAAGGGGGATCTATGAGCAGACATGCTAAAATAGCCAGCAAATGAACCTTGACTGAGGAGTAAGACAGGCCAGAAGACAATAAGTTTCACAAGTAATTTAGTACCAGAGGAATATTACCCCTTAAAGGGTGTTGCCTTTCTTCTTGGCACCAATTAGTAAACATTTTCCATTTACTAATATACGATTTTCTAGCAGCAGGTTTTCTTGCCTCTTTCAATACCCACTGAACAATCTCAGAAAAATGGTTTCCAAAACATATTAAGAGCCAATCATCCAGGCAGTCAGTTTGGAGTTGGAATATACCAGACATTCCTGGGCTTGTGTGAGGAGATCCATTCTGGGAGGAAGCTTTTAGTAGTTGCCCCTGGACTTAAAAAAAAAAAAAAAAAAAAGAGAGAGAGAACAACTGTTGCCAGGGTCTGAAGGGCATCACCACAAGGCATAGCTCTCAACCTCTTAGCACAAAAAATCTGGAGAAAGTCAAAAATAATGGAGGGACAAAGCCCCAAAAATAGGGACAATTTTTTAAATATTGCTCTTATAAACTTGGAAAGTTGGTAGAATAAAAGATCTATTGTTACCATGCATTTTTCTGAATGATATAAAGTCTGAAACTCAAATGCCTGTCATTATGTATTGAATTCAGTCCTTACTGATTTGCTACAAAAATCCAGAACACCACAAAATTTATATGGGACAGGCCAAAAATATGAGTGGAAAATCTGGGCAGTTGAGAGGTATGCCACAAGGATCTTCTGGGAGTCCTGAATCTTCAGAATGACCTTAGTTATTGGTGAAAATGGTAGAAAAGCATATAGGAACATTACTGTCCACAGAAAAGAAAAATCATCTGTCTTCCAGGCCTTCTTACATGGAGTCCTGGTGCAGAATTTTTCCAACTAAATGTTGTTGGTGGAGGAAAGATTATCTATTTGAGGTGTTCCCTACAGCTGGATTAATTTCTTGAAGACCCCATGGATCCATATCCATTTGTGAGGGTTTGTCCTGGGTATTATTTGGCTGCCCCTTCTTTATGTACCAAATCACTGAGGTGTTACCTGTAAACACTTATAGAGGTCTTGAAGACCATAGATGATTGAGAGAGTAGAGAGCATTTATGAATGTAAACATCTCTTTTATGTTTGTGTGTTTTGGTTTGTCTTTTCTGTTCCAAAGACCCTTGACTTTTAGCCCCATAGATACTGCTCCCTAGCAAATTCTCAGGTATCTGTTGTGGCCGAATATGCTGGAGGTGAGACAGAGATTGGAAGACCTGGATTCTGAGAAATTTAGTGTCTCAACCAACAAATCTCCCTTTTTATAAACCCAAAAACTGGAATACGAAATGTCAGAGGATGTTGATGTTGGGAGTATGCAGATGTTAGGTTCCTTTAGAGTTTTCTCATGTAAAGTGTTGCAAGAGGTATCATGGGAATTATTGATGCCATGAGACCTAGAATCCTGAGGAATCCTCTTCCTTTGACAGTAGTCTGAGTGGAAAAATACAGGAAAAGATCTAGATACAGATCATTATCTGCAGTAATGCCGTGGCAGGCTATGAGATGCGACTGGATTGGAGGAGTTCTATGAATCAGGTTACATGGGGAGAGAGCGCATGCATGAATGAATGTTATCTAGAGGAAAAAGAAAAGCAAACAAATTACATTTTAAAATTATATATATGTAGCATGAAGTACACTGTACCATTTAGTAAAGTAAGGTTTGATAACTGAGTGGAGATTGTACAGGCGACCTATAGAGTCAATTTGTGGAAGCTACAGTGCATTTAGTACAGTTGATGTGAAACGTTCTGTCTAAACGTATATTTACTGATAGGTGCTGCCTTTACCCATTTTCTATTTGCTGTGATGCTCATGATTTCAGTACTGAGGAAGTTCTCTGAAAATTGAAAGTTGATGAATTAGAAAGAGGCTCTAAATATTGGATGTAATATTAACAGCATTTGTACTTCCTACATACTCTGCATAAGCAGATATGCTTTATTTGCAAACAGGTAATGGTACATTTCACTGAAATGTAAAAGCAGGAGTGCTTCAGTGTTGCATATTACTAAATGTTGGTGTCTGCAAAAGTGTCATCATAAAAACAATGAGTTATAATTTTCAGTGTTTTTATGATAACACTTTTATTGATTTAATAAAACACTTTGAAACTGTAGATCCAAGTTCACTAACAGTTTGGCAGTTTGGAAGAGGATTAAGGTTTGCACTTCTTAATGAGCTGCTGCTCGATTCCCTTCCCCCTCTATGTGCAGACTGTGTGACTGAGCAAGTTTTTTTAGTCAGAGTGCTCCTAGGTCACCCCTGGAAAAGGACAGCTGTAACCAGTAGGCTTACCACAGCAAAAAACGAATACAATAAAAAAATGCATAATTACAGGGAAACAACTAGTCAAGTGTTAAGAGCATGCTTCAAAGCTTTCAGCTATCGTGCTAAAAATAAGCGTAATAGAGTAAATTAATTAAATGACACTTGAAAAAAATAATAAATGACATTTGAAAAGAAAATGCTTTGCACACTCAGTAATACAATGGATGACACACAGGAACACAGAAATTATAAAGCAAGTTAGTCTAGAGAACATTTGCGCCAAATTGAAAGCCACTCTCCATGTCATGCCACGTATAAATTTGAGGGTGTCCATCCAGTTGTCAAGGCTAGTGTTTTGAAGGATGTCACTCTTTTACTTGCAACGGTAATTTGTTCCACATATAAGGCAACTGTTGGGTAATTAATCTGTATCAACATGTTTTATTTATATGTTTGTAGATATCCGCGGTTTACATATTTTGTGTAGCAACTTGCCCTATGAGGGTTTAACAGATGCAGTACGGTGCAGAAGTATCTTTGATGGCACAGAAAGGCAAACAAGAATCTCCACACAAGTAAAGGGAGCGGAATTCCAACCTTTCTTTGTAACTGAAGGTCTTTAGCCCAATAATCCTTTTTATTAGGGACATTTGGTACCTTTGTAGCTTCAAAACGTATTTGGCTGTGTACATGGCAAAAGGGATTGCCAAGAAGGGTGACAATGCTGCACTTTTTTCCCATTTAATTTGAGCCTTTTCTTAGTACACCATTGGTTTATAAGGATTAGTTCTTGCTGAAGTGATTGTATTTGTGGGGAAAGCATCGTTGTACCCAGGTTACAGTCATCTGCTGGTCTGATCAGTTGCAGATCTGGTATTGTGGTATGAAAAAGGATATTTCAAAAATGAGAGGTCCCATTACTGAAACTTGTGATACTCCTCTACTTACTTTCTGAAGTGACACCTGCCACCTTAATTCAGTGGGTTCTAGCTTTCAGCCAGTCTGCAATCCATCTTACCACCCACAAGTCTATCTTTAGATCTTTTAACTTGTTAACAATAAACAGCATGAAGTATGGAGTTAAAGGCTTTGTCCAATTCCAAGCTGCTGTTGGTACAGTCGTATGAGGTTCTTACTATCACTATTTATGAAGACTGACATAACCTTACAAATCAGGCTATTTAAGCTGATGGGTCATTAATTCCAGGGGTACTTTTTTGTGACCCCCTTTGTGCAGGGACACTATGACAGCTGCTTTCCATACTTCAAGGACATACTCTTTAGCCAGGCTTAAGTTAAGTGCAGGACATGTTCAGCAGGTAAAGTTTCTAGTTTTAGGACAGTACAGCCACAGCTTGTTCCATGATCTTAGTCTGAGGTTTAGGGATTTGCAGAGCTTTAGTGAGTCTTTTTGGACTAACATTTGCACAAACTCTGTCTGCAAGTATGTTGACTCACAGATCTCAATGAATCTGAGATGAGTCTCAATAAAAAACTGGGACAAATCTATAAATAAGTACTGCACTTTTTAAAATATTAGTACTAGTAACTTCAGGCATTGACATAATAAGATAATGTGAATTATTTTGCAGTTTCAGAAGTAAAAAAAGCCTACAGCTCTAAATTGTCATTATTTCTTAAGTGTATTTCACTTCCTTTTCTCCAAAAGTCACCAGTTTTAGGAAGAATAAAGAGGAACAGAGTGAAAATTTGAGTCAAAATCAGGGATGTGCCTGAAAAATCAATGACAGTTGAGGTTATGTAGCTATGTCTTTATGGTGAGAGTGGGTAATGGCATTTAAGATGAATTCTGCACATTGTTAGTCATTATTTCTATGTCCTAATGTAATTGAGGAGAGATTTGTAGTTATCACTAGCTTCTCATGCTAGACTTGGTTCACATTTAGGGTTGATCTTTCTGATGGTCATTTTCAATTTCTTGTCAGTTTTTTCATGGAGTCTTTAGTGTGAGTAGCTCTAGATTTATCATAATAATTTAAAATGTCTTTCTTGTTATCATAGGATCATAGAAAATGGAAGGCATTTGAAACACAAGACCAATTATCCCTTTCCAACATCCACTCTCATGCTGTGCTCTGCTTCTGTAGTACAAAGCAGGGCAGTCTCATAGTTTGATGGATACCCATCTGATTATCCATTTTTAATTTGAAGGATGTTAGGGTGTCACTTTGGGTACCTTGCAAATGAAATCTGTTCCATAGGTGGGGTAGATGTTGGGTAATAAGTATCTCTCTCATGTGTTTTATTTATGTACTGGTGAAGACTTACGTTTATAATTCTGGTATTAGTGGAGCTATTTGATTTGTAAGGATACAGAAGGTTAAGAAGGGTGGGGTCCCTAATGGCAAAGAATGCAAATAACAGGTCACCATACAAAGGACTATAAGACACCAAAGAAGGATGGGGTCCCTAATGGCAAAGAATGCAAATAACAGGTCACCATACAAAGGACTATAAGACACCAAAGAAGGATGGGGTCCCTAATGGCAAAGAATGCAAATAACAGGTCACCATACAAAGGACTATAAGACAGGGTCCCTAATGGCAAAGAATGCAAATAACAGGTCACCATACAAAGGACTATAAGACACCAAAGAAGGATGGGGTCCCTAATGGCAAAGAATGCAAATAACAGGTCACCATACAAAGGACTATAAGACACCAAAGAAGGATGGGGTCCCTAATGGCAAAGAATGCAAATAACAGGTCACCATACAAAGGACTATAAGACACCAAAGAAGGATGGGGTCCCTAATGGCAAAGAATGCAAATAACAGGTCACCATACAAAGGACTATAAGACACCAAAGAAGGATGGGGTCCCTAATGGCAAAGAATGCAAATAACAGGTCACCATACAAAGGACTATAAGACACCAAAGAAGGATGGGGTCCCTAATGGCAAAGAATGCAAATAACAGGTCACCATACAAAGGACTATAAGACACCAAAGAAGGATGGGGTCCCTAATGGCAAAGAATGCAAATAACAGGTCCATACAAAGGACTATAAAGACACCAAAGAAGGATAATGCAAATAACAGGTCACCATACAAAGGACTATAAGACACCAAAGAAGGATGGGGTCCCTAATGGCAAAGAATGCAAATAACAGGTCACCATACAAAGGACTATAAGACACCAAAGAAGGATGGGGTCCCTAATGGCAAAGAATGCAAATAACAGGTCACCATACAAAGGACTATAAGACACCAAAGAAGGATGGGGTCCCTAATGGCAAAGAATGCAAATAACAGGTAAGGACTATAAGACACCAAAGAAGGATGGGGTCCCTAATGGCAAAGAATGCAAATAACAGGTCACCATACAAAGGACTATAAGACACCAAAGAAGGATGGGGTCCCTAATGGCAAAGAATGCAAATAACAGGTCACCATACAAAGGACTATAAGACACCAAAGAAGGATGGGGTCCCTAATGGCAAAGAATGCAAATAACAGATCACCATACAAAGGACTATAAGACACCAAGCAAAGGAATAGTGCTTCAAGTCTTCCCTAGTTGTGAAGGGACTTTACTCAATCAATTTTCTTTATGAAGTACTTATGTGGCCTTTTTAATTGTTCAATATCTCTTGAAAGGTACATCCCAAAAGGGACATTATAGTCAATAATTGCCCTCTTTAAGGCTGCATAAGGAGGATAATGACTTATTTTATTCGTGGAAGATATGTCTTTGTGTATTAGTCTTTAGAAAGTGAAGGACTGTCATCGGACTGCTGTTGCTACACAGTGCCATCACCTTTAACCACCATCAACCTGGGTTCTTAGACCCATGTCTACATTATCATTTTAGACTGGGATATTGGCTATACTGAGTAACAATACTGGTTACCAAATGTGGCAAAGTCAAACTGATGTGGGACTAGCCTGATACGGTTTTTGGCATTATAGTTTATGTAGTCTGGTATGATGTGTTGTGTCATAGCTTTTTAAGAAGACTGGTCAAAATGCAGCCTGTTCATAATGGTGCATCACTGAGGTGTTTTTTCTTTTTGTTTGATTTGCCATTTTATTTGATTATATTGGGGAACTAGATCCATGCATTTTTTTAACTGGAAATAGAGCTCGGATGTGAAAGTAGCAGCTGAAGCTACATGGGAAGCAGAGACATTGCAAGTAAATTTAGGAAGCTCTTCATATAATTTAAACAAGCTTGTATGTCTGAGATTTATAATTCAAAGTTGTTTACCATGGTGGAGTTAGTGGTTTTAAAGGAATCGGTCACTAGTTTATGGTCCAGGTTTACTGGACATGGAGATACTATAGGCATAATACACTTGGAGGCAGTGCTGGTAAGAACCAGGCCAAGAATGTTCTGTCTCCTGCTGGACTGGCTATTTGCCCTAAGGATCTATCATTTATTCAGTTCAGGAATCTGTGGGCATACTCAGCTTTAAAAGTGTAGGTATGACAATTAATTGAAAAACAGTTGAAATCATCCAGCATAAGGTTATTATTTGTTAGGAATAGTTCAGCAAGTACATTTCAGAATTTCTCATGTTGTTTTGGAGTCTGGAACACTGTACGCAGGCTATAAATTATTAATTTATCTAGATAAGGTAAACGGGAGTTCACCAAGCACAGTGTGAGGATCTCAAGGAATCGGTCTAGAGCTGCTGTGGTCTCTGCCAATCATGTTAATACTTTTTGTATTTAGAAAAATAAGATTTATTTTGGGCAGGATTTGTAGTGTAAATATTTGCCATTTGGAAAGACCAGTAGCAGGGTCCAGCATAAAAAAGGCACAATAAGGGCAGCAAGGGCTTTCGTCAGTAAGCGAAGGTCATGCATGGAACAAGATGTGAACGCCATCCTTCACTAAGAAGGTTGGCACACCTTCCATATCACCCCAGGCCAAAATGTACTGACCCCTCCCCATGCAATGACACCAAATACTTAGACAACTGTCGAATCAATTATTTTATATTTACATTTGGGCATCGTTCTGGAAGAAGATATGATTCCACTCAGGGCCAGAGTCTTTCCTACATCTAATATGTGTATGGTGAGACCAACATGTCTCTAGCATGCCCCTCATGGTTGACCATTGCAAGTTGTTTATAACTGCATGAGCAACCACTAAGTAATAGTCATATCTACCCCAAATGGGTCACTGAAAAATCTTCACAACATCTTGGATCCATGCTTTGCTTTAATTTGTAGGTGGGCTAGGGAAGGAAAAAAAAAGAAAAAAAAGCAAACTGTGGGAAAGGTGTAGGTGCAACAGGTGCACCTCAGTTATCAGGTTATCAAAAGAATAACTTAATATGAAATATTTAATGTTTATTTTATATATATATATATATATATATATATATATATATCTATGATGGTTTACCACCACAATGTTGAAACACATCCGTTCAACTGACACTTCTGTGAAAGGCTAATTTCAACGTTTCAAAATGTTGTAAATTGTTTTATCAAATCTGCAATGCCGAAACTCTATTCTCATTTTATGTCAGAGACTGCAAATGGGTTTTTGCACAAAACTCCCAGAAATAGCAAATTTCAAAATCCAATTTTACTATGTTCGACATTAGGGGGAAAAATTATTTCATATTTCGACATTTAAGTTCGGCATTCCGAATACTCGCACAGATGCATTTCAACATGTATATATATATATATATATATATATATATATATATATATATATATATATATATATATATATATGTGTGTGTGTGTGTGTGTGTGTGTGTGTACACACACACACACACACACACACACACACACACACACACACACACACACATGAATTTCTTTTCCTTAGTTATGTTTTGACTAAGTGTGGTAGTGCTTCTTTTTGTCGAAAAAGTTGAGATTTAACAATGAGATTAAATGAGATTTCTAATAGTTTTGTCTGACAAAACTTTGTTATGATTTGACTGCTTGCATTTACCATGGAGTGTGGAACTACAGTAAAAGAGTTGTGTCAATGTGCTTTATGCTGGAAGGAGCAACATCACTGTTATAATAAGGCAGATGTATCCAACTGAGGGGTAAAGCTTAATCTTTGCTTACTTTTTTCATGCTGGAAACATTAAACCAAAGTGATGCAATATTGTTTTCCCTTACAAAGCATTCTGTATGTTTTCTGAATATGGTCATGGATTATTATATTGTTTGTGGGGTATAATGACCAGCAACTGCAACTGTTATGAGTGAATACTGTTAAATGCTTGACCATAATACTGATTGCTATCACAGATAAGGAACCAAACCTTCACAGTTGGCCTGTCGGGTCAAACCCTTACTAACTGTAACACAATGGCTCAAAAATTCTTTGTGTGTGTTTTTTTGCAAAATTTACAGCAATGTGAAAAATGATGCCTGTTTGTATGACTAACGATATACATAACATTGTGTCTCTCAAGATGTACAGCTTACAGTTCAAGTATCAATAAGATTTTCTTTCAGCATTTTGTATGTCACTTGGTTTCAAAAATTGTAAAGCACAGATGGAAATATTGCATATCTCAATAATTAGTAATAAATGGCTAGCAAGATCTCTATTATAAGGAAGTGTACATAAGAATAACATCATATTTATGTCTCCTACCATGTTTCCTAACATACTGCTCAGTAGCATGAGCTCCCTTACCTATACAAATATGAGGAACAGGTCATAAGTAGTAGTTAATATCTCACTACAGTGCATTCTAGATTAATGAACTTGGAGCCATTTTGTTTCTTACACATTACCCTTTCATATATCCTACCTATTTTTAATTGATAAGGTACTTATTTAAGGAAGTCTGCCACAAAAATTGCAATGCTGGTATAAAAAGCTACAGGTGTTTCAGTGAAGCACTGTAGATGCCAGTGAGATAATGCAACTTCAACTGACACTATGCAGATCTCATATCATATACATGCTTGTGTTACAATTGTAGATCTTTAAAATAAGACTAAAAATTAGTTTGCCCTTTTTAGATTACTAAGTGCTTTTCTTGCCCTTTGCCCCTCCAGCCTTCGGCATCTTCCAGCACCTTTAGGTGGAGGAACAAGTCAAACTCTCTCTCTTTAGAATGGATGACTCGATGTCAGCTGTTCATTTCCAGTCTTCCCCAGCTAGTTCCTTCAGCCACTAACTTGAACCTGGGATGGCTCATGAGAGTTGTATCCATCTGCACCAATCAGTCAGCTTTTGGTCTATAAAGCTGATAAATTGTGTGTAAGGTTCTGTATACACAAATGTACTAAATAGAAATATAAAGTCATGAAGGTAGCAGGAAAAGGTCCTGCGCCCTCTATGCTCCATAAAAATGACAGCATAGTTCAAAGCATATTATTTCTGCCCACCATTTCCTCAGTGGAACATTGTGGGAATGTAGCTGTTTGGAAGTTGCATTTACTTGCAATTTACTAAAGGATCTACTACAACAAGGAATTAACAGTGTAACATGAAAACAGGTAGTTTGAATCACTGCATTCTACATTCCCAGTGATTGTGTGTTCAAATTCCACCAGAGGCACTTTATTTGTTCACAAGTTGTTTATATATATATATTTTATAAAACAGACATCACACTGCTGCATTAACGTAATGAGTATCTGTATATCCCCTGCATTGTGCTTCATGAAAGATTTATATGCTTATGGCAGACAGAGACCCAGTTGCTTCAGCAGCACAGCTTGCTGTACAACCAGAAAACATACCTCTCAACTGTCCAAATTTTCGAAGAATGTCCAGATTTTTGATCCATATTTTTAGTCAGTTCCTCATAAATTTTGTGGTTTTCTGGCAAATCACTGAGGATTGAAGTTATTAAATAATTACATAGATTTGAGTTTCAGACTTCATATCCTTCAGAGAATGCACACAAATCCTGTTAGTCTAGCAACTTTAAAGTTTATAAGAGAAATATTTAAAATCTGTCCCTATTTTTAGCATTTGTCCCACCATTACTTCTGGTTTTGTCCAGATTTATTGTGCTAAGACATTGAGAAGTATGCCAGAAAGGTATTTTGAAGGACCTGAGGTCAAGTCTCAGATGAAATACGTAAATTATTTTTTTCCTCAGGTGTGCAGTAATGTGTTCCTATATTGTGTGACTGTAATGATCTCTGTGTTCAACAAGACTTTTTTTTTTTTTAAATATTTTACAGATTACCTGTTTGTATGGTTTGTCTCAACAGTGCCAAATGCAGTTCTTTGTGACATTCCAAATGATTTAACATTTAGAATAACTTAATTAGTGAAAGTATATACTTCTAAATTAATTATTTCAAGACATTAAATGAAATAAACAAACCGTGTGTGTGTGTGTGTGTGTGTGTGTGTGTGTGTGTGTGTGTGTGTGTGTGTGTGTGTGTGTGTGTGTGTGTGAAGGGCAGGGTGCTTATTCATTGCCCTATAAGCCTTAACCTTAGATTGGCAGAAAATGTTTATGTGGTTCAATGAAACTGTTGAAAAATACTGCTAAGGATAAAACTAATGTGGTAAAATAAGGATTATTCATAGAGATAACAGACACACACACACACACACACATACACACACTTGCACACACACACACACACACACACACACACACACACACACACACACACACACACACACACACACACACAAATATATAGTCAGTGTATCTCTTGTTATTCTGTCCCTATATGTACCAGAAGAGTTTAAAGTATCCCTGGGCCGAAACAAAATATATACTCACACAATCTCATTGACAAAACATGACGGTGCAGATGAATGATGTAAACAATTTTAATATTCATTCTTAACAATACTTCACATTGGTTTATTGGTTTCTTCAGAATATGAAAACTAGCATGCAATTTGTTACCAACCTAAAAGTGTTAACCTTCTATTTGCATTTTTTTTCTGGATGATCTGTTTCCCATTTATTAGCTACACAGTGTTCAATGGATCACTAAAATGGTAATTAATTAGTGGTGGTCATCTGGGAAATGGTTCTTTCTTTAATTGTATATCTGCTAACTAGTGTCAGCTTGTAATTAAATTGGGATTCCAATTACTTTTCATTAGCTTTTTGTCTCTCTGCACAGTAGTCTAACTCATGTGATCTGGGTTCAAAGAAAATCACAGGATTTCTCTCTTCATACCCTCCCCCAGTCTCACTGTTTCTCTGATTTTATTTTACATGTTTTTCTACTAGACTTCTGTTTTCCTCCTCTCACTATATCCTTATCTTTATATTTATCACACCATATCTCAGTCTGTCTCCTTTTATTCTGTACCTCTCAGTCCTCATTTTTCTCACTTTAGTTTTCTACATATCTGTTCTTATTCCCCAGATACACACACACACACACACACACACACACACACACACACACACACACACACACACACACACACACACACACACACACACACACACCCTTTCTTTTCTGTAGCTTTTGTTATATGGCCTACACATTTTTCACTTTCTGAATAATGACATCTCTGTAGCACGGAATGCGGACACAGTTTTTATCTTCATAAAAGAAAGAAGGGTTTAACTTGTTCAGTGGGCTTAACACTGTTTAACATTGTATTGTTGAAACTAGTTAAAACCAGTGGAAAACCATATCCTATAATATTTAAGTTCTGGCATCTGAGACAGAAGTTAAATGTTATAGAATATGGTCTCCCACTGGTTACTTAAGACACTGCTTAGTACTGAAACCAAGAGTGTAGCCAGGCATACTCAATGCACTCATGTGAGCAATTTTTTTTTCTATCCTAGAAACTTAAAGGACTAAAATAGTGTGAATGTTTAGAACTTTGTAAATGTAATGATTAATAAGAATGTGCTTCTAAAACTAATCTTTTTATAGTTATAGTTAAGAACAATTGAACATAATGTATCATTTTCTGAAGTGTATGGAGGTACATTTGGAGGGCTGAGTACATTTTTAAGTGATAAAAGAATGGTGTGGGTAACATAATAAGGTTTGAGTATAAAATATAAAACTTATGGCAACACCCCTGACTGAAACTACAAGACATAATAGCATAACTCAGATGAGAAACTTCCTTTATTTAAGTAATAAGAGATAGATTTTTTTTCAAATACACCATTACTCATGAAAGGTTTTTTAGTACTTAAAAATAAAAGACCTCAGTCACTGATGTAGCAGCCACAGAACTGGTAACAATACATGTTTTCACTCATAATGCCCTGCTATCAAGCCAATATTCTTCAAATGTGACGCGTCATTTGAGTGAACATATAAGGGCTACACAGGCTTTTAGATCTTATGCATGGTTATCTGAAGTTGCTGCGTACTGTAAAGGCGTTTTAAAAGGTGAAAAACTTGAAACCTATGCCTTAGCTGAAAGTCCACCTAACAACACACCTAGGTGATTTAACTCATCACACAAAATTTACCTTGACATAAATATTCACAGTTTACCATGCCTTGTTACTTTGTTACTCTAACATAGTCATTAAGTGTGAATATATATCATTAGGGTATATATTACTTACTCATTCAGTTCTCTTGCAACGTCCCAGGTTAGCTCTGAAAACAGTAAATAGTCTTTCTTCCATCCAGCTCATATACTCAACAACAAAAATCAAACAAATAAATAAATGGAGGCCAAAAATACTTTCACCTGGTGGATATACTGGGTTTTAGCACTGAAGATCATAAATTGAACCCCTACCTATTCTAGGACTGGCATCCATTTACAGTGGTGAGGGATTTTACAGCCTATTGCCCTTTTAATTATGTACTTGCTAGTGATCACTTATTTCCAGATTTGGTGAAGTCCTGAATGGCAGTTAAGCAAACACAAAAGCATATAGAATGTTTTATAAAGGGAGCATCAGTATAAAACTCACTATAGTAGTACCTCTTAAAAGAAAAGAAAAAAAAAACGAACATAGTTTAAGATCAAACTAACTAAAATGAATATGTGTATATAGCAGCAATTAATCAATATTTTATTGCAGTAAAAACACACCAAGATTAAGTGCTTTTGTCTTTCACATAGAAGACTTCATCAGAATAAATCACACTGATTCAAGAACCATTTTTATACCAATACATGTTACATAATAGATAAAATTGAGCCAATGGTATTGTCACAAAAAGTCACATGCAAAATGGTCACATGAGCAATATTAAATGCACAGGATGTTAATATTCAAGCCAACTTAGATTTTTACAAATAAAACACTATTATGTATTAAATACCTTCAGCATATGTTTAAAAATGCAGGCACAGTAATGCATGTAAAAATGTTAAAATATTTAAAGTTTCATAGATTTTTCTTTTAGGGCTAGAAGTATTGTCAAGGAATCATTTATACCTGGTGGAAAGTTAGCTGCTAGTTTGAGTTGCCAAACCAGCTCTTTTTCACTTAATAAATTATTCTAGTCACCCCCCCCCCCAAATCTATGTCCACAGTATCCAAAATACCAAATTTAATACCTTTAAAATTAGAACAAATGAGGGAATGCCTAAATAATGCACTTGTATCCTTCTTGTTTTTATCATCATATATATGCTCATAGATTCTGCTTTTCAATGCCCTCTTTGTTTTCCCAACATAGAATCCATTGCACTTACCACATAGAGCAAGCTACATCACTCTGGTGGTAAAACAATTTCCGATCTTGAATATAACCTTAGATGCCATCTTATTAGCTAGGTGGGTTTGAGGTGCTTTGAAAATATTATTACATTGGGAGCACCTCCCACAAGGTATTGTACCACAACCACCTTCTATCGGTAAATTCAACTTAGGGAGATAAACCAGTTTTTATCAGCAAGGTGGGCAGAATATTAAACATCTTATGGAAAACAAGTTGGATTTACCAATAGAAGGTAGTTGTGGTACAACACCTTGTGGGAAAAGAAATGTATCTTTAAAACAAAGGTACAATACTTGTCACATATAGTACAAATCCAAGGCCTATGTCTTACAACAATTAAAGTAAAAGCCATTGTAAAGGTCCCAGCCCTACAAATGCTATTGATCTGGAAACATATTTAGAGCTATTTCATTTTTATACTTGTTCTTAGCATCTCTGGTAACTCTGCTAAACCCTTTGCATTTGTTACATATAAAAATACTATGAGCATAGGGTCAAGAAAATGAAGCGGCATTTCAAAAGTTAAAAAAAAAACAGCTACAGTCTTCTTATATGCTTGCGATCTGGCTTATGCTTCATTCTCTCCTGAGACGCTGATGCATCATGTTATGGAGCAGGAGTTGTGCTTTCACACTAGACTCCTCACAGATTTCCTTGTATACCTCATATATAAATGCCTGCTTAGAACAGGAAAGAATTAGCCATCAATTTTGGAATCTAAAGTGTTTTATGGTATAATCTGATTATTTTGGGTCCCCCTTCTTTGTCAAAAAAGATTAATTATACAGCTCAATGAGATTGCTTTACTCAAATAGTGCTGGATGTCGAATTTTTACTTTATGATTGGGTACAGGGGGAAAAAGTAATATTTTTAAAAGGTTTCCATACAGTCTAGAGGTTGCTACCATTCATGAAACTAGAAATGATATGAACATAATTTCTTCTCAAAATTAGCTCTGACTCATGACCTAGGCAGAAAAATTCTGATGGCTTTCTGTGATCAGGTCTTGCCTTAAAGAGAATGAATGAACCAGTAAGATTGCAAGAGGGTTGTAGGTAGTCGAGATAAAAAGAATAGAAAATGAAATCCATTTGCCCTCAGGTTATACAGTCTCAAAGTTAGTATATATAGAAAGGTATTTGTGGAGATTCAATGCTAGCGTAAAAAGAAAAAAAAAAACACACAAAAAAATCACCAACCAAAGTGCCTATATCAGAGGTCTATTTTGTAAGGTATGTTATGTTGTGTGCACAAATTAATTATGTTCAATTAGGTGAATTACAATGCAATAAGATGTGAAATATTTAAAAAGATCCTTTTGTTTACTGTACTCATAAAAAAGCACTGATTTATTTTTTTAAATAAAGAAAACTTTTTTCACTAATGGGTTCATAAAGAGTACTGCAGTATTCAGTGCTTCTGAAAGTACATAAAACAAGACCAACTGCATAGCCAGGAAAGTGACATGGTAATTTTTATTCATTTCTAGAAACAGAGTATATCATTTATTTGCCCTTCCATTGTTTGAACTCACTGATAATAGACCAGAAATATCTGGTGGTGAACCTTTTTGAAAAGGTCATCAAGGCAATGGATGACGGCAAAATGGTGCATACTGCCTAGCTTGAGCGGGCTAAAAGCACTTGATACAATACCCCAGTGGACATTGTAGACAAACTCAAAGGCCTAGGCATAAGGCCCTATTTAACATGCTGGATAATTAACTTACAGATAGGACTCAGGGAGATGGCATCAGGGAGACCATCTCCTCAGAGAGTCCCGCAGGGCTCTGTGCTGGGCCTACTCCTCTTTGGTATGGTATCTAATTCTGGAAGTCAAGACCAATGCCAAGAGCCTCCGACTGACCAAGTTAACAAATTATTGCAAACTAGGAACAGTCACAGAATCCCCCCAAGGTACTAACATCTTAAAGGAAGGTCCAGTGCAAACAAATAATTAGCACTAAAGCTGTGGCTTAAAACTCCATGCCAAGAACTGCATAACAGTACCTTTTGGGAAGCTAGCCAGTCTGGAAAAATACCTTATTGATAAAACACTCCTAAGAGTACATCCAGTAGTCAGGGATTTGGGTACACATGTAGATAGTAACCTGGCCTTCATCCACTGTGTCTAGGTTAATAAGAAAGGCATTCTCTATTACGGTATTAAGGGCATGGAATCTAGGCCCAGGGAATTTATCGTCGTCCCTCATCAAACCCATCACTGAGTATAAACCCCCTCTTGGTATGTACCTGACCAAGAACATGTAACAACTGGAATGCACACAGAGAGTCCTCAAAAAAAGAATACAGGATATAAACCCAATGTCTATACAGATTGCCTCAAAGCCCTATCTCTATACTGTTTCCTATAGAATGAGAGGTGATCTATGCCTGACATATAAGGCATCGGTGAATCCTACTGTCATGAATCTTTTGCAAATCCACAGAATGAACTGCATCAGAGCTACAAGATCTAAGGACCTTAACTTTGCTTACAACATAAATATGACAAGTTGGAGGGACAATTATACATCTCAGAGAATTCCAGTTCTCTGAAATAGACTTCCCATCCATGTGAAGCAGAGCCCTTCCCTAACCCTATTCAAGTTTAACCTGGACTAGCGGATGAAAAATTGAAAATTCACCCCAGGTCTGGAACCTATGTCACTGCTGGACAGAGGAAACTATTAAATCATACCCTAACAGACACCCTTTAGAATAAGCTGCAAAGAACAATAACATGTGGGATATATTTGGGTTACATGTCGAGGCTTATAAAGGCCCTAGTAGTTGTTAGCCTGCTGTACACCTACGAACTTATGAATCATAGTCCACTAACAGACAGTATCACTGTTAGTTCTTGTATTTGGAGTGTGTGTATTTGTTCTTTTTGGTCTACTTTCTTGGGTATTTGTTTCAATAGATAGGGTATGAGGATATGGGAAATTTTGGGCTCAGTGTTATGACTTCTTGCAATTGTGGTTCAATGCTAATGTGTTAAGCAGTGGAATTCTCCAGACAGAAATTGAGAAATTATAGTTGTGCATGTAGGAAAATGTCTGTGTAATAGTAAATCATAACGTGCTGGTTATGCCTCACCCTACAGCTACCATTTCTAAGTGTGAAACTTTAAAAGCAATGGCGTCCTTGCCTGTAGATACCGCTACAGTTTTCATGTTGGAAGGTACTATATATATGCACATGGCTCCCTTATAAGTCATGCACTGATATATATTCCCTTTGCTTCTTTAAGGATTTAAGGAAGAATTCCCACAGAAGGAAAAATGGACTAACATCTGCCCAAGTAGTAATAGATTTTGGGAAAACAAAACAGATAAGATAATATAAGAACAATTGAAAAGTATAGCCTAGAATTGTTAAACTGAAAAACAGTAACAGCAGATGAAAATAAAGTATGTTATAGTATTTATGCTAACAAAAGTGCTACACATCAAATAAAAATATAATAATATAGCATGTACAAATAAAAATATAATACATGGAGCCTACAGATCATTTTCCATAGCTGGGAAAACATAGCATTGTCATATACCTCCCTGACATCAAAGAGGTGCATAACACATTTTGTTATGCTTGGCTTTCAGAGCGTTTATGATTTACTGCCTACTGCAGACCATTACAGAACAATGGAGAGAAATCTGTAAACACTTTTTGCTGTCATATGACAGACTGAAATTTTTAACGACTTTTAAAGTTGCTGGTCCACCAGAAGCACACAAAGCTTGTGGACACCATGTTTGTGGCAGTGCTAAGCATTTTAATACTTTCAAAGCTGTAAAACGCTTCTTTCTCCTACAGTTATTTTTTCTTTGTATGGTAGGACATAGGGACAGTTAAAGTTCCACGTACTACCAAAGAATTTTGTTCTGGACTATACGATCATAAATAAGCTGTGTGTTGTTAACATCTTAATATCCATGTCTCATACACATAACAGCTTAGTTGTAATCAGAGACAAAATTCCAACCTTCTATATTTGGTATCTATATATTTTACCATAAATAGTACAATTTCCAAAGTAGGGATGACTACAGAAAGGCTTAATGGAAAATAGCAGGAACTGATTTAGTAATAGCATACTTGTAATATAAATGCTGTGATAATGATATGAAAAGAAAGAACATGTATTCATAAATTGTAAAGGGATATATATATATATATATATATATATATATATATATATATATATATATATATATATATATATATATATTTCCTGAGTATATGAAAGACTTCCATAAGCAATGGTTTATAATGAACAGGCATAGATTCATTATTGTATGAATGTATCAGCATCCAAAGAAGTATGTCTTTCCTGTACATGTATTTATAATAATACTAATAATGGCAAAACACTTAAAGGGTTTATAAATGTTTTCAAGTTCTTCAACTCAAAATATACATAAATACAGTGAGCACCAAAACATACTGTAATGTCATTAAAGCGCGTTGAAATCACTAGATCTCAGAATAAGGGAAGTACTATGAGGTATGTCTCTTTAAGACTTACTATATATTTTTGTTTTTGCACCTTTAGCTCTGCTTTTGTGATCTTTAGACTTTCAATAAAAACCCAAAAGAAATAATTTCAAGTAAAAATAATTAATGTATGAGAATTTCATATTAACGCTCCCATCATTGCATCCAAAACATATCAGGAAAACTTCCTTGAAATGTACCATTCATAAGAAGGTTAAAGAATCCTGTATGGTGTTAGAGTGGCTTTACTGTTACAGTACCTTTTCCTTGAAGGTTTATTGTTGTGTGTGCAACACCTGTACATGCAAACATTATTACCGGCTAATTTGCATGTCTCTGAAGTACCATTAACTACCGTTAATGCTAAACAGCACTTCCTGCAGTAGTTAATACTGGTAACCGATGTATCATGTTAGCACAGGTATCCCCCTCAGTCACTCTCCTACACACACACACACACACACACACACACACACACACACACACACACACACACACACACACACACTAATACACATAGCACACAGCCCATACATGTACATGTGTTGTCAGAACATCCCCTATGTCTCCTTTTTCATGTCCTGGTAGATCAAGGATGATTGCACTCAGTCACTTATGCCAGACATTATAGTTTCAGAATTCATATCCATCAATAAATGCATATTAGTGGAAAAGTTGTTATTCTACTAACTTTACAAGTTTGTAATAGGAATAATTTCAATCTGTCCCTCTTTATCCCACCATTAATTTTAGCTTTGTTTAGACTTTTTCACTACAAGGGTGAGAGGCATGCTTTATGTACACTGTCTTTCTTCCTCATAACTCACAAACCACTGCAGGCATTGAAAAATGCTCAAGATCCTCATTATATGGTAAAACTCTGCTGCTCTAACTTATCAGTTAGTACAAGTAGGTTAATGTTGATATTTCCTGTGTCAATGGTTCAAGCTTAAAGCTGTTTCCCCCTTTCTGGTATTTATTTTTTTCCTCGAGTCTTAGGTATTACCCACATTACATTGTACATGTTTAGTGTTGACACAGAGAACTAATATCCTCTATAAGAGTGCAACAGGATACATGGATGGTATCCTTTTTAGTGTCTTTAAGCCATGCTATTTATAGTAACCCTGGTGTCTAGTGTTTCTTTGTTTTAATTTCCTTTAAGAAACTTTATATAGAATATCCCTGGTGCCCAACGCCCCCCACCATGTCTTGTATAAGTGCTCTTAAGGCGTGATTCTGTTATCCTTGATGTCCAGTATTCCCCCTAACCCACATCTTCTGCAAGTGCCATTAAAACCCAAGAATTCCCCCTGACTGACATATTTTGTGTTCTTCATGAAAGCTAGTAGTCCCAACCCATGTCTTCAGAGCTATTCCCTGATAGCTAGTGTTTCCCTCCAACTACTTGTTTCAGGCCTTTCTTGTTAGGGCAGGGTTTGTGGAACACAGACACACACACACAAACACACACACACACACACACACACACACACACACACACACACACACACAATCAAATATACCCCCTCACTAACCTCCCCATACTGAGACACCCCTTTCAGAGAGAGACACACACACACATTCACTCTATACACACACAAACATTCACTCTATGTACACACACACACACACACACACACACACACACACACACACATCTAATCTACCCTCTCACTAACCTTCCCATACTGAGACCCCCTTTTCAGACACACACACACAGTCATACAGCCCCTCCTCTACACACGCGCACACACACCACCTAACATAACTTGACTGCTAAACTCCACAGCACTTATCTCTACCACAATTGATGAATACAGCCTTTTGGCCATGTTCATTACCATTGGTTCCAGGATCGGCTATGCTAATTTGCACAGTCATGTGATTCTCTGAATTGCTTACCTAAAAAATGCATTGTCATAGGCAGTTCTGAGGGATATCACATGGCAAACTAGCATACATCTCTCCCCCAGAATGCCACATTAGCATCTAGCATGTCTGCAGATATAGCCTACCACAGCTGTATACATTGTATACACCTAGAAGTAACCTTTGTGCATAAGGGGAACTATCTCCTTCAGAAAGGTCACTGTAACAGGAATCACAACATTTTGGAAGATTAACACCACCACCCTGTCCCTTAGGGAGGTGGAAAATTAAGCCAAGTACATGCTAATAAAACCAGTAACAAAATTATTTAAGCTCTACTAAACAAAAATGATATCACCCTTTCAAATAAAGTCTTATCTTGAAAATATTTTATTAGCCCATTAATAATGAAGATGATATATTGAACTGGCCCTATTTAAAGTAAACAAAAAAATTATAAACTGAATAAATATTGTTAAAGTTAAGAAGTACAAAATGTGTTCTTATTGCAAGCCCAGTATACCTTCATAGGTGCTAAAGTATAAAGAAGGTATCTGTGCCATCCTTGTATGGTATGAGTCAGCAATTATATAGGACTACAAAAGTCCTGTAGAAAAAAGCTTAAATAAGCAAATGATAAAATAATTGTAAACTACTATTCTATAATTTATAGATGTGTGTGTGTGTGTTTGTGCGTGTGTGTGTGTGTGTGTGTGTGTGTGTGTGTGTGTGTGTGTGTGTGTGTGTGTGTGTGTGTGTGTGTGTGTGTGTGTGTGTGCGCGCGCGTGCGCATTTCCACCTTTTTTCAGTTCATTAAAATTCCTTGGTTTAAAAAGCAAAGACAAATCCAAACGTTTGACCAGAAACAAAACCATTAGTTGAAAATAAATAATCTTGAGAATATCCGGTCCTTTTATGCTTACAGGTATGCGATAATATTTTTAAAACAATTTTAGGCACTGCAAAAGAATATAGAAACCATAAATCGAAGCAACATCAAAAGTATAAAAAATGAGCTTAGCCAGCAGAAAATACGAGCCTGTTTAAATATGGAATACATATAATATATAAACTAAATGTACGGGAAGTTATGCTGCCTGCTTGTTTTAACATAATTAAAACAAAGCAATCATGATACAAACTTCGAACTGAGTAACTAAAGCAAACCTGCTGTAAAGTGGCTTACATACACATGCTCAACGTCCAATTCCCACAGTTCAGTGTCCTTGTTTCTATTTCTTCAGTATTACATTTCTCTGTCCGTTTTTCATATTAATATGTTAGCCACCCTAGGGAGTTTTTTTTTCTTTCCTTTTTTCACTTTGTACAATCATAAAGTTAATGTATTTAAGTAAAAGGGTCTGGCGGCAAAGCACTCCACATGAAAGACTGTAGGGAGGCTTGCTTCCAACAATAATGGTTCACTATTGTGGGAGATGGTGTTTGTGACTGCTTTGTTCACAGGTTCATAATTAGTTACTAGGCATTTGGTCCAGAAGAACTCTGGGAAGCGTAGCCAGTTTCCCAACTGCATCCAGAGTACTTTCTGGTCACAGTACATGCTAAGATTCCCAAAGCTGGCAAATGGCGCTAAGGGAATCAAACTCTGGACTACAGGAAGCAGTTTGGTAACAGATAATAGCTATAAACCTCTGTACTAACTGCAAGTCAGGGCTGCAGGTGTTTGGCAGCTGATGATAGGGAAAGAGTTTTAGAAGATATATGTAAAATAAATAATCAATGTTATAAATGATAATATTGCTTAACTTATGCAAAAGAAGAACTAGTGTAGGAAGACAAAGCAAGAAATGCCTTTCCTTTAGGTCTCTGTAACTAAATAAATGCATATGATATGTAATTAGAAAACTAGAAAATATCCATAGTAATGAGGGTCCTTAAAGCTTCTTTCCTTCTTCACAAGATTTCAAGAGATCTAATGCAAGAAGACCAAAGTGTAAGTTTCTTGTAACTGGAGAGTCTACAGTTTTGGCTTTACTGTCTTCAGGTAGAGTCTTAGGAACTAACTAGGAATGCCCATCCATAACACTTAGGTCCTAACTAGGAATGCCTGCGCATGACACTTCGGTCCTAACTAGGAATGCCTGCGCATGACACTTCGGTCCTAACTAGGAATGCCTGTATATGACACTTTGGTCCTAACTAGGAATGCCTGTGCATGACACTTAGGTCCTAACTAGGAATGCCTGTGCATGACACTTCGGTGCTAGCTAGGAATGCCTGTATATGACCCTTAGGTCCTAACTAGGAATGCCTGTGCATGACACTTAGGTCCTAACTAGGAATGCCTGTGCATGACACTTTGGTTCTAACTAGGAATGCCTGTATATGACACTTGGGTACTAACTAGCAATGCTTGTGCATGACTGCATCAATTATGGCAGAAGTAGCAGCTTCCCGCAACATGATGAATCTTAGAGAGTAATTCCTCTCTCCCCTTGAATGCGTTAACCTCTTTAAACTGATCATTTTTCATGAGTACATGTAAAACATTATTATATTATGATCTTAAACTCAAAGGTAAAAAAAAAAAAAACAACTGAATCTTGAATTTATATACAGATAATTGTTTTACATACTTTTAACATCATATAAAACAAATGCATTCACATACTCTCTTTAGGACTGAAATCTCAACAACATTACATATGTCTTAATACTTTTTGTATTTGTTACTCTAAAATAAATAATGGCTACATTTTTGTTTTTCAGGAGACCATTCTGCAACTGTTACTGTTAATCCATTTCAAAAGTTCATTCTGGCTTGAATTTGACAACATTTCTGTACTGCTTCAAGATACTCCTAAAAAAATGTTCGGAAGAAGGCACCATAGCCTAACAGGAATAAAGGGAAGTGGACAGCAGAATCTCAAACACGTGCGCCTTTCACAACAAGCAAAATAGATATAGTTTGCTATAGATTTAAAATAAAAAAGAAGTCTGAGAAAAGTGTATTACTTTTGTTCTGATTTCATAAGAATCCACAGTGATTTGACTCAGATAAAATGAATTTGTCAGACTGAAAGAATACCAGACATACATATTTGCTGTAAACAGATTAGGAAAAAACAGAGTACCTCAAAGCTATATAGGGCTACTGGTTATACCTACCAATATATTACCACATTTCTAAAACTGAATTAGTCTATCACAGTTCTTAGAATAATATGTCACGGCCTTCAGCGTCTGAATACGGTCAGTTGCTGTTGCTGTATATAAAGACAAATGCACATCTTTATCTAATGCAATTCACTGCAAGTAAGTCTATTTTTGTAGCGTAGGACAATCATAAAGTCAGTGACAAAAGTTTCCTTATTCAAAAGAAATGTATTTGTATATTGGATTATTAATTATGATGTAATTTAAAACTCAGTAAATTATATTATGGTCATGCACTGCATTCTCTTCCTTAACATAAATCACACCACCACCATAATGAAAACCAAGCAAAATCCAGTGAAATGCCTGTGACATCCTATATTTTGAACCCATGTATAAAACTGCTTTTGTCAGTCCCCTTTAAGACTTATTAAAAAAATTGAATAAATGATAACAGAATAGTTGAGTAGAAATGTAGCCAAGGCCACCATTCTTTCAGAAGATCAGTGCAGCTTAATACTGAATTTGACTTCATCACACTGTGCCTTTCAGCACATGGAGTTTTGATGCCAAGTTCATAGTTACAAAACTGCCATTTTGTCTAGTGAAATATATAGACTTTTATATGTAATATAATGACAACACATAAAAGATGTAATTTGGACATGCTGATTCCCTCATTCAGAGCAGAAGTCATGCATTCACCTTAATGGAAACAGAACAGAATGCAGCATGTCAGACTAGGACAATGAAACGCCACACTTTGAAGCTTGTTTACAAAACTTTCAAATATTTTCTGTTACAGAAAGCAGCAACAAGTGCACTCTACCCTGGTGATTCAGTGTTGAATATGATGTTAGCACACTGCCTTCACTGTTTTCTTCAGCACGATAAGTTGTGGTGATATGAAGTCTGCAGCCACAAAACTGCTGCTTTGCTGGATGATATTTTGTATATAATATCAGCTTTGGAAGTGAACATACCATAAAAGTATATGTCTGAATGTTCACTGCTGCAGTAGGTTTTAGCTATATGGGCTATATCCTGCTAAGGACATAACACTTGACTAGCTTCCAAAGCTTCAAGGGTACCTTCTATGGACCCAAACCATTAACTGGTTTAAGCTGAGCTAAAGAAAAAGAGTGATTTGGGTGTCAAGCCCTTCAAAGCTTTCATGCCAAGTGAAAGAGGAAGGCTAGAGCCCTGAAAAGGTCAATGTTAATAAAGCAAAAATAGAAGTCCTCATCCTAGCATAAAAACATACAAACAATAAGAGGGGTGTAGGGAGGGAGTGGCTTCTACAGCAGTGATCATTCAAACATCTACTGTTATGGACACGTTTACTTAGTTGTAGTATGTCCATCATTTGTTCACTGCTGCAGTAGCCTTAGCAACGTGGGTAGATTACCATAACTTCAACTGATTGGGAGGAGTAAAGGTGAGGTACTGGTAGCTCCAGTAGACTGGTCCTAGCAAAGCCGATCATAGCCTTACAGAAGGAGTCTAGCTTATAGTGCTTGTTTGTAAAAGTGTGCACAGAGGACCAAGCAGCTGGTTCTGGAATACTTCTAATAACCGACCCTTTCCAAAAATCTACAGACAAAGCCGAGATCTTGATAAAGTGAGGCTTGACCCTACCTGTAATTGTTGTATTGTGGTGGTTATAATAACAATTAATAGCATGAGACAACTATTTTGAAATAGTCTGTTTTGACACAGGTTGTACTTTTTTTTTCACAAGAAATGAAAAACCAATCAGATGTTCTGAAAAATTCTGTTCTGTCAAGATAGTACCGAGTTGTTTATGGACATCCAGGGTATGGAATATCCATTCTTCCTCATTGTTAAGTTCTGTAAAGAAGACAAGGAGATGGATAGTTTGACTTAATAACTCTTTTTCTTCAGCTCAGCTTAATCCATTTAATGGTTTGTGTGCAAGGATTCAGATATCACTTTAGACATAAATGATGCATTAGTTCTTAAAGAAACCCTATTTTTGTGGAAAATAAGATAAGCTTGATCCACCACAAGAGCTTGCGACTCAGATACTATTCTTCTAGAGGTCAGAATAATTAGTAAGACTGTTTTCCCTTATTAAAAAAAACACCAGTTCAGGCTGGTGAGCTGGTTCAAATAGAGAAAAAAAAATTAACACAAAGTTATGATTCCAGACAGGAGCCACCTGTTACCAGGGAGGCTTTTTATGCAACACTCCTATCAAAAACATTTTCAGATGAGATTGCATTGAAAGAGGGGGATCCATGGGCAAGTGAACATTGTTTGAGGAGTAAGATGGGCCATAGGATATTACATCACTTAAGTAATATAGAAACAGAAAACCACTAGCCCTGAATGGTTGCTAGTTCTTTCATTGCCATGAGCTAGAAAACATTTTCCATTAGCTAATACATTATTTTCTTATACCAGGCTTTCTTGCCTCCATTAGCGCCTGCTGTATATCCCCAAAGAAAAGTTGGCTTAAAAGTATTAAAATTCTATCATCCAGGCAGTCAGTTGTAGATGTTTGGGGTCAGGATATATTAAACACTCTTGATCTTTTATGAGAAAATCCATTCTGTGAGGCAGTTTGTAGTAATTGCCACTGGCCATTTCCAAAAGAAGGGAGAACCCCTTTAGCCTGGGCCAAAAGGGAGTTACCACAAGTATCTTTGAGGAGTCATTTTGAATCTAGAACATGAGACTGGATATTAGTGGAAAGGCTGGAAAAGCATATAGGATTTGAGAACATTTATCAAAACTGACATCTCTTTTATGTTTATGCATTTTCATCAGTCTTTTTTATTCCAAAGACCCTAAATTTATCGCCAAAGCCACTGCTCTCCAGCAGAATCTGAAGCTTCTGTTGTGGCTGATGTTGCTGGAGCAGGAAGGGAGAATGGGAGACCTGGATTTTGAAGAAGTAAGTGTCTCCAACACAAAACCTCTATTTTCTGAAATCTCAAAACTGAAATTTGAAATGTCAGGTGATGTTGATGCTGGAACCAAGTGATTTCAGGTAACACTGAATTTTTCTCATATGGAGTCTTACAAAAGGAATCATAAATATCACAGATGGCATGAGATGCAGAATCCTAAGGAATTCCCTTGCTCAGACGGGAGCCTGAGTGGAAACTTTCTGGGAAAGCTCTCTCTTTCATATGGAAGAAAAGGACTTTGAACTGAGGTGCCTAGGAGACACCCCAGGAAAACAATTTTGTGAGAAGGAGTCAAACAAGACTTCAGTAAGCTCTTTCAGAATCTCAGTCTGTATAGGAGCTCTCTTACCCAACTGAGGGATTCCTGACACTTTCAAAAAGATTCTGCTATGATAAACACGTCATGTAAATGTAGAAAAATATGAATACCTTGCAGTTTACAGTAGGTTATCACAGGTGCCAGACAATGTGTGAACACATTTGGGCTAGTGGATAGACCAAAGGGTAATGCAGAGAACTGACAATGTGATCCAGACACAGAAAACCTCAAGAAATATCTGAAATCTGGATAGATAGGAATGTGGTGATAAGCATCTTTTAAATCTAAGGTCACCAGAAAACTCAAATAGGGAATAATGAGAAAGAAGTTTTGAAGAGGCAGCATCTTGAACTTGGGAACTATCACAAACTGATTCAGAAAAGAAACATCCAGAACTGGTCTCCATGACTTTTCAACTAGGAATATCCCAGAATAAAACCTTTCCACTAACTGGGGAGGAGGGACAGCTTATCTGACCCCCTGTGCAAGCATATGTTGAAAGACAGGAGGGAAAGATAGTCTGATCTGGAAAATGAGGAGGAATTCCTTGAAATGGAGGGAGAAACTTCTACTAGTATTTGTAACTGATGAATTACTTTAAAAACCCATCTGGCTGAAACTATAGGTCCAGACTCTCTGTAAGGATTAAAGGGCTGTCACAGTAGGAGGAGGGCTGGAAAACATTCATACAGTCATTCAAATTTATTAGACTGCCCTTTGCTCGTAGGTTGTTACTTGGCTAACCACCAATAGGGCCTTTCCAAGCCTAGCCATACACCCCAAACCATTTGGGTCCCAAGTATCATAGGTGTCTATACTGGGGGGGGGGCTCATTAGCAGGGATGTAACTAAGGATAAGTAAGTAGGGTGTTAGGATAATACTTTTCTGATTGGCAGCCTCTGTTTATAAGAGACATGGGGGCCAGGCTGGGTGTCAATTTAAAATTTCCTATCCAATTGTCAAGGTTTTGGTTGAATAGAGTCAGGGATGACCTCTGTTTCACGTGGATGGGTAAACTATTCCATAGTGTGAGGATCCTTTGAAACACATATCTGTCTCCAGCATGTTCTGTTTATGTCACAAGAGAACTTCAGATCCCTGGATCTAGTGTTTCTGGTGCTGTTTGTTTTGCACATGTGCAACATATTCACTGGAGCTGGATCTGAGAAAGCCCTGTAAGCCAGGCAAAGATCCCCTCTCAGCAGCCTGTAGGAGGCTGAATACAGAGACAGAGTCCACTGATGATCATTTTAGGGCATGTTATTAATGACCTGAATTCTCCTGGTGAGAAACCTTTGTGGATGTTCCAACTGTTGCAAGTGTCTGATTAGACAGATGACAAAGTGAGCATTGTATTCAATGATAGCTTTCATAAGGACAGAGTAGAGTGGTACTATAACATCCTTGGGCCTGGATGCCATAACCTTACCTATAAATTGGGTGGCATGGAACGATATTCTTGTTATCTTAGCTACATGTTGGTCAAAGGCCAGATTGTTGTCTACATATGTTCACAGATCCCATACTGCTGGGTTAACTCTTAGGGGCATTTTATTAATGGCATAATTAAATTGGGTTGACAGTTTCCCAAAGGGCATTATAATGAATTATTTTGGTGTTGAGTTTTAGACCATGGCTTAGGCACCGATCATTTGTTTGTGTTAAACTCACTTGCAATATATTGGTGTCGTGGGTGGAAATCTATAACACCTCCCAATTTACAGGCATATGCAAACTTGGTGAGCCAGGGGCCTTGAACGGTAGCCTTGACTTACAAGAAATGGATGCCAAATAGGAGTGGGCCCAGCACAGAGGTCTGGGGTATTCCGCTGTTGACCGGCCTCTTGTTGGAGGTGGCCTCACCGATCCTGACTTCTTGGGTCCTGCCTGTGAGCCAGCCAGTTAATGTTTTCTTTTTGGAACCTCCTTGTTATTGCTCTATAAACATTTGCTTTCCAGCATCTTGCAAGAAGTTTTTTTGGGGGGCATTTAAAAAAAAGTTGTGGAGGGAGCATTAAATGCCATATGTAAACTTAGAGAAGGAGGACTGAAAAAAAATCAGAGAGATCCCTTTAGTCAGCTTTCCTCTCTTAACACACTTTTTAATGACTTCTACAGCAGAGGGTCCAAAAACTAGTTCTCCATCCAAGGGAAAATTTAAAATCTTATTTTGACATCCCTGGCAGGTTTTGAGAGTGCAGCCAGACAAATTTCCTTACAACAGTTCCAGTGGCAGCAGCCCTGGTGGTGGCATAAACAAAATCATATGCAGATTTAAAATAGGGGATGGTCACCTGAGACACAGAAGTCATCAAGTTGCACAAAGCAGATTTCTTCTCACAAGAGGAAACATATTTATTTATTTACATTTGTTGCTGGGTAATGTCCGACTCGGCAGACAGCCCTTTTTCAGTGGAGACCTGTGGAGAAAAGCTCCAAAAGTAAAACATAATAGATAATAAAGTATTATAATGATTTACAACATATAAATAAATAATAATAAAGTTACACAAAAGCAAGTAAGTTGCAATAAGTTAAAAATACAAAATACAAGGTTACAAAAAGCCTAGTTAAATAAGAAAGTAACATAACTGTACACTGAAATATATATGAAAGGAAGCAGGAAAATAGCACGTGTAATATTAGCCAGAGCAAAGGCTGGAAAAAAGAACCCGGAACACTGAGTAAACATATGCCAACATATTCTTCATATTCTCACAAGAGGGAAGCATAAACATCCATATATGAGCCTGACAGATGGGAATTCTAAAAACAAGTATTTGCACAAGAATGAGCATTTATTAAAAGCCTAGAAGGACATGGATTAGTATTAACTACATGTTTAGCAGCAGTGGATTCACTAAAGCAATAAGTGCTGAGTCAGATCTAGGATGAGCATATAAAAATTTAAGACTGAGGCATTCTATAAAGTCTATCTGCTTTCTTGGGGGCAGTAGGTTGACTGTCAGGAAAATTGCAGACTATGACAAAAAAAGCTCCACCAAAGCAAACAGACCAGAAGGAATAGGAGTAGGGTGAGGGTCTGGGAATTCCAATTGCAACAAATCATAATATGTCCTGACAGACTGAGAGAAAAAACTGTTTTCCCACTGAAACAACTGATTTATTATAGAAATATATTCAAAGGGAGAGAATTCTTCAAAATTATTTGCCAAAGCTACACTTTCCACAGAATCTGAATCAGAATTATATGGAGATAACATATGATCTGTATTTTTATGGTGCAGAGTTGGAGTTGCCTGGACATGGTGGGGCCTTGCTGTGTCTAATAATGGTGGCTGCCAGAAAAGCAATTACTAATGGAAATCAAAATCTAAACCAACTATAATGGAAGTTGTGAATATAGTAAAAAGAGATAAAGCAGCTGGAACTGAGATCTATAGAAAAGGGAAGGAGCAAACTACATAGGACAAATGGGAATAGTGGGAACAATATATACAAGGGAGGAATGAGGTTTAAAAGGCAGCAGGACTTAAATGAGCTATGTAATGTTTGAGCGAGAAAGATTGCGTAGATTATAAGTGATGTATAATGTTTTCAACTGGGAGTGTGTTGGTATGGTCTGTGATGTGGAATGCTTGTGACCGGAATTGTGTCAGTGTGGTTTGTTTTCATTTGTATAAATGCAAGATTGCCTGTGTAGTAAGTGATGGTTTGATGGAAATGTTGTTTGAAAGAAGGGAGGTAGGAATTGAATGGTTTGTGTAATGTTAGTTAGGGTGTATGATGTATAGCAATATATGTGAAGTATAATGTTTGTTATGTTAATATAGTTTGATTGCTTTTATATGAATGTGGGTTTGCCTGTGTCACAGGCGATAATTCAATAAGGGTGTTTGGGGGAGGGGCATATTAACTGTATTTTAGAATCATTTTGAGGTTTAAGTTCTTGAATTTCTTCAGAAATTGAAGAACTCCTTTTTCTTTTGCCAGAAACAAATAGGAAGGGTTAAGGGCCTGCACTTAACCTGAACTAAGCCAATGACTTCTATCTAGGATAACCAAGACAAGAGAAGGTATATGTTTAAGATTTTACTTCTTTTTGACAGGAAAATATGAAGAAACAGATCAGTAGTATAGATAGGGCAGGGAGAGAAGGGCAAGTACCCCAGCATAACGTGTTGGGGGAGTTATGATCAGCTATTCTGGATCTATTTTATGTAACATTATCTTTGTGGTCAAACCTGAGTGCTGAAGCACCCCGTGTGTAGTGTAAACTGTAGCAAGCAATTTGCTATAGTTTAAAGGTGAAAAAAAAAATAAATATTCTTTTTTTTTCTGTTTAACTAAAACCTGAGCTCTGTTGTGCTTCATGCAGGCAGGGTGTAAACTGTAGCAAGTGTTTGCTACATTTTTAGCAAACAGTTTGCTACAGTTTAAAAGAATAAATTATTTTTTTTTCAATAAAATTTCCAGGAGGAGGGTTTTGGGGCAGGACACAGAAACAAGACCTGAATGGCTTGGGCAGAGGGAGGGGGCATGTCATGGATCTGGCTTGGTAGGTGCGCCAGTAGGAGGAATGGTCGCTTTTTTTATCTTTTTATTTTTCTTGTAAGCAAAAAAATCCAGCAACCTTGGATCCTGGTAAAATGATTTTATTGTAGAATATTTAAAATAAAATGAAATAAAACAAAACAACCTTGACCATCAAAGATACCTTGTTGTACTAAGCACTTTCTCCCTCTAAAAAGTAAACAGGCATCCTCAGAGTACAAAAACCAATTCACAGTCCTTCCCTTAAATACTGAATTTGAAAATGAATAATTGAATAATTAGATCAATTTAAAATTAATTCATTAATTAACAACAACAAGAGAAGAAGTAAACCTTAATCTGTATTACACACATAGATAAAACTGTTGCAGAGGTATCAGGCAAAAAAAGCAGATAAAAAGTAACAGATAAAAGAAGCAAGGCAGTATTAGAACAGTAGTATGTTCAAGGAAAAAGTTAAAATTCTTAAATAAATAGATAGTAATGATGTATATATTACTGAAATAAATATGTATATAAATATTTAAATATTTAATTTTTTGATTATTAAAAAATTAAATCATCAATAATTCATCATAAATATCAGATTAAATATAAAAATAAATATAAACAATGTATATGTATATTAAATATGTTTTTCACCAGAGGATATCCACATGAATTTGTTACTTTAATCAGTAAAGAGATTATACATAAGAGATCAATGTGTTATAAACCTATTATAAAGTATGGTTTACCTAGTCCCGGTGATCTTCATCCTACATTGGCAAGACATGACACTTTTATTATTCCTTACAACAAGACATCACAAAAAATAGTTAATATAATTCAATAAACATGGTTTAGTACTATTAAAGGTGATGCGGAATTAGTTGATATTTTGGGTAGTCAACCCAAATTGACATACAGCAGAGGTAACAATTTGAAAAATCTTTTTGAAAAAAGTTGCAAAACAGACAATTTTAACAAATCTAAGATGAATAGATGTGGGGCATGTCATATTTGTAGATACATTTATGACAGTCCTTTTATTACTATAGCCCACTTTGCTAAAACCATTTGTTGTCCTGGCCATTGTAACTGCAATTCATCCATGGTTGTTTATGCTGCGTCTTGTACTGTTTGTTCGGCTTTTTATATTGGTAAAATGATTAAGAAGCTAAAACAACGCATCACAGAACACTTGAGAGACATTAAAAAGCATAAAAAAACAAGTGCTCTTTACAACCACAGTGTCAAATGCAACAACCTTAAGAGATTTTTGTTTTTTGTCATAGACAGAATCCCTCACAATGTTCACAAAGGGGGAGATGAGAAACTAATGCTTGAAGCAAAGGAATGTCTATGGCAATTACGTCTAAATGCGAGTCAATGGCCAGGCATCAATGAACACATTTCTATATCAAGTATACTCAAGTTGAAATCACATTTTATATGATATATTTTATATTACATTTTTATATTACAAAAAAAAATCAGTTTTCATTCATGATGTTCTAAGTAAGTGTATTTTAGCTTTTTATACTATTTTACACTATTTTACATTATATTATTATATAATTTAATTCACTGATTAATTCATTCAATTTATTATTTATATTTACAATTTTATATTTAATATACATATACATATACATTGTTTATATTTATTTTTATATTTAATCTGATATTTATGATGAATTATTGATGATTTAATTTTTTAATAATCAAAAAATTAAATATGTAAATATTTATATACATATTTATTTCAGTAATATATACATCATTACTATCTATTTATTTAAGAATTTTAACTTTTTCCTTGAGCATACTACTGTTCTAATACTGCCTTGCTTCTTTTATCTGTTACTTTTTATCTGCTTTTTTTGCCTGATACCTCTGCAACAGTTTTATCTATGTGTGTAATACAGATTAAGGTTTACTACTTCTCTTGTTGTTGTTAATTAATGAATTAATTTTAAATTGATCTAATTATTCAATTATTCATTTTCAAATTCAGTATTTAAGGGAAGGACTGTGAATTGGTTTTTGTACTCTGAGGATGCCTGTTTACTTTTTAGAGGGAGAAAGCGCTTAGTACAACAAGGTATCTTTGATGGTCAAGGTTGTTTTGTTTTATTTCATTTTATTTTAAATATTCTACAATAAAATCGTTTTACCAGGATCCAAGGTTGCTGGATTTTTTTTGCTTACAAGTTGTTGGCGTTTTGGATTTGGTTCAGCTACTTTTTATTTTTCTATTCAGTGGAAGAATGGGGTTGGGGGTTGAATGCAACTGTAACTGTAATAGTGAAAGTGAAGTGCTTTTTTTTTTTGCTTTTCACTTGAAGAGCTGAGGGGCTGGGGGGCTGGTTCATGGAACTGGCATAGAGTGCTTGTAGAGCCAACAATGTTCTGAAATAGCCATACTAATGCCAGCAAAATACTCCCTGGGGATTGGAATAGCTTTCTGGCCAAGCACAGTGACATTCCCTGTCCTTCACCCAGGACCAACAAGAGTGGTTCTCCCTTGCCTGCCAAGGGTACTCCAACAGCTACAAAGGATGTGAATGACTCCTGATCAATGGGGCCTGTAGGAATTACATTAGCAGGACCTAAGGAATAAAACGGGTAGTATGAGGAACAAGCTTTGGCCACAGCAGAGTCTTTTACCTGTGGCTGATGTATTTTACCAATTTGTTGTGGTGGCAAAGGCCGCTTAAAAATCTTTTTGTTTTGTGGCTAAAAGAAATTAGAACTAAGGAACCAGTGCGTTGTTATACTAAAAAAGCTGTCTACTTCCTAGGAAAGCCTGGTAGCAATAGTCAATAAAACAGGTAAGTTGTAAAAAGGTAACTTTTTCTTAATTAAAACACAATAAAAAACACTTTAAACACTTACTCCAGCCTCCAGAAGTAAACTTATACAAATTGTACCACAGAAAAAATAGTTTAACTTTAGTTTTAATAACTTGTAACCACAAAAGTAAAAAAGTAACACTCCTGTTTGAAAGTGTACAAGCAACATGACAGTCATTAAAAACACTTTCTTCTAGCTAAATAATTATTTCTGTCATAAAAATAAAGTGGAAGTTTTTTTTTTCACCAAGGAGAACTTGTCTGCCCTGCAACAGAACAATATTAGCAGACTGTCAGTCCTCTAAAGCCCAAAGAAGACTGTTCTTTTCAGTGACAGGAAAGCTCTGAAGAGCTTGGCACTCAAACCTGAGCTGTCTAATGTTTTAGATGCATGGAAGGTGCCCTGAAAGCTTTGGAAGGTGTCTGGCTGTTGTATCCTGTACAGGATACAACCTATATAGTTAAGGCTAGCTCAGCAGTGATCAAATGAAGAGCATGACTAAGTCCCTGTAACTGTACCTCACACTTCTTAGAAGATATCTGTCCCACAAGTCACTCTGCTAATAGGAAGTGGAGGAGGAAGGTGACCTGATCCTGCTGCACAGGTTGCATAGGTTGTTCCAGTAACTAGGAGTACCAGAGTAGTGGGAATGCTGATGGGCACTTACAGTTGGAGCACTTACCTGAGCAGACTACCAGACAGTCTGCAGGCCTTACTCTTACAGCGTTGCACTATTCAGAATGGGAACAGTTATGGCAGTGACAGATTATGTCTTTATTTATTAATTTATTCTAAAATGGATACTATAAAAGTGTATTCATCTACTAACTTTAAGCCACTAGGGTGCTTAAGCTTCAAGGCTTATCCCTGAACTCAGAGCATAGCACTGCAAATGACAACCAAAGGAATGTTCCATTTGCATATAGTATCCTTAGATCTGTGCCAAGAAAATGACAAAACGACAGCCCTAGAACTTTGCTACTGGCAAACTGTAGAAGAGTGTCACCTCCTAAAATACTAAACTGAGAACTGGGATGATAGTCTGGTTTAATTGTTCACACATCTGACTGGGCTAATGCAACAACGTCAGTGACAAAAACAGTACTGGAGTCATAAACTGAGTAAATTTACAGATGAAAAAAGACTACCAGGAAAGCTTTTTAAGGCGATTACCTAAGGCATGCACTGTTAAAGTTTTAGTGCAAATATAAGTCAGACCTAGGTAAAGGAATCTATTTTGCTCCAGAATTGATCTGTAATCTTGCTTGCTGATGATAATGGATTGTGAATCTTTGATAGCGATGACAGAGTGGTAAACAATAAAACATGCCCAGTTCTTGTTGAAATGGCATTATTACTGCCACCAAGTAAATATGTTGATATTTTTTGCCTCATAATGCTTGGATTGATGCTCTCAAAATGACCAGAGGTTCTAATTTCAGTTTTCTTACCTCTCTGCCAGCTAGAAAAAGTTTACAGGCAGATGTAGATTAACAGTTTCCACAGAAAGGTACTGCAGATACAGAAATACAAGTGTAAGGGTATTTACAAGGCATTATGGAAGTTATATAGATTACCACTAAAATAAAATGTTTCACCACAATGGCTCTTGAATACACAAATACCCATCGACCACAACCTGTAGAGTGTCTAAGTGATTCGGAGTCATAATGCTTGTCAGACCAGGATCACAGCGAAGCAGTCAGGAAGAAAACCATGACTGTATGGGTAGACCTTTCATGTTCAGCATCTGCTTCCACTAATAAGATGCATTACCATTATTTTTCTTCAGATTTCCTATCCTAGTCACAATTTCTATGGCACTTATTTCACTGCTTGAAAGCAGGCCTGCCCTTTAAGATAAGACTATGGCAACAGGGCAGAGCTGTGATAGAATGACATTCACAATCAAACAGGAATGTTCCTAAAAGTAATTTGAACACACTGGAGGAGCACACTAATGGAAACTAGACATCTGCGTTGTGACATGCACAGCTATCCTTAACAATAATAAACCGAAGTTGATAGTTAAAGCAGGAGGACGTGAACGCAAGCAATTTATCCAGCTATGCAGGTTGCTCGAAGGTAACATTGCTGTAGGTTTGGGGAGTCTTGAAATATTTGTCACCAGCTACAGTCTACGACCTCTGAAATTTATACATATTTAGTAGAAGAATGTCTGCAAGATAATTAACTGACACGGTGACCATTACTTATTCAAGCTATGTGCTTAATCGGGGGTGGGGCAATTTCTATAAAGCTTGTTGCTTCACTCTTATAAGCCTTTTGAAACGGCATACTCCTGAGGCTTCAGTGTACTTGCAAACAGAGCTAGGTTCAGATCCTGCTGTAGTCACCATGTCCTGCTTTGTCACCCTGAACAAGCTTCATTAGCTACCAAAGCCTCACTATATGCACACCGTTTTTGCTCCATTTCTTTGTCCGACACATTCCTATATATTACTTGTTTGCTATTTATCAAAAACAATACATTTTTATCTTTAAAAAAGTAAGAGTACAGACTCTACTCCACTAGACATCATCCCTTTACTAAGACATTTTCTGTAGATAAACTGAGAAAATATGACAGTAGCAGCAGCATTATTATGAACAGATGATATCTAAAGGAAAATGATCCCATTTTAATGAAATGTCTTTCATAATAACAATGAATGACTCTGAAACTGACATTTTGGGCATATTTTATTTTGCAGAGTTGCTGATGCTGACTATGACTGTTTTTTAATGGAAATCAGAAATTCTTTCAAGACTGTACTTCTCAGTAGCAGTGACTAGTTTTGCTTTCTCTTACTTGTTCTAGTTTAGACTGAATCATGCCTCCTGATTTATATCCTGGGTTTCCTCTTTGAAGTAATTTTAGTATTTTCCCCCAAAAAACAGATTATAATTTTTCGTTTTTTGGCTGACACTCTACTGCTTCAGCAAATCCGGTTTCAGAGTGAGAGAAGAATATCACTGCGTGCGACTGCATGACATTTACAGGAAACATATTTTAAATAAAAAGGGTTTTAGCTCCAAGGCAGTATAGAAAACAGATATGCATGAGTCACAGCAATTGTGATGTTTCTTACTTATTTCTTATTTATTTATATGGTGGAAAACAAAGAAAATATGACATACTGAAAATGCAGAGACAAAAAAGTGCCATTTTATGTCAGCAGAAAGATATAAATTAAAACAGAAATAGAATAAAAATAAACTGTGTTGTCCAGTACAGCTTTATACTTATATATTATTATTTACATCTGCTTGCTCAATATTTCAGCAAAATTTGAACATCTGAATCCTTTAAACGGAACAAGTGATTATCAATAGGCGTTTCATCAAGGCTGCCCAATCTCAGAATTACATTTATTGTTTAGAGGGGCAGAAGGTCGAGCACATTGCATGGTAGGTGTGGAATAAAGTATTGGTGGGTACCTATTTGAAGGGATTGACTGTCTACATTTCACTGAATAGCAATTCACAAACACAAGCCGTATTCAGCTGGGAAATTACTAGTTTTCCTCAAGCTTCAAGCTCCTCCAACTAACAATACCTTTAATATAATGATTGCTTTCGGGTCTCTGGTCATAACCAACTTATAACATGTTTGAGACATGAAAGAGTGTCAGGAACGCATAAAAATTAGAAATAGAGAAACCTGATAATAATTCTCTGACGTAAAACATACAGAGTTGCCACACAAGTGAATTGTCCCTCTGAGGAACTAATGGCTTCAGAAGCAGTTAGCCACTTCTCACTTTTGGGTTGGTACAAGAATAAATGAGTCTTCATGGGTTCTGTTTAAGCAGCTTTATTCTATACAAACACATTACTGTAAAGCTTCTTTGACTATGATTAAGTAACTTATATACAAACTAACTGCTGTGATCATACATGCTTACACACTGGCTGCTTCTTCAAAATGGCACTAGGGATTGCACGTGACTGGAATATATATGTGCACATACAGCCTTGCATGCTTCTTAAAGACATAGTGCACACATGCTACACATCCTCCCTCTTTAATAGATCATGCAATTTGTCATGAGATATTCAGCATGCAGAAATTACAAATAATCTAGAGGCATGCATTACACAATACTAAGTTCACATGTATATACAATCAAGTCCACGTTGCTGTGTATTTCACACTAGGCTTAGAAACTTGTCCATATTGTGTGACATATGTATTGTGTGACATAAAATTGAGAATCAGTTTTAGCAACTGGAACAGTCTCTGCAAAATGGTTGACCTCTGGAATGTTCGAATTACTCTCTGGAACAGAATCAGACTTTTGAACACATACTGGTCTGGAAACAATGTCTCACTTAGTGTTTGATTTAGAATCTGCATCACAGATACAATGTTGTGATTGCAATGATGATGATTCTAGTACAGGAAGAAAATGTATGCGATTCCTCCTATATTCTACACCCTCGGAGCTTACCCAATAAGATCTCGGCTCAGCGTAGATACCTGTTATCTGTCCTATTCGATCAAAACCTTCCCTCAACAAACAGAGTAATCTGCTCAATCTGTTATAACTAGATTTCTGGATATCACGCTTCTTCAACAATTGAGCCTTAATGGTGATGGTGTTCTTAGAGTTAGGCTTCAACAAACTTGATGAAATAGACGGCGTAGTTCTTGACTGTCTAGAAACTAGTCTTTGAGCAGGTGAGCCAAGAATATTGTCATGAGGTATGTTTCTGAGATTAAGTAAATTCAAAAATACATTGGTATTGTCACGCTTTGACTTTTCAAGTACTCGCCATGCACTTTGTACTGCACATTGAGCTAGACCATTGGATTGAGGATATTCAGGACTACTAGTGACATGTACAAAGTCCCATTCTCTCTCTAATTTCTGAAACAACTGGCTAGTAAATTGAGTACCATTGTTAGAATAAAGTTTGTGAGGACTACCATGAACTGAAAAATGACATTTAACCTTAGTGATAACAGCTGTTTAGGTTAAGTTTGGTAGCAGATCAATCTCAAATCAGTTTGAGTAAGAGTCTACCAAAACCAAATAGTGTTGATTATTCCATTCAAAGATATCAGTTGCAACAGTAGACCAAGGTAGTTCAGGTATTGGATTTAGCTGAAGTGGTTTCTTTGGCAAATGTGCTCTGGTACTATTACATATCAAATAAGAAGAAAGAACACGATCAATGTCTCTTGATAATGAATGCCAAAATACTAGTTTTCTTGCCCTACTCTTAGTAGATAATAAACCTGGGTGGCTGCAATGCAAAATCTGAATATATTCATGCTGTAATGAAGCAGGAACAACCATTTTAGGACCTTTGAAAATAATACCATCTTCCATCAACAATTCATCTCTGTAGGGAAAATATGATTGCACCTCAGGTGATACACTAGATTGTTTTGACGGCCATCCAGCGCTGATGTAGTGATTGAGCTTTTGTGAAATTTTATCAATCATAGTGTGATCCATTGACATTACATCAAAGTCAAAATTTTCAGCATCAAGCTATTCTGTTGTACTTCTAGGCGATCTGAATAAAGTATCAGCCAGATAAAGCAATTTACCTTTAGTGTAGACCATTTTGAAAGTGTACTTTTCAATTTGAACATCATTCTTTGTAATCTCGCTGGAGCAGAATGCATAGGTTTCTTTACAATAGTAACTAGAGGCTGATGATCAGTTTCAATTTGAATAGCTTGACCATAAATATAATCGTGAAACTTGGAACGTGCAAAAACTATTGCTAGAAGCTCTTTCTCAATTTCAGCATAATGCATCTCAGTTTGATAACTGTCCTAGATGCATAGGCTACTGGTCTGCCCTCTTGTAGAATAACTGTACCAAGACCAAAATTAGAAGCATCACAGGATAGGACAGCTGGTTTATTCACATTATAGTACCTTAACGTTGGGGGGGGGGTCGCAATGCTCTGCTTAAGGTCATCAAACTCCTTCTGATGATGTAACCATGACCATACAACATTTTTCCATGTTAGCTCTCTTAATGATGCTGTCAGCTCACTGAAATCTGGTATAAACTTGCCCAAATAGTTGACCATACCCAGAAAATGCTGTAAACTCTGTACATTCTCTGGTGCTGACATCTGTAAAATAGCTGTTTGTTTGGCTGGGTCAGGTTTTAAGCATGTACTTGTAAATAAATGTCCCACATAGGTTACTTCTGGAAGTCTGAATTTGGACTTCAGAGGATTGAGCTTCAAATTTACTTCACATGCTCTATCTAGAACTTTCTTGAGGTTTCTGTCATGCTCTGCTTCCCCATTGTCTCCAACTTCTATTGCACACTAAAAAACTTCACTTGCAGAATTTATTCCAAATGGCATCCTTAGAAATCTGTACCTGCCAAATGGGGTACTAAAAGTAGTTAAAAATGAGGATTTGCTATCAAGCATCACTTGCCAAAATGAACTCTTTGCATCCAAAAGAGAACATAAAGTGGCATTTGGTATTAGAGTCACAACTTCCTCAACTGTACGCATTGGATGATATGGCCTCTTTAATGTTTTGTTCAAATCTCTAGGGTCAACACATATTCTTATTTCATCTGAGCCTTTCTTGTGAACAGCTACCATGGATGACTCCCATTCACTTGGTTCTGTGACTGGACAAGTCACACCTTGCTGCACCATTTTATCCAACTGAGCTTTGACTTTATCTTGCATAGCTATTGGAACTCTTCTTGCTGGTCTGACTACTGGAGTGACTCTGAGATCTAATTTCACAGAAAACACAACTGGAAGCTTGCCCAACTTGTTATCAAAAACATCAGCATACTCTGAGAAAATGACTTCTGCGAAACATGAACTTGGAACTGCACTCACATGATGAACTTCTTTAGCAAAAGAAAGCAGATTCATTCTCAAACTATCTTTGAGACCTAGTAAAGATTGCACTGGTCATAGGACTACATAGAATAATAAGTTGTAACAGTTCTTAGCCAAATAACACAGAAGTATTACTGAACCTTCGATTTGAATTTCTTCACCTCCATACGCAACAAGTCTCGCACTGCAAATGTATCTGCTGATATAACATTGCAAATTGATCCAGTGTCTACTTTGAGCTCTTGGATTTCCCATTGATCCGAACTGTGCAAAACACTTCACTCCTTGTCAATAAGTTTACTGCATCAGTTCTTTCTCCCAGTACTGATACACTATCTACATAGAAAGCTGACTGTTTTGGCTCTACTTGATCAACTTGTTTTCTTGTATGACCTTTCTTTACAAGTGTGTGAGGCGTACTTGATTTGCAAAACTTCTGAAAGTGGTTCCATTTCTTACACTTATGGCACTGCTGACCATATGCTAAGCATTTCTTTCTTTTAGACTCATGGTTTGCACCCCAATTTTGACAGTTAACAATAAAGGTAGACTTAGGTTTTGCTGACTCACACCTGTATGGCACTAACATGGTGATGAAGCTTGCACTTCTCCTAGAACTTTCTGGAAAACTCGGCACCTTCTTTGGAATTCCTATGGTTGCTCTTTGTTTACACCTGTTGCTGCTTGCTATGTGTTACATACTGTCTATGTCTGCTGTGGAGCTTACTGAAGCCATGCTTTTGTCACTTGTAAACATGTTCTTGTGCCTTTTTGTCACCTCATGGATCTGACAAATCTCTATTGCGTTGCTTAATGTCAAATCATTGTCACAAAGCAAAATATTCCTCACTGCAGCACTATTAATACCACATACAAGTCTAGTCTTTATCAATTCATCTTTCAAGTCACCAAACCGACACGTTTTCACCTTATTCCTCAAGTCAGTTATATAAACTGCAAATGTTTCCCCTGACTTCTGATTTCTTGTGTAGAACAAATGCCTCTCTGATATAATGTTCATCTGGGGGTTGCACATTTCTCTGAACTTATGCGTTAAACACTCTGGGTCTTCTCTGGATTCAGCTTGCACAATAATATGGCAGTCTGCACCTTCACCTTCATACACTGCTGGTGCATATACACAAGATCACTCTCCTTCTATAGCCTCACATCCTGCTAGATTTAGCAAAATAAATGCCCTTGTGCATAAATTGCTATCTACATAAGCTGCTTGTATAATAATATTGTACTCCTGTTCAAATATTCTCCAGTTCTCTGCAAGATTCTGGTCAAACACAAGTGGTTGTGGTTTTTGAAATCCGTCTGCCAAATTAACACATACCAGCGAAGGGTCTTGCAAATATGTACAAATACACACACACACACACACACACACACACACACACACACACGCGCGCGCATATATATATATATATATATATATATATATATATATATATATATATATATATATATATATACATAAATAATTGGCATGAACGCTCAATTTGGCTAATGGTCTTCCAGCTTTATATCTGCACTTTCTTTCTTTGTGCTATTGTACGAATGAATAATCAATTAGTGCTTTCAATTAACTGGACTTTGGAAAATAAACTTTTCAGGCTTCTTGATATTTTATTGCACTTTGTGAAATACCTTTTTAAATTTCTTAATGCTTCACTGTGCTTTACAAAATAGCTTTTTAAGTTTCTCGATGCTTTATTTTACTTTGTGAAATAATTTTAACTTTCTCGATGCATTACAAAACTCAGCGGAATAGCTTTTCATCTTATTTACTGCTTTATGGAGCTTAACAGAATACTTTCTTGGACTTGAGATGCTTTTATGAAATTTTCAGTAAGTAAAGGCAGAATCCCTAAAATCATCAGCTTTCAGAATTGGTAAAGGCTAAAATGGTAAAGTAATTGCTTGGAAATTTATCGATAAAGGCAGGCATGGAACAGTTATGCATTATCACTTATTAAAGTTGTCGCTTTAAGAAACATTCAAGAACTTTGCAATGCAACTGAGCAATTCACAAGCACTGTAATACTCTCGTAATCTTTTGTAAGAAACACCTTTTTTTAATACAAGAAACTTGTTAAGCAATTACGCAACGCGAATAATCAGATTTTGGTTGCCCAAATTCAATGCCTTTTGAGGTATGTGCACTTTGTAAATGACTAAAGGCAATACACTGAAATGTTCCCAAAATGACAGCACCTTGCCAGGTAACACTTTACATTATGAGAAGTACTCTGTAATGGCGGCACCTTGTGAACAGCCACACCCAGCACAAGAACATTTCTTCAAACAACCATGCTTCAGTTGAATTACACCAGATAGTTGCACTTTACACACAGTGAACGCTTTAAAATACATGCACAGTAATAAACACACACTGTAAGCACTTTTATACACTCTGAGATACTTTGAATGACTTTAATGACTTTTTTGATACCAAAGTCGTAGGTATACCCAAACACAGCACTTTGCCCAACATAGCAATTGCCTTGCTTTATTTTTATCTACTGCGCCCCTTTTCTTTTCTTATTATTATTCTTTGTGCTCGTTTAAACCCTTTTCCTTTTTTATGCCCAGTGTACTTTCTTTGTGCTCATTTTACTCTAAACATGCCCAGTTATGCCTTAAACATACTCTTTCTGCCTTGAACATGCTTGTTTTATACTTCAACATGCTCGTTTTGTACTTTAACATGCTTGTTTTATCTTTAAACACATTTGCTTCGTCAAACACTTTTATCTTTAACATTTCTTTAGTTAACAAACGTTTTGAGCTTTCTGCTTGTCTGATAATGCAGTTTATGCCCCTGTAAAGCCGTTTCTTGCCTCTTTGCATCGAATTAATAATTTGTGTTGCTTTTCATTACCTCTGATTCGTTCTGGTTATGTTCACACTGTTTTCTCTTGGTTTTGCCTTTGCTGTCACATTTACATCTCATGGCTCCAAATGTTTTGTTCTTTTCCATCCTGGTTCTGGCACCATGTTGCTTTTGTGTTGGCACACAAATAGTTTTTGTGGGGTTTGTTTTAGCAGCTTTATTCTATACAAACACATTATTGTAAAGCTTATTTGACTATGACTAAGTAACTTATGTACAAACTAACTGCTGTGATCATACATACTTACACACTGGATGCTTCTTCAAAATGGCACTAGGGATTGGATTTGTCTGGAATTAATATGTGCATGCACAGCCTGGCATGCTTCTTAAAGACATAGCGCACACACACTACACTCTGATCTGCATCTCCCTTGTTGAAATGAGTAGCAGAGTGAAATAGCTAAGACAGGTAACCATGGTTAGCACATGACACAAGGGTGGGAGGTTCCAGGATCATATTTTGAGTCTTGGCTACAGTACATAAATGGGTGAGGGGCATAGCACCACTCTTCAGACTCACTTCCTGGGATGCATCATCAGGCTGCTCATGTATAGGCCCATAGTTTTACCTCTTATGTGCTGCCAATGGGCACATGGGCTGCCACCAATAGTTGTGGCATGGCAGGCAGCTTAACTCCACCACTGGAGGATGTGATCCTTGACTCACCAAAACAACCAAGAGTATGTGGCTACTGTGTTCACTTCCTATATATCTACCCCATATTAGTGCAGCAGTCACCTGTCACTGCATCCCCCAACTCACCTAGGCAAGTGATAAATGAGATCTTCCCATCTCCTGAGCTGTGTGAATTTGGTGACATCTGATGTGTCAGTTCATATAATGTTTTACTTTGTGTTGTCTGTGTCATGGCTCATAGTAATAGACCAGATATCACCTCTTTCTCCACATTACAATGTATTGCACCCACTTCTGCCTCAGCTTAGGTAGTGATTTAGATCCTGGCTTTCCTATTTGAAGTAACAGTAGTATTTTTCCCAATCCCTACTGTTGCATACCCCTTCCATAACTTTCCACCCTGCCTATCTGGCTCTGCTCTGATTACTATGGAAGGCCATATCATGAAATTTCATCTGTTGGTCAAATTGTCTGCATAGCATGGCACACAAAACAAAGATCTTGCAGCATATGCCTGAATTTTAATGCACTACTCTTCTGAGGTGTCTAGACATAGGGAGCATCCTATCAGTTGTCTGGATATATGCTTCGTTATGTTTTACATTTTCACTTGGGTGAGTTATAGGCCATTTCCTACTTGGACAATGCTTCAGACTGGTATCATCAACCAGGATTACATCATCATCATCATCATCATAATAATAATAATACTAATAACCACTTGTTAACCAGCTAGGCCCACTAGACGCACAGTCCCTTTTAAAGGGTGACTTGGAAGCAGTATCTGGTTAAGTGACTTGCTCAAAGTCACACAGTAGGCAAACAAGAGCTGAGGGAATCAAACTCTGTACTACAAGGACTACAGCTTGCAACGTTAACCTCTGCATGAACAGCAATATCCAACATTGTCTATAACACAACACACAACATATTATATGTGCCCTGTTCCCTGCTTGCATGATATTGTCTGTTTAGTTACCGTGTGTTTGCACCTCCTAGCTAGATGACCCTATAGGATGTACCTTTACATGAAAGTGTGCCAAATGCAAGAATCACGTGAATTGCCTGGGTAGTACAGGAGCACATTATATATAATGTCCTGGGTATTACAGACTGCCTGGCATTTCAGGAAGTAAAACTCTGGGGCCTTGATTGCAGCAAGTGTACAATTTATGGATCTCGGGATATTAGGGTCATGGGTTACATCATTAAAGGACAACATGGTGTTCACTCTCTCTCCCTCCCTCACTCTACTGGGGAGCAAGCTATGCCTGTTCACATTTTGTAACATTGCATCAAGGAGTTGTTTAGAAATCATGAAGCTGACACCTCTGACATCCATAACATTTCTCCACAGGTCTCTAGGAGGCTGCTGTAACTAAGATGGTTAAGAAACTGGAATTATGTGCATTATTTTTGATTCCTCTTGTGGTCAACACAAATCAATTAGATCCTTTATAGTTTATACTGTCCAGTTGGATATGATACACAACCATGTGTTGCTCCTAAAATTGGTGGGATATCTGTACATTCTCCAGTGGCAAGGGTGGCATTCAGAGGAAGAAGCACCAAACTGTGTTGTGTCATTCATTAGATTTCATTAGGATAAACTAGAGAAGCCCCTGTCTTGTCCATCCTGTCTCCTCTGTAAGTGAATTGTAGTAACTGTTATAAAAGTTAGTCTTAGGTTCATAGGTTGTTACAAGACCACTCACCCCAAACCTTTTGGGTCCCAAGAATCATGGGTGTTTATATGAGGGTGGGGGCTTGTTAATAGGGAGGTAACTAAAAATTAGTAAGTAGGTTGTTAGGATAATACTTTTCTTATTAACAGCCTCTGTTTATAAGGGGGACAGGGTCCAGACTGGGGGTTAATTTATGATTTCCCATCCCTGACTTCTTCAGTCCTATCTGTGAGACAGCCAGCAATCCTGTGAGTTATGTAGGAATTCATGCCTATTTTGGAGAGTTTGTCAACAATGTCTGAGTGGAGTATTATATCAAGTGCCTTGGCCAGGTAAAGATATGCTGTATGCACTGTTTTACCCCTCATCCACTGCCTTGGTGACCTTTTCAAAGAAATCAACCAGCTTAAGTAGGCACAGACTTCCCTTAACAAAGCCAGACTGGGATGGGTCCAGTGTCTATAGGTTGCCAATGTCCTTGCTGATGATTTCCATGATAATTCATTCCATGGCTTTGCATATTAGACTTGTCAGACTGACAGATCTGTAATTCCCCGGGTCAGCTGATGGCCCGTCTTTGTAAAGAGGGATGTCTGTTGCATTCCTCCATTCACTTGGTATGTAACCTGTTTTGAGGCTGTAGCTGAAGAGCGCCTCAAGTGATCATGTTTTAGAATATTTAAGAGGCAACCAAGAATATTGTCAAGGCCCACTGAGGCAGTGTTTTTGGCCTTAGTGAGCACTGTCAGAACTTGATCCCTGCTAAAAGAGGGATTATGCTAAGAGGGAGTGAGTGAGGGATGAAGTTAGGGTTGAATTTATTAGACAGTAGATTTGTTATGTCTCCCTGATCAGTGAAGGTGGTGCCATTAACCACCAGTTCAGCACATTGCTGTGTGTTACCTTTAAGGATCTAGTTATAGCTGAAGAAGGCCTTGTGATTGTCCTTAGACTGACAGGCTATCCTGACCTTGTAGTTGGCCATATCAGGCCTCTTAGCTTCTTGTTTATTTGAATCACAGAGCTCCTTTCTTTATGGTAGGTGCTCTTTTTTTTGTTATATACCCTACTGAGGTGAAGATTCCACCAGTGGGGTTTGTTTTTGTTGTTTGTTTTGGGTTTACTTCTAAGTATGACAGCCTCTCTGCAGCCATTTACATTTGTACTATGTTTCTGTGAATAATACTGTACAAATAGCTGTGGTCTCAGAGTTAGGGGGAGCCTTAAATTTTGACAAACGCTAGCTTAAAAGGATTTGGTTTGCCTTAAGATAATAGTTGCGTTTTCCCAGTTGATTTTTATTTCGAAGGAGACAGTTTTGTAATCCAACTTCACCAGTGAGAACATGACACTGGGGGAGATGCAATGTTCTCCCATGTTGGTGAATACTAGATCCAGTATATTTGATCTCTGGTTGGATTGCACACTATCTGGCTAATAAAGTACAGGAAGTGGTGTACCTGTGAGTTTGAGGCAGTGTATGTTACTAGACTATAGGAAGGTAATTAAGTCACCCATGAATTGGGGACTTGGTTGGATGGTGAGTGCTTCTAATAGATCTAGCTAAGAGTTGTGAGATTCTTGAGGCATAGATGGAGACCTGTAGCTAGGAATGATTTAGTAAAGGACCTCACGTAAAATGACTTCTATTTACTGACATTCATGTCGATATTGCAACTTGTCAGTATGAAATTCCAGTGTGTATGTCATCGTTACCTGCAACAAAACTTCCTTCATTTCAAAGCTTACAAAACATTATGTATTTTACTAATCACCCTATCATTTACCATAACAGAGTTTATTTTTTATTTACTGTAGATTTTGTATCAGTCTGTGTGTTTTATTTCAATGAATGAGTCATCAATTCCACTAACACATGATTATTTATCACAGGGTAACACAGTACTGCAGTGCTGAATTATTTATCTATCTGAATTTGTTAATCAGGGTAAAGCCCTGTTCTAGGTGGATTATTTTCAGAACCCTGCCTAGGAGTATGCATACAACCCCCCTCAAAAAAAAAAATCAGTATTTACTAATACAAATTATAAATTGTATATGATGTAAAAGAGCTGGAAGCAGAACAAATTGTTTCAAGAGTGAATGAGAATGCAAATTATAAAAAGAAAAAGTGAACAAAACAATGTACACTGAGACTCAAATTACTGATTATACTAAAATGTATACAAGTAAAACAGAAGAAACACAATAAAATAAGTATAAAAAGAGATGCCAGTCAATGTGTTGCATCTACTGACTTGTACATTTTGACTGATTTATTACATTTGTTGCAGAGAGAAAAAAAGTGAAACAACAAATAAAAGTACTGGTGAGGAAGAAGTTGTATTTATGCAGGTATAAACAGATGAAATGCAGGATGTACCAAGGTATAGGAGGGATGACTAGTTGAGTTATTAAATGAAGTAGCAATCTTGGAAAGACTTACATTTAACTGTATCCAACAGATGGATGTGAATTTGATATGGAGGCATGCCTATTAGCTGTCCCTGGTTTGCATCATATTTTTTTCTCCTGTGTCTCATAACATTTTGGAATTTCTGGTAAATCAGTGAAGCTTATAATGAAACAATAATGCCAGACACTGCAGTTTCACACTACTTGTTACTCAGGAAATGCATGCTAATGCAAAACCTGTTATTCTGTAAGCGAATTAGCATAATATTTAAAAAAAAAAATGTCCTGAATTTAGGCCTTTATTCCTCCATTATTTTTTCCAGAATACTTTTGCAAAGAATTTGAGAGGTATGTATAGGGGTTTGTAGTGCGTGTATGTGGGGAAGGAGAGAGCTAAGGTTGCACTGAGAAGTATGAACAGGAAAAAGTAGATCAGCTCGCTTTTGGATCAGACGCTACCTGGTTTTAATCAGTGTTATTTGTGATAATGAGCCAAAGCAATACATCAGCAGATTTTATTTGTCATTAAGCATAAAGAGTAAAAGTTTTTTTTTAAGACAGTAGTAATGAGAGAAGTCCTTCCTCTACTATCGTCTGTATGTGATGTTAAAAGTTTAAAGTAGGATCCAGCCAAATCCTTAAACACTGCAAAGTTTATGATTATTCCAAATATCCCAAAACATGGCTTGAGGAAGTAGCCAAACAGGCTGAAGCAAAGTTTATTAGGTGTTGCTGATGTTCTGTGACTAAATACAGAAGAATACTTTTATTTTTTATTTTATTTTATTTTACATTTGTTTACTACGAAAGTCCGACTAGACAAAATGTCCTTTTTCAGTGGAGGCCCGGGGAGAAAAGCTCCACATTTATAAATAATAGTACGATACATGTACAACGTACAGATACAAACATTGATTCAATATCAGAAACATGCACGAACTGAAAAATACATGTTATACCTATCACTATCTCGGATTTTGGCTACTGGCTAACGCTCTAGCCACCCCCATAGTACCTTTTTTAGGCAATGTCTCAAGGACAAAATCTCCAATGTAACAACTCCAAATAAAAAGAACTTCAAGTTGTGCTGCTAAACGATAAGAGTCTCATCACAAAACTGTACTCACTGGAAGCTGTTTTCACCTTGGAAGACACAGACATTTGTGCAATCACGTAGACCTGGTTCAAGGCTGTGGAGAGCTCCCCAGCCATAGCGGTTTACACCTCCTTCCACATGTTCAGACCTCAAACTGAAGGTGTAAAAACTAAAGGAGATGGTGTATCAATATTCATTAAAAATAAATACACCTCCAGATTGGTTAAACAGTATGATTCCCTGGAGACACTTCAGGTGCAATTAACTGTTGGCATGACACCTATTCAAGTCATTGCCAGCTGCAATACCCCCTCCGTGAATCAGGAAACCCATTCTGCCTATTTGGATCTACTTCAGTCTATCAATATATATCCAAACACCATGGTTTTGGCCAACTTTAACTATTCATCCATTGAGTAGGTAAATTACTCGTGCTCAAACTCACTTGCCCAAATGTTCCTTGACTTCATTAACTCCAGTACCCTGGACAAGCTGGTTGACACCCCCAAAGCCTGCCAGCATCCTGGATCTGTTGCTTACCAATATAGGAGACCACTGTAGCACCCCGACTTTGAGGTCCTACCTGGTGTGATCTGACCACAAATTGGTGTCATTCTATGCAACTATCATACCTGCTCCCCCCAGCAGCAACTAAACTAAAAATCTTCTCCAAAGCAGATTATAACCTCTTACAAGATGGTATAAATCGCTTCACTGCACCTCTTCCATAAGATGGAACTGGCAACTATGCTGAGCTCTACACCAGTGCTTTATACAAATACCTGTATAACTGCATTGACTTGGCTGTACCTGATAGGACCAAAACAAACTCCTCAAGGAAGAGCAAACCTGCCTGGTGGACAATTGCCATTAACAGGCTTTACAATAAGAGGAAGAAATTGCTGTCTAAGAGTAAGAAGGTGCAAGCCCTCCTAAACTGGAAACACTCCCTCCTCAACTTAAACAAGCAAATAAGACTTCTTGTGAAGTCCTCCAAAGCAAATTGTGAGTCCAAATTAGCTTCCTCAACAAAGGACAACCACAAGTCATTCTATACTTACATCCGTAATCTAAAAGGAAAGGCCCAGATGTGTGCCGAACTGGTAGTTAATGATACCACATATACTGAACCTGTGGACATAGCCAACAGGTTCTGTGAAAACTTCACTCCTCTGTCCCTGCCACACATACCCCATGACATCCTTACCATCTTGTCCCCTACCTTGTATCTCTAAAGAGCAGATCATAAATGCCCTCTCTAAGGCAAAAATACAGCATCTATGGGACCTGATAACATCTCAGGCTGCATCTAACATGGGCTCCAATATGAATTAGCAACACCACTGGGTACTCTTTTCAGTCATAGTCTAAGCACCGGCTTCGTACCAGCTAAATGGAAAACAGCCACTGTTATTCCATTGTACAAAGGCGGTGCTTCCACTGACCCCAGGAACTACAGACCTATTAGCCCGACTAGCCCTATCTGCAAGGTCGTGGAGTGAATTATCATGGACCTTATAACCAAAGATACAGGTAATCTCAAAACACTTGATCGTAATCAGTTTGAATTTGTCAAAGGGAGATGATGCATGTTAAATCTGGTGGACTTCTTCAAGGCAGTCACCAAGGCCCAGGATGATGGGAAATCTGTGCATACAGCCTACCTGGACTTAGCCAAGGCATTTGACACTATCCCCTACTCAGTCATCATTGACAAACTCACCCCACTAGGCATCAACCCTTATATCATTAGATGGGCCACTAAATGACTCTCTGATAGAACGCATACAGTCAAAATAGGAGAATCCACCTCCAACAGCAGACGTGTAACCAGTGGTGTTCTACAGGGATCAGACCTAGGACCTCTACTGTTTGGAATCTATTTCTTTGAAGTACAAGCAAAAAACTAAAGGTCTGTGGCTGACAAGGTTTGCTGATGACTGTAAACTGGGAACGGTCATACAATCTCCAAATGATGTCAACATCCTACAAGAGGGTCTTGCACAAACAAATGACTGGTGCCAAAGTCATGGCCTTAAACTCAATGCAAAAAAATGTATTATCTTTCCTTTCGGTAACAGCGATGTTCCTGCTAACTACCACATCAATAGCAACACCTTAAGTACACACTCAGTGGTGAGAGACCTGGGAACACAGGTTGACAGCAACCTTACCTTTGACCACCATGTGTCCACAGTGGTAAGAAGGGCTTTCTATATTGCTCATCTCATAAGTAACATCATTGCCTCCAGAAAAAAGAAATTATAACATTCCTGTACTCTTCCCTCATCAGGCCAATAACTGAGTACAACACCCCTTTTGGTATGTACCTTTCCAAGCACCTGCAGCAATTGGAGAAACCACAAAGGTTCCTCACAGGGAAAATTCAAGGTCTTCAGCATCTGTCCCTAACTGATCATCTGAAATCACTGTCACTTTGTTCTGTTTCATAAAGACTACTCAGGGGTGATCTTTGCCTTGCATACAAGACAATGTCTGACCCTGCTTTACTGGAAATGCTGCATATCCATAAGTGAAATGGTACACAGGTTACTCACTTTAAAGACCTTAACCTGGTATGTGACATTAATAAAATCTGCTGGAGGGACAGATTTGTCTTTCAGAAGTTACTACACCTTTAGAACAGACTCCCACGTCATGTCAAACAGAGCATCTCATTGGCCCTCTTCAAACACAATCTGGACGATTGGACTGGTTACCATAAATTCATCCTGGGAGTTCTACCTGTGTCCCTCTTGGACAGGGGGCAATAGGTGCTGATCGTGGAAATAAGGATAAGAACTTGGCTAGGCTTGTAAGGGCCCTAGGGCCATTAGCCTAGTAACTTCCTCTGATCCTATACATTTCACTAATACAATCATATAGTCTAGGTAGGAATACAAAGAATAGCAGTACTGTGAGTGAAGGTAAAAAACAAGCAAGTTAAGTATATATATATATATATATATCCTTAAAAAAATAACTGGTTGTGTTCTTTTAGCTGCCTTAAGACGTCTATTTCCTAACCAGGTTTTGTGCAAGACTGGGTTTAGGATTCAGATAGCTGTGATCTGAGAAGTTTTTTTTTTAAGTTGTAAGTGCTAGTAGTAGTTCTAATATTTAATGGCAGGGAACTCCAAGTTTTGGCTATGTGGTTTGAGTGGTGAAACTCCGGATGCATTGTTAGGTTTGCATATATTTAAGAAGGATTTGTTAGTGGGATGCAATACTCTGTTATTGGGGGAGTGTATTAGTAGATTTTGAAGTAGTTTTTTTCCTGGTTGATTTAGTATTTGATGGACAAAGGGGAGTTGATTATAAGCAAGTAGATTTGGTAGCTCAAGCCAAGATAGTTGTTTTAAAGCCTAACAATGATGGAATCTGAAATTTTATTCTGTAGCAAATCTTGCATTTTCATTATAGTAAGTTTCAAGTTTTGCTAGGTCAGATTTCTTAATATCTGTGAGAATTGTTGAAGCGTATATTAGTGTAGAGATAAGATGGGTTGCACTTGCATATACACTGTTCAGTGGCATTCGTTTTCTATGAAAATGTAAGGAAGATAGGTAAGTAAAAGAAAAGAGCCCACCACACAGACTGACAGGCTGAACATCCTTGCCTGAATATCAGTTATTCACTTCCATATTATATGGTGAGGGACAAGTAATCCAACTTCTAGAGAGTTCCTTGGATCTTTTAAGTTTGTATCACACTTGATCTTGCAGAACAGCTTAAGTGTCCAAGTGCTCATGATAACTTTTTCTTGAGCCGCATACAGGTGATACCCCGTTATATGTATGTGTTTGGTCACTAGCTTAATACCCTATTATGTATATGTGTTTGCCCATTAGCTTAATACCCCATTATGTGTACATGTTTGGTCACTAGCTTAATACCCCATTAGGTGTACGTGTTTGGTCACTAGCTTAATACCCCATTATGTGTACGTGTTTGGTCACTAGCTTAATACCCCATTATGTGTACGTGTTTGGTCACTAGCTTAATACCCCATTATGTGTACGTGTTTGGTCACTAGCTTAATACCCCATTATGTGTACGTGTTTGGTCACTAGCTTCTTTGAGGGTATAGACTACTGGAAGAATAACTAGACAACCTTTACGCTGTCAATTATCTCTTATTTGTTGACGTGCAGTGACCATGGATGCAAGAATAAGGGTTTTGGAAGCTTTTCTCCTACAAAAAACATTTTTTAATACTTAATTTGCTTCAGTTAGAGCAAGTCTTGCCTTAATCTGTAGTCATAAATGCGTAGATGGTCACAGTATCTTGTTACTTTTAGGATGCAGGTAGCCTTTCTAACATACTTCCTTCACTTTAAAAACAACATAGGAACAGATCTTTGGTGAAAAGGTATAGACTGCTCATGAAGCACCTAGTCATTATTCTATTACATTACATTACTCAGGGGAGGATTATAATAAGGAAAATTTAGGAAACTGCCCAGCCATTCAATATCTGAACTGAAATAATTTTATTAAAAAAAGTTTTGTAATGTTTATCACTGCTAACTCATTTTAATTAGCTTAGGTTCTGAGCATAAGAGCAGTTAACAAAATAAACATTTTTTAGTTTTAATTTACAAAAAATTGTTAAATGACACCACAAGTAGTTACCTATTTATACATGCAGTACTAATTATTTCTGCGTGCACAGATGGACCAGTGACACTGCTCAGATGGAGGAGTCCTATGTTTTATTATTTTTGAAGAAAATAAATCTCTCATTACACTAAATAAGTAAGTAAATAAATAAATGGCCAATGATAACCCTGTTCAAAGCACCTACAGCTTTTTGCTTTTTGCCTTTAAATGATTCATTGGGATGGCAAAGAATAGAAAGCCATCAGAAAACCAGAAATATTAAATGACAGAGAGGATGGTTATGGACTTATAGTTTAAATGAGCAGCATTGGAATGCAGTGGCATGAGGCATTTTTTAATCTTGGCAGACAACCAGATATGGATAGTCAGTAGATGACTTTGTAGAAAATGAGAGTACTTTGCTGTAGTTGGTCAGCAACTCTGTGTCTGCCTGAAGTGGATGCAGACAACAGAGTAGGTATACTTGCTGACCTCGGTACAAGGGATATCTATAGATGAAAACTGACAGACTTCTGTCATTTGCTCAGTTATTCTGAGCTGCCTTTGCTTGCCCAATTTGATTTGTGTGAAGTGATTGGAAGGTGTCCTTTAAAGTGGCTACTACACATGGGAAAGAAAGTTGAACTATATTATGTGGCCATCAAAATCAGATGTCTGAGGTGCACAGGGCTATATGCTGCCACCGTCAGCAAAGTGGCTATAACTGAGAAGAGGGGGGATGTCTGTGGATGAAGGTAACCTAGATATTTTTTTGTTTGCTTAGTTTGAACAGTTTGTCTTTGCAGGACTAGTTTGCATTTGTGTGAAATATGTTGTAATACTTTACTTTCTGGCTATTTGTGTTTAGCAAAGCTGAAACTATCACCAGTTTCATAGAATTCCCTTGAATTTGTCTCACATTTTCAGTCTGCTCTTCATAAAATTTGTGATTTTTATAACAAATTACTGAGGACTGCAGTGACTAATTGATAAGAAACATTTTTAAAATTTGTGGTTTTATAACAAATTACTGAGGACTGCAGTTACTAACACATATTTGAGTTTCATACTTTGCATCCTTAAGAAAACCCACAGTAATGCAATGAGTGTTATTCTAACAACATTATAATTGTATAAGGAGAATATTTAAAATCTGTCACTGCTTTGAGCCTTTGTCCTGAATTCTTGCAGTAAAAGGCTGAAAGTTTTTTTTACAATCATTTGAGGTGTATGCAGCAAAATAGCAATAACTGCTGGCTGATAGTAGGGACTATCTGTCAAAGAAACTAACATACTTTCTTGTTGTTTATTTAGTGTAAATAGTTTAGCTTTACAGGATTAGTATGCATTTGTGTGAAATTAATTGAAACACTTTACTGTGGCCATTGTTTATGTGGAACAAAGTTGAAATTACATAGCTCTCAATTGTATGTGTTTTCTATGTCCACCATACAAGTAATGAATAAATATGTTCTTCTGATTCAGTGCTTCTTGTGGTCCTTTGGAGAGTAGGTAATTTAACAATCAGAGCACAAGACAGATTTAGGTTCTGACTAATCATTATCTGATATGATCTGTAGTCAAAGACATTCTACATCAGACCTCAATCTAATGCCCTTTCATAGTCACATCCACCAATAACTTTTCCTTTTAATTTTTTCTGTTAGTATTTGTTTATGTCTTTCTAGGAGCCTGTTGCTCTGATGACTATATGCTGCCATGGTCATATCTTCAATACTGAAGTACTTTGCCATATTATTAATTTATCATTACTGAATTCTCTATCACAATCACTGAATAACTTCCAAAGTACACTGTGCTTGCTATGCAGAAATGAATGCATTTCTTTCCAATTTTCTGCCCTTTTAATGGATATCTTACTTAGCAACTAAGGCACCTTAAACAGAATTACTATAATTTCAATATCACACTTATACAATTTTTGCTGGCATTTGCAGTCTGTTGGTTGAAAACACTACTTTTTCATCTATGAAAATGAAAGTCCTACTACTAGGTGTGTCACTATGTCTTGCAATCAAATCTCATTATAACAGCAAAAATCAGAGATAAAAAATAAAATATAAATCAAAATAGTCTCCTACCAATCAGTTGTACAATAAATCACAAACCACAATGGATATTTTCAGACAAGTTCTGCAGTGAAAAACTGCAAAAGGTGCCAAGGGATACGAAGACCACCAACCAAGTGACAGTGAAGGGTGTTTATTCAATCAAAACAGACGTTCCACAAGCATATTAACACTTCACAAATACAAAACGTTTTCATTCATCACAAACTTCATCAGATGCGGACTTTGCCAGTGCTTCAGGAGTAAGAGATTTGAAGAGAGTGGGTCGATTGCCAACAGAAAAAGTATTAAGATAATCATCCATAAACCAAACTTCCCACAGACACGGTCACAGACAAGATCTATGTGCATACTCTGAATAAGTTCTGCAGTGAACTGGCTACAACCTGTATGAATGTATACTCAAAAAAGGCATATTGGGAGGTCTAGAATTTGCCTGTCTACAGTCTGTCTATCTACCTATATATCTATCTGTTTCTTATTTACCTCCAAATCAGAGGTAAATAAAATATAAATCTGAATAAAGCTTTTCCCACCAAACAGTTGGACAATCAATTACAAAACAATAATGGATGGTTTCATGCAATAACAGAGTAGTTCAGATTTAGTTACACAGAGATAAAAACTAGAATATAAATTAAAATAACTCTCCTGCTAAGCAGTTGCACAATAAATAAGCCAATACTGGAAGGTTTCAGATATGGCTGACTTTGCAGCTGGGCCACATGGAAGGGCTAGAGTTTCCCAGTCTACACTCTATCCCTTTTTCCAACAAACAGAGAAACTTAGAGGTAAAATATAAATCAAAGTGAATCTTCTCCTACAGTGTAGGTGAACAATAAATCACAAAACACTTGATGGTTTTAGATAAGATCTGAAGTATCTTGTCTATAGTCTGTATGCATTTATAGCTGGTTGCACCCCTTGGGAAGGCTAAAGATTACCTGCCTACAGTGAAAAGCAGAAGAAAATATTTCTCAGAATTTCTTCTCCCAAGCAGTTGCACAATAAATCACAAAACAACACCGGAATGGTTTCAGATAAGCTCTCATTTGTCCTCAATACAGTCTGCTTGAACTTATACCTGACTAGGCTCATTGGGAGGACTTTTCTACACTCTATCACTTTCTTTCAACAAACAGTGAAAATCAGAGATAAAAAAATATCAGAATAAATCTTATCCTACCAATAAATCACGAAACAGCATTGGATGGTTTCAGATACCCACTGGAGTGTCATATCTACATTGAATTTATAGCTGACTAAGCAGGCCACTTGCAAGGGCTAGAAATTACTTCTTTATAATCTAGGCTTTTCTTCCAAGGAAAAGTAAGAATCAGAGGTAAAAAAAAAATATATATACACACACACACACACACACATATATATATATATATATATATATATATATATATATATATATATATATATATATATCAGAATAAATACTCTCCTACCAATGAGTTGCACAATAACTAACAAGTCATCACAGGATTATTTCTCGAGAGGATCCTGTGTACAGTCTGAATTTATAGCTAACTGGGCCTTTTGCGAGAGCTAGAGTTTGCCCATCTGCAATCTAATTCTACTAATAAACACTGTATCAGAGGTAAAACATAAAATATTAATCAAAATAAATGTACTCCTGCCAAGTAGTCACCCAAGAAATGACAAAAATATTGATAGTTTTAGATAAGCTATGGAGTGCCCTGTCTCTTGTCTGTATGAATTTACCAAGTATTTGTAAGTCAATAAAACACTGGATAGTTTCAGGTAAGCACTAGAGTGTCCTGTTTTAAGTCTTTAGTAACTGATAGCTGACTAGACCTTTTAGTAAGGCTAGAGCTTTTTCTAACATCTATCAGTTTCTTCCAACATTGAAAAAAATCAGATTAAAAATAAAATAAAATAACATAAGAAATCAAAATAAATCTTTTCCTACCAAGCAGTTGTGCAATAAATCTCCAAACAACACTGGATGGTTTCAGTATAGTCTGGATTGTCCTGATTTCAATCTGTATGAATCTACAGCATAACAGGCCCCTTCGGAGGGCTAGAGTTTGCCAGACTACAATTTGTCCCTTTCTTTAAAAAGAGTGAAAATCAGAGGCAAAAAATATTTAAATCAAAATAATTCTTCTCCTACCAGATATTTGCACAATAAATCACACACACACACACACACACACACACACACACACACACACACACACACACAAAATTGATAGTTTCAGATAAGTTGTAAAGAGTCCTGTCTATAGTCTGAATTTATGGCAGACTATTTCCCTTGGGAGAAGTAGAGGTTGCCTGCCTACAGTGCATCACTTTCTTCCAATAAACAATGAAAACCAGAAGTAAAAATAAATATAAATAAAAAAACTCCTTCCAAACAGTTGTACAATAAATCTCAAAATGACATTGGATGGTTTTGGTTAAGCCCTGGAGTTCCTATCCACCATCTCTAGTAAATTATAGCTGACTAATTCCCTTCGGAGGGCTAGAATGTAATTGTTTAGAGTGTACCAATTTCTTCCAACAAACAGTGAATTTCAAGTGTAAAAAAAAATAAAAATAAAAATATGTCTTCTCCTACTAAACAATTGCACATAAAATCCCAAAACAAACTGGATGGTTTCAGTGCAGTTTACTGGGTCCTGTCTATAATCTGCAAGAGGGCTAGGGAATGTCTGTCAACACTCTATCCCTTTCTCCCAACTAAAACTGAAAATCAGACATAAACACATGAAATATAAATCAAAATTAATCTTCTCTTACCAAGAAGTTGCATAATAAATCATAAAACAGCTCTATGTGGCTTCAGATAAGCTCGTGAGTGTCATAACTACAGGCTGCAAGAACTTCTAGTTGACTAGACCCCTTGGGAGGGCTACATTTTATCTATAATCTATACCTTTTTCTAACAAAATTTGAAAATTAGTGGTAAAATATAAATCAAAATAAAGCTTCCAAAATATAAAGTAGTCACACAATAAATAACAAAACCACAGATGGCTTTAGATAAATTCTGCAGTGCTAATTCTACAGTCTCTGTATGTCCATTAAGCAATCTGTAAGAATTAATGCTAACTAGATCCCTTAGGAGATCTAGATTTTGCCTGTCTAAATTGCATCCCTTTCATCCATCAGTAAAACTCAGATAAAAAGTAAAATATCACTTAAAATAAATGTTCTCCTACAAAGCAGTTGCACAACAAATCATAACTCAACACTGGGTGGTCTCAGATAAGCTCTTGAATGCCATATCTACAGTCTGTATGAATTATTAGCTGACTAGGCCCCTTGGAGGACTAGAAATTGTTTAATTACAATCTAACCCTTTCTTTCAACAAACAGTGAAAATCAGACATGAAATATAAAATATGAATCAAAATAAATCTTCTCCTACTAAGAAGTTGCACAACAAATCACAAAACACTGGGTAGTTTAAGATAAGCTTTGGAGTGTCCTGTTTATATTCTGCATGAATTTGTATCTGAGTATGCCTCTTGGGAGGACTACACAATGTCTTTCTGCATCTATCCCTTTCTTCCAGCAAACAGTGAAACTCCGAGATAAAATATAAATCAAAATAAATCTTCTCCTATCAAGCAGTTGCATAATAAATCACAAAACACTAGATGGCTTTGTATAACCTTTGGGGTGTCATGCCTACAAGCTATATGAATTTACAACTGACCAAGCCCCTTGTGAGGGCTAGAGTTTAGCTATGTACAATCCCTTTTTTCAACAAACAATGAAAATCAGAGATAAAAATAAAATATAAATCAACATAAATCTTCACCTACCAAGTATCTGCACAATAAATCACAAAAAACAGTTTCAGATAACCTCTGGAGTGACATGTCAACAGTCTGTATACATTTATAGCATGTTAGGCTCCTTGAGAGGACTAGAGTTTGCCTGTCTACACTCTCTCTTTCTTCTCACAAACAGTGAAAATCAGAGGTAAAAAATAAAATATAAATCAAAATGAATCTTCTCCTAACAAGCAGGTACATAATATATCACAAAGCAACACCAGATTGTTTCATATAAGCTCTGGAGTGTCCTGTCTACACAGTCTATAAGAATTTATAGCTGATTGGGCCCCTTGGGAGGGCTAGTATTTGTCTGTCTAAAGTCTATCCTTTTCTTCCAACAAACAGTGAAAATCAGAGCTAAAAATACAGCATAAATCAAAATAAATCTTCGCCTAACAAGCAGTTACAGAATAAATCACAAAACAACAACGGATGGTTTTAGAGAAGCTGGTGCCTACATATGTCTACATGCAGTGGTCTCTGCAGTTGGCAGAACCCCTGGACATTGACAAGTGAAAACAGAGGAGTTTAAGGAAAGACTTATACCTCTAGCATCTCAAAACAGTGTGTGTGTGTGTGTGTGTGTGTGTGTGTGTGTGTGTGTGTGTGTGTGTGTGTGTGTGTGTGTGTGTGTGTAAAGATGATAGAACAGATGTGTCCTCTTCAGATTTTTGAAACCCCATATAATCAAAGACCACATTGTTGAGGTGACAATATCAAAAACCCATTTCAGCAAACCACTACAGCAATGAATATCTTTTCAGGGTAAGTAACCTGTTGTCCAGCAAGGTGAACTTTGCCCTTTTCCCAACTGTAGTGTGATCTTAGAGTTGTATATTTAGTTGAGGGGTGGGGGGGCAGAGCCCCAACATTGGGGGTGTGAGGGGCTTAACCCCCCACTTGGGTGTGTTAGAGATGGTACAGTTTAGTTTTGTTATGTTTTGGATGCATGGTTACTTACCCTGAGAAGATCTTCATTGCTGCGGTTGTTTGCTGAAATGAGTTTTGATATTGCCATCTCAACATTGTGGTCTTCGATTATTTGGGGTTTTGACAATCTGAAGTAGACCGGAACAGATATGCAGCTGAGCCAAGAATGGAAATAAGGTATGTAAAGAAAGCTGGTGGTAGACTGTAGATAGAAGTCAAGGAAGTTAGCAAAAAAAAAAGACATACAGAAAGAAATTGGAGATAGAAAGGATGGACCAGCATTTAGCATACGGGATTAAGGCTATGAGCAGTTAAAGAGCTTCTTCATGTAGTCCAAGGTTTGATTTCATCATCAGCCTGTTGTATGTCTCTGAGCAAGTCACATAAGCACACAGTGCTGCGGGACAATTGGGAAATTGGGCTAGCCTCATCACTGGTCTCCTAGATCACATGCCTAGTAACTACCTATGATTATATGAACCAGACTAAGAAGGAATACTGGCTGACTAATAAAGAGGCTAGGACAGCAGCTGCAATGGCAATGAACAAGGCATCAGAGGAACTCTCCCAGGTTCTGTAAACTGACTTAGCAGAAGGTAAAAAGATGCTGTTATCCAGTGCCAAGGCAATGACAGAAAGAGACTCAGCAGATACCATTCACAAGGGTCTCCACAGTATTCTTCTCACCAATCTAGAGGACAACAAGGAGGGTTGGAAGGAGTACTTCAAGAATCTTCTGAATAATAATAATATAAAAAATAGAGCTGTACTGCCATAATTACATCCTACAATGCCATAAGGAGGAGGAATCGCTCTAGAAAAAGTATAAACTCACTAAGGAAAATTATGTCAGGGCAGATATGATGTAGATGCTGAGTGTGTTAATGGGGAAATGACTCCTGAGGATACTCATCAATGTATGGAGAGAAAGGAATATTGCAGGGGACTGGAGAATAAGTATTCCCATGCCAGTGTACAAGAACAAACGGGATAGTCACAACTGAGAATGGTACAGAGGCATTAAACTCCCATCTCAATGTCTGAAAGTGCTGAGGAGGTGACTGACAAATGAACATGCAGAGAAGAAGAAGAAAGTGTGATGGGAGATGAGTAATTTGAATTCAGATCAAGATGCAGGGTAACTGATCCAATATTTCAGTGAGACAGATATAGGAGTAGAAGCTGGAGATGAAGTCCAGCTGGACATCTTTAAATTTCTAGTCTCCCACCAGGACACAAGTGCTTTCAGCAATTACATTCTGCTAGCCGAGCACACTCAAGCAAATCTGCAGTCTGCGGCTACCACTCCATCTATACAGTGTAAGAAGGAATCAGTATTGCAAACTAAACAAGGATATACATTTTGAGCCTCAAGAGCAGGAGCACACTCAAGCAAATCTGCAGTCTGCGGCTACCACTCCATCTATACAGTGTAAGAAGGAATCAGTATTGCAAACTAAACAAGGATATACATTTTGAGCCTCAAGAGCAGGAGCACACTCAAGCAAATCTGCAGTCTGCGGCTACCACTCCATCTATACAGTGTAAGAAGGAATCAGTATTGCAAACTAAACAAGGATATACATTTTGAGCCTCAAGAGCAGGGTCAGTCCACCCAGGCATTCTACTTGTATGTTTTATGAGAGTGAAGCTATTACATTAGCAGTATTTCTTAGTAGTTCTCAGCTTGCTAATAAAACTGACTGTTGTAGCCGTGTGTCCCCCCCTGATAGTACAGTAATCCTAACTGTCCAATAGACTGTATAGATTTAATTCACATCCCTGTGACTAAATTAAATTAACCATTAAGCAGCCCTCTCAGTTCTTTCTGCCTTAGTTTGTATCACTTGGAGGATCACCCGCTTATTTGTATCTCTATCATTGCTAATGTATCCCCCTACTCTAATCTGTGCACAAACTGGTTACTAATCAGCAAGTCAATGTAAAGACACACTCCCAACCTTAATAAACTTTGCTGTCTCTTCTCTCCTTCACTTTACAGGTAGTTTGAATTATTACTTACCCTCTCTGAGGCCTTCACTGATTTCCACTGATTGCCTCTCTGGTTTCTTTGCATTCCACCTGGTTTACACCCCTTGTGCTATCTCCCTCCCCCAATACAAAGTCTATATTAGAATCCTGCTGAGCATGGAGCCATCTTTAAATTTCTAGTCTCCCACCAGGACACAAGTGCTTTCAGCAATTACATTCTGCTAGCCGTTAAGCCATTAGACCTCAGGAATTTGTTTTAAAAGTGTTCAGATTTGTAAAGTAATACTTACTTTTTCTCTTGCCTTGGTTGGCTCTGGCTCTGCCCCGCTCCGTTCGCCCTCGCTAACACTCGGGCTCTCTCCGCTCCCCTGCCCTGCCCCCTATTCCCTCCCGCCCCCACTACCTCTACATTTATAGTAATCATAGCCACACCCACAGCTCACCCTCACATCACCTCCACCAATCACAGCTCCTCAAGTCATATCACATTAAACCACACCAACTTGCTCCACACAAAATACTCCCAATCACTCTCATTCCCACTAGGCATTTTTTGCATCACCCACATTACTTCCCCATCCACATATAGTGCAACCCTATAATTCCTATTCAGACCCCCCCACCTAGAAACAACATAAACTTTATAACCATGACTATCACACAACTAAATCTAGTCTGTCTTCTCATAATTCTTTACAACACCACAAGTTATCACTCTAGCAATATCCCTAAACTTAGTAGCACAACACTGCATTATGCACTCATACACAGACACCACACATTATAATAATATCTGCCCACACTTATTCAAGAACTACATAACGGACCAATTCAGAACTAAACACATATGCTCTCATTCCTACTCCAAAAACACAATACTTTCTCACACTCCTCACCAAACTCCAACATCTGTATAACCATTTTAACTCCAGGCTCACCATAAGTGGGGATATCCACCCCAACCCAGGCCCAAATCCATCCTGTCCAACACAAACTGCTCAAACACAAATGTCAGAACATAACACCCCACTTTCTTCATCCCTGGGCAAATCAACAACAGCAGCAAAACCAACCATCTTTTAATGCTAAATATTAATATTAGAAGTATCAAAAATAAAATACCTGAACTCCAGGCCACAATAGCACACTACTCCCCAGACATAGTTGCTTTAACAGAAACCTGGTTAAATAAAAACATAGCTAACTCTAACTCAGAAGTTCTCCCTACCGGCTACAATATCATTAGACAAGACAGACCACTTTGTAAAGGGGGTGGAACTGCCTTACTCTACAAGTCCAACTTTATTGTCCATCAATTACCAAACTCCTACCCCTCCCCCAATAATTGGGACATACTTATCTCACAACTTCAACTTCACCCTAAAAAGGTCATCACCATAATTGTGATCTATATTCCACCTGGTAATACACCTGCTAGCTTTGAAGACTTCTTATCCTGGTGTTCTTCCACATACTCACAAGATACCCTTATTCTGGGGGACTTCAACCTAGATTGGTTCACCTGTATATCAGAACCACCAAGTAATCTAATAAATCTCCATGGCTACCAGCAGCTAGTCCAAATTCCAACTAGGTGTGATAAAAAATCTAAAAGGGAATCCATCCTTGACTGGGTCCTAACTAGCAACCCCACATTGTACCCTCACACAGGCAGTCTCCCAGACACCTTAAGTGACCACAACATAATATACTTTATACGTAGTAGAACAAGCATATGCAAAACCACTAACTATATATCCACTAGAAACACAAAAAAATTCTCTCCTGAGGTCCTTAACACTTTACTGTGTAACTGTGACTGGACCCCCCCTAAAAACCCTCCCACTTGACCAGGCTGTAGTATATTTCAACAAAACATTTCTACAACACCTAGACACTGTCGCTCCATTGTGCAAAATCAAGGTTAGAACCTCTACAAACCCATGGCTCAGTAAAGAAACCAAACAAATCCTCAAGTCCAGAGACACTGCCTCGTGTTACTATAAAAAAAACAAAGAAACACAAAGCCTAACTAAGTACCAAGAACTGCGCAACCATGCAAAAAAATGCATTAGGCTGGACAAAAAATCCTACTACACAACATTACAAACTAAATACCAACACAACCCGCAAAAATGTTGGCAAAATGTAAACCAGCTACTAAAATCCACCCAAAAGGCTACCCCCAAACCAACCACCTCTGACACTAAAGTTCCCATCGAAACACAATTCAACTCCCACTTTGTGAACTCAATTCTATCCTTAGTATCACAGGACAGTTCCTTCCTCACTATCCCCCCCAACACAAATAACACTAATACAAGCTTTACCCTCCAAACAGTTTCCACCACTTCAATCAAAAGCATGCTCTCCAAACTAAAACCTCATCAACAGCAGCCGACCTACTCCCCAGCTATTTCTTGAAACTCACAGCAGATGCTATTGATATCCCAATCTCCACTCATAAACAGATCAATTGTTGAAAACTATGTGCCCAAACTCTGGAAAATATCCTATGTTATACCCATACATAAAGGCAGGACCTCCACTGAACTTAATAACTACAGACCCATTGCTTTACTCTCTCTCCTGGCCAAAATCCTAGAAAAATGCATCCATACCCAGATGCTAAACTATCTCCTAGACTGCAACATCCTGTCACCTACTCAGCATGGTTTCAGACCTGCCCATAATACCACTACATCCCTCCTCTGCTTCACAGACACAGTAAACCGTCTCAAAAATGAAGGCCTGCAAGTGTCAACTCTTTTTTTTGGATATGTCCAAAGCATTTGACACAGTCTCGCACCAAATCCTGCTAAACAAACTAAACCAATATCATCTATCTAATTCCACTCTTACCTGGCTCCAAAGCTACTTAACTGACAGGTACCAAGCTGTGAAATGGGAAAATGCTCTCTCTCCTCAGCTGCCCATAACTATAGGAGTCCCACAGGGTTTTATCTTAGAACCACTACTATTCACAGTCTTCACAAATGACCTCCACACCTCCACACAGCATGCATCTATAATTCAGTATGCAGATGACACTACCTTAATCTGTGCTGCACAAAACATTCCCACCCTCCTGCAAACAACTCAACTAGCATTCTCTGACGTTGAAAACTACCTTACCAAATCCCAACTTATCCTCAATCCAAAGAAAACTCAGCTTATGATTATAACCAGTTCTAACAAAAACACTAACAGTCAATTCACTATCTACTCCACAAATGCTACTCTAATTGCTCCAGTGGCACAGGCTAAGCTATTGGGAATAACCATAGACTCCCACCTAAAATTTGATAGTCATCTGAACTTATTAAAAAACTACATGCCAAACTGGGGTCACTCTACCATATCAAACCATTTCTTACCAACAACACAAGATCAGCCATTGCTCGCTCCCTACTTCTATCCACCCTACTCTATGCATCTCCCATTCTGACTAATCTCAACAAAACTGAACTAAGCAAAATGGAAGCTTGCTATAACAGAATTGCCCGTTTTGCTTCAAATTGCTCATATAGAACTCATCACTGTACTGCTTTGAGACAGCTCCACTGGTTTGAACTGCCCAACCTCCTAACCTACAATCAGCTCTGCCTCTGTCATTCTATCTATTACCTCCCCAATAAGTGTCCTGCCCTCAAAAACCTAGTACAACATCACTCAGCCAAAAGGCCTCTTAGATCATCAGGCAAACTACTACTAGAAGTCACCAACAGCTACAATAGCTTTGGAGATGCACTATATAGTAGTTCGGTGGCTAAAAAATAGAACTCTGTCCCTACTAGCATTCAAAACACATCATCCAAACACTCCTTTAAAGACCTCATCAGGCAACATCTCAAGCAAAGTTGGCAGTGCCATGATTGCTCCCCAGGCTAGTGAAAGCGGATAACATATGCATACTAAATCTAGAGCAATTGATAATAGTTTTTCAATCTTACTCACAAACACTGGCTGATCTACAATGTATGTACTGTACCTGTGTACTATGTATGTATTCTACCTACATTCCAAAGTTCAGCTGTACACCACAAATCTATTACTTACCTTTATTTTTAAAATTAATATATTTTTTTATCGTTCTCTCCACTGTAACTGTTTGTGCCGCATACCACTGTAAAAACATGTCTCTTGTAATTTGTGTGTATACTGATTATGTCTAAATAACTAAATGTGTCTGTAATTTTTCTTTGTGGAGCTTTTCTCCCCGGGCCTCTGCTGAAAAAGGGCCTTTTCGGCTCAGTCAGACACCCCCGGTTAACAAATGTAAAACAAAATAAAATAAATATTCCTAGACTAGGAGAAAGAATATGACAAGGTTCAAAGAAAGCTGATTTTGATAGTTCTGAGATGCCTCAAAAACTTGAAAAGATTGGTTGAATTAGTATAGGCTATGTATAAGGACCCAATGACCCAAGTATTAACAGTTTTTAGACTCACAAAGGGATTCGGTGTGCATCAGGGTTTAGCCTTGAGCGTAGTCATGCTCATATGTGTGATGGAGTACACCAACAAACAGTTCAGATGGGGTAAATCAACAAAGCTGCTGTATGCAGATGATGTGAAGCTACAAGCAAATTCTGAACAGGAGCATCATCAAATAAGAGGGAACTGGAAATCAAACCTGAAGGCACTTGGGATGAAATGGAGGACAGACTAGACACGGTCACGGCAACAGAAAAGGTAATCAGAAGGAGTTGAAATCTGAGATAGAAGGAAACATAGTGCAATTGCTTAACAGTTTCAAGTACCATGGAGGTCTGGGTGAGAAGGAAAGTCTAAATGAAGAGATCAAAGCTAAAATCAGGTGCCACAGCCAAATGGCAAAATGTGTTAAGGGTAGTGTGTAACAGACGAATGCCAGAGAAGCTGAAAAATAAGATGCACAAATCTGTGGTGCAACCAGTGTTTTTCTGTATGGCACAGAAATGTGGGCAGTGAAGGCAGAAAAGGAAGCTTGAGGGATGGAGATGGAGTGTGTGGGATGAGTATTAGGAGGCACACTGTGGGATAAATGAAAAAATGAGAACATCGGAGCTAACGCCAACGTAGACAAAATTACAGATAAGGACAAGGAAAATAGAATACAGTACTTTGGTCATATGTATAGGAAAGAAAACGACAACCTGAAAAGGCATAATTGGAAGGCAAGAGGAGACAAGGCCATCCAGTGTGACTGTTGAAGTTAGTAAAGTTGCTCTAAATTGAGAGGTGACAACACTTGATAGAACACTCTGACCCCTTTAGAAAACAAAACAAAAAAATGGAAAAAAAAGAGTTTGATGATGATGATTCTATATATATCCTGATCTATATGTATATGGTTGCAGAAACTCTTCTGAATGTTCTTTTAATCAATAGGGTTTACAGTTTTTTTTCACTGAAAGCACTCTTGTTCAAACATGGTTTAAAATGTTGAATGTGATTTTAATTGATCCAGTTTGCCACTTTTTATTGAAAGCATTTTTATCTAAGTGCTAGGAGCATTGTACGCTCCTTTGTTGTGTGCACTGTGCTTGCATGAAAGTAAGTGGGATATTGTGCTGATGCTAAAGATTTTCGATATGCCAAAAGTTTCAGAATTTAGTATAGAAGTTTATGTATGAGTGTTTATTACTCAGGGTTAGACTTAGGGCTAGCGAAGTGGGTAGATTTAGTGTGTTGTGTGTATTCATAGGTTCATAGGTTCATACTAGGCTATCTGCCCAAGGGCATTTACAAGCCTAGCCCATCGTTTTGTGGCTTACGCCACCCCTTTAGTATGGGGAACTATACCCATTATTTTGCTGTGCCTCTGTCGAGCAGTGACACTGAGGTAATCCCTGGGGTATATATGCGATCTCCCATCCATTGGTCAAGATTTCTCTTGAACAAGGCCAGCGAGGTGCTCTGCCTCACATGTACCGGGATTTTGTTCCACAGCATAGGGAGTCTTTGGGTGATGAATCTATCCCTCCAGCACGTCCTATTAATAGCCGTGTCGAGGTTTAAGTCTCCCGCCCTTGTGGCTCTGATGGATCTAGATTTTTTGAGGTGAAGCATATTCATCAAATCTGGGTTTGACATGGCCTTGTATGTTAGGCAAAGGTCACCTCTGAGCAAGCGGTAAGCGACTGAATAGAGCTGGAGTTCTTTCAGTCGGGCAGCATAGGACATATTTTTGAGACCCTTTATCCTTTTGGTGAGGAACTTTTGTGGCCTCTCCAGCTGCTGCAAGTGTCGGGTCAGATACATTCCGAATGGGGCATTGTACTCAATCATTGGTCTGATGAGTGATGAGTAAAGGGAGACTATGACCTCCCTTGATCTAGATGAGAATCCCTTCATGATAAGGTGGGCAATGTAGAAGGTCTTCCTAACTACTTTAGCTACATGGGTGTCGAATGACAGACTACTATTCATGTTTGCTAAGTGATGTGAGTGTCTATGTATGAGCATTTCCTGGTTCAGCATAGAGTAAGGGCTAGATTAGGTGATACTATTAGTGGTTTGTGTGTTTGCTTCTGTACCTGAAGTGAGTGTGTGTGAGTGAGTGTACTGTCCAGAGGTACTGTTAGAGAAAGTGTTTTGGTAAGATAATATGTGTAGGGATTGGGCTGGAAAGTGGTAAGGTTATTGTTAGCACCATACCTCCCAATCATACCAAATTACTCGGTTTTTACTGAGTTTTGCGGTCCAAATAATGGGGGGGGGGCACAATTCCCGAGTGACACCCCTTCATTACCAACTTTTCCCAGCTTTTTTTTATTTTTAATTTTTTTTTCTGTTTTTTGAGCTGACATCAGCTCTTTCTGCAAGTCCTTTTTACTATCTGCAAGCGGGGATTATCATCTTTGGTGTTCTCTCTTTTGGGAAGTTCTGTGATGAGCAGGAATGATCTGGCTGACATGGTGCATGTGTGTGTGTGTGTGTGTGTGTGTGTGTGTGTGTGTGTGTGTGTGTGTGTGTGTGTGTGTGTGTGTGTGTTAATGCCCTCAAATTAATACACCTGGTGGCTAGAGATACTCAGGCTCAAACCCTGTACCTTGGGTACAAGGTAAAAAGAGCCTAAAGTCTCTAGCTGCCACCACTTGGGAATTTATGCCTCATATTGTTGATCTGTTCCTTCCTCAGAAAATCTGTGGTTTTCAGGATTTTTGTGGCAAATCACTGAACTATTGAATTCACTAAATAATGACAGGCATTTGAATTTTAGACATCATATTCTTTAGAAAATAAATGGTAACACAAAACCTTTTATGCTAACAAATTTCTAAGTTTATAAGATCGGTGTTTGAAATTTGTCCCTATTTTGGGGTTGTAATCCCCCATTATTGGCTATGTCCAGGTTTTTTGTGCTAAGAGGTTGACAGCTATGGTGAGAAGTGAGAACTGAATTCACTAAATGATAGCCATTTAAGTTTCAGTCTTTCTATATTTCAGGAAACTGCTGATATGGCATAGTGGTATGTTGCTCTGACTGCAGTGCACAGTGTCCTGGGTTCAAGACTTGACAGTGAAATGCATCATGGTAACACACCATTTTATTCTAGCAACTTTCCTAAATGTTACCCCCCCCCACCAAAAAAAAAATGAAATTGAAAATAAGTACGAGAATCTGTGCAAGATGCCTATGGCTTACACTACTGTCAGTATATATATATATATATATATATATATATATATATATATATATATATATATATATAGTTTGGGTGTAGAAGTAGACTTTTATGATGGACGTTCTGAATTGGGCAGTTTTGTCATTATTGGTTCATGCATTTTATTTCATTGCCTACTGGAAAAATGTTCAAACAATAAATTTAAAATGCGCTCTGTCAAACAAGTGTGCTGTATTATACAAGGAATATAATTTAATAAAGTCAGGAAGGTGTATCAAAGAACACATGCATGTTTCTTGTTTTGTGTGCAAGTGGTCAATGATTTGAAAACAACCAAAAGGTAATCTTTATCCACCACTGGCCAGATGCGTTTTCTTTGCATGTGGTGTGTGGGTTTCAATGCTGTTTCAATGAATGTGAGTTTTAAGGGCAGAGGCATTTTAATGCCAAGTCTATTTTCATTGTGAGACAGCATTACTTTGTTTCGCAGCTTTGTTTAGGAGATGTCTATTAATGTTTGTGCATTGTGCTATAAAATGTAAAAATAAAATCCAAATAATCATTGTAGAAATAAAGCAGTATGCACACATTTATGGTAAATGGGGTGAAATAGACAGGTGATGGGACATTGGAATGGTTGCAGGGGGACTCTGATGTCATATTTTGGCTGTCTGTTCATCTTGGCAGGGTTACATAATTATGTATTTAAATTTGATGTTAATCAATGTACAGATTTTTACCTATTTTTCATGGGCCTTGTCCAGATTTTTGATGTTTCCAGGTTGAGAGGTATGGTTAGCACACATAAGTAAGGCAGCTCTAGCTCTACAGGCTGCTTTCCTCATGCTAAGTTCAAGCTGCAAGGGATGAATACCTAGTTCTCCTACTGGCTGTCATCCATGTTGTGAGACAGATCTGCCCCCAAATCATCATGTCAGCAATGATCAGTCACTCCTATCCTCCACCTCCAGCTCCTACAAATGCTCAAAACTCTGTTCAAACTAAGATAACATGTGAAGTAATCAGGAATGTATTCCTCTATGCCATGAAGCAGGCCATCTTTAACAAATTTTTGACTATCTATCTATTTTTCTTGGGCTACATAAAAATAAATCTGAATAGAATCAAAACCGTCAGGAAGATTATTGCATGAGACAGACTTGAGGAACTCTTCTGGTATTGTCTGGTAATGTCCAAAGACTGGTATAGAGCTGTTACTGTACCAATGTACTGAACTAACTATTCATTTGTGTTTTCTACAATCAGAAATTAAACCAGTTATTTGCTACTTCTGTAAAAACTGAAGCCAAATTTATGATAAATATTTCTGGTATACACCAAAGCAGAGACGAGAAAACTGACAGTAGGAATCAGTAATTTGTAATCTCTGATATTTCCAATTGGAAGGCCTTATAACTTATAATACGAAGACAGACATCTTCAGAATGCAAGACTGCCATGAAAGATTTTTTTTTTAAGACAGGTAAATTTGTGTACAAGATTGCTATTTTGATTTGCTTTGTGAGTGAAAACTGGTTTGGGGTTGACTCACATAATATACATCTCAATATTTTGTCCTTCTTTGACACCAGAAAAAGATTAGAGTGGAAACCTGCCTAGGGATACCACCTTTTGAGTAGTCCAGTGTGAGACAGGAGTGACTGAAAATGACATCATAGGATATGGCCAAGAATGATGTAATAGCAGGGTGTAGGCAATGAAAACTGTATTGCACAGTTACTGCAGACAGCAGCAGACAGCACTCTGCCCACTGCTGATATCAGTACAGTTCATACTGTCCAGCTTCCAACAAGCAGTTACAGGCAGTTCTGTGTGCACATCAGACATTAGATTGTGATAAAAAATTATGGTCATGTAATAAATTTCAACATAGTTCCACAGAAACAATTGCCACATGTAAAGACTGGTAGAGATGGGTGAAGGCTGCCAGCCTAGCCAGGTAGAATTTTGCAGATAATGCTATAATTTGTAAATATGAATGTTGAACTTAAAACAATGTGGCAACATTGCCATCTGCTGTAAAGAAAGCTAAGTCAAGCATTTTATGTAGGTCCTTTGAAATTAAAATTATTTCATCACTGCCTTTGTTGTTTTACAATTCGGCTCCAGTCCAGCTAGATGAAGGCTTCCTGCCTATTGTTTTAAGGCTAAAGTTAATAACCAGAATTTACATGCGGAATGTCCTTTATTGCTCTAAGTATAAAAGAATGTAAATGCAGTTTCTGTCAGCCTGGGAACACCAGAAAAGTGTAAAAGATGATGTAATGTTTAGCAGGACTGCAGTTTCAATTTAAACAGTGAGAACCAGAGATTATTAAGCATTTTTGTCTGACTATCCAACTCACAGCACTGCCTATTGCTCTATGTAAGTAAGCTATTTTAGAAGTGTGCTTTCTTGTAGATAGCTAGAAGCTAGAAAGATTAGACTAAGTGTCTTTCTGTGATGTCAGAACTGCACTACTGATTTATTTTAAGTATTTCTGTGTGATCGCTGAAATGTTGGCTAACACTGACTGTGTAGTAGAAAGTATTGTCTTGTGGTTTTAATTATTTATTATTAAATATTTTAAAACCTTTTAACTGTGGCTGGTTTTGTGTAGAGATAAGTTAAGCTCTAGAGTACATTGCATATTTATAGAGTTTATTGTAGACAGCCACTCTAATAAGCCTTGACTGATTAGTCACACTTACAAATTGGATAATAATATTGCACAGTAATAATTGGACACCCTTTTAAGGGCCTTTGAGTAACTGATAAGTATTAGTGGGTGGTGGCAAGTGGAACTACCGTATAGTCTGGGAGAAAGGGGCACAGCTGGAGAACCTGTGCCAGCCTACCCCAGGAGTGTCTGTGGGGTTGTATAACCTCTTCTCAAAGTGTGTGTGTGTGTGTGTGTGTGTGTGTGTGTGTGTGTGTGTGTGTGTGTGTGTGTGTGTGTGTGTCAGCTACTTGGGCAGGGACACGAAGCACTGGTTGGACAGAGAGGGTGCTAGAGGTTTTAGCTTGCCCAGTAGGCTGTGATCTGGACCCTATAGCTGTGCCAGTGGGAAGTCTTATGGGGACCTGGGGAGCAAGGGAGCGACCAGCCCTGGACTGACTGTGATCTCTGTGCCCTCTTAAGGGAAATTGCGTGTGTTATACTTTCTTCTCATATAAGACACCCTCTCTGGTGTTAGTGGTGAGGATTGAGGCTTCTTGACTGCTGGGCCAGGGCATCGCTGTCACACCACATATTAAAGCACTCCAGACTTTTTTTTGCACAAATCACATTAATTCTGCAAACCCAAAATAATGACCAAAGTATGGTTAATCATCTTCCTCTATAAATATCCCCAGAAATTATAGCTAATTTGTCTGTGTATATCTCAACTGTCTGAATCTTATATAATAAAAGGTAAAAATTAAAAAAAATAGTTTGTCAACTTATTTGTGAAATAATCAGGGGCAAAGTCACAAATATTGTGGAAACAAACACGTAAAATCAGGGGCAGATTTTAAATATAGAGAACAAATTAAAAATATGAGACAGATATGTACCTTCATAGCTGTCATTTCCTTAAGAATCAGAAGCAAAAGCAGAAAATAATGAGGAGAGGTCCAAAATCAGGGACAATTTTTAATTATTATTCTGACTTGAAAAGTTAAAAAGAACAAAATGCTTTACATCAGCATACATTATCTGAACAATCAGTACTATGAAACTGTAATGTCTGGCACTATTGACTGACTAAAATCATCAGTGATTTACCAGAAAATTCAGACATTATATGAGGGGTGGAGTGAAAATATTAATTATCAAGAACATTTTGCAAAACCTGAACACATCAGAGAAATGTCTTCTGATTGGCTATATATCTGGTTCCCTGCTAAGATTAATAAAACTTACTTCATGTTTTTGACTGTTTCTTCTGTTGTCCACAATTATTTATCTTATTGTAATAAAACAAACAAGCCTAGTGTCATCTTTGTTTAACACACTTAGGACTACAGTTAGCATTCCATGGGTGTTAAGCTGTAGCAAAATATACTGGTCACAGTAATCCACTTCAGATTTGTTTCCACAAGTGTGCATTTTCCACAGTAAAAAAAGTTCCATCTTTCTCACACAAATAGACATTTTTTATCATAGACAGACACATCCAATCACAACCATAACAGCTTTACTGCTGACTGTACACATGTCAGATGTGATAAGAAATGAACAGTCACAATAACGTGTTTCCACTTTGTTTCACATAAAAAGTAAACAACAACCAAAACAAAAAATTATTTTAACTTGTGTCACACAAATACATATTAGTCCTGTAAGTACATTCACAGACCCACCCCCTAACCCATATCTAACAAATTTAATCATATTGCTGACTGTATTCACCTTATGTGTTTTAGCATGATACAAAAAAATGGTTATGACAAAGTATTTCAACTATGTTCACAAAAACAGTAGGCAGAGTAAAGTACTTCAATTTGTGCCACACAACTACCCATTTGTTTTGCAAATACAGAATAATGACTGTTTAATTTGAGCAAATGAGAGCAGGGTGAAAGACTATCATCCACAAACAGCACCCATAACCAAAAATTATTGTCACTATGTTACTCTGTACAGTTTAGATGTCAGACTGACATAAAAAATAAAGGCAAGACTAATGTCAACATTGTTTCATGTTGCACATGTGTCTATTTGTGGTAAAAATACTGGCCTATGTAACAGATTTCAAGTTTAGTTTCCACAAAAACAGAGTTTGCACAGTAAAGTGTTCCAATGTACTTCATATAGACATAAATTAGTTATCATGCAAAGGCAACCTATACTCAACTATTATAGATACTTTTTTAACTGACTATGCCTCAGATATAATGAAAAAATTAATGTCAGCATTAATATATCACAGCAATGTATCATCTTAGCAGTAGCCACAGTGACGTAATCCAACCTGCTTCAGACAAATGTACATTTAGTTCTGCAATGCCAAAACAACAACTGTATAACTTGAGTAAGAACAATCATTTCATCCACAGGACAGACCCACCATCCCTGTACCTAGCAATTATAGCCATGTCATTGACTGTGTACATCCCATATGTCTGATTGTGATACAAACAATAATGGCTCTGTAATGTATTTCAACTTAGTTTCATACAAACACTATCCAGAGTAAAGTATCACAAAAACACACATCAGTCCATTCACATAAGCATTCACATTATAGAAAAGCATTCCTACACAGGCAAATGTATGCAGTCACTCTTTTATTCCCATGGCATATAAATAACTCACTTCTGGGCATAACACCCAAATGCACAGACAGGCACACATGCAGTCATTCTGTTGATTTCATTGAACTACATACATGCAAGCACATAGGCACAGTCTCAGTATTAACACAAACCCCCACACTGTATACTTGCAACATCATTGTGCCGATGTCTTTCCTGTTCTGAGAACGCTGTTAGTTGCTCTTAAATTCCACCTCTGCTGTAACTGCACAGCAATATTTACATTCCACTTTGTGAAGTAAAAGTGAGAATGGCAGCAGAAGTGTTATTTGGAGCCAGAAGGGCAAGCCAGAATATTATGGTTTAAAGAATGTCACCAATGAAAAAATGTAGAAAAGGGACAATAAAGTATTCATTTATGGGAACCGGAGGTAGGGATTAATTTACAGATTAGTTTACTGATGTCAGGCATTACTGACTGTGGATGCAGGAGACTCAGAGGAATTGTAAGAAGTGTCCATTTAAATATGCTTTTCCTAAACATTTGATGTAACTGTATATTTTTCTTTATTGCACAGGCACATCACATATGAATCTACAGATATAGCTTAGATTGTGGATTATATTCATTACATCACCAGATCACTAAATCAGCATAAACTACATCAACCTCAAATTAGTCAAAAGTCAATCACTCACTCAAAAAGAAAAATAAGCATCTTTTTAATCAGGATGAAATCCCCCCTGCATCCCCACAACCTATGCTAATCATATATACCAACTCAAAGATCACAAAACAGGAGAGAAAGTGTAAAATCCCACTCCCCAACTGTGTAGCAAGCCCACAAAACAAATGCTGGTATCCTGCATTGAACTAGTAGTTTGACAAAATAGTCTTCCTAACGAAATGGTCATTGTAATGAACATACAAAGAACCACACTGAGTATTTTGTGATATGTAGGTGATGTACATCTGTTGACGTGGTTGGACAAAGTTGTTGATGACCATACTTCTCTCAGAAGTAAAGGGAAGTCACCTATTATGAGGGGAATGCTCTCACAGGTTACACAGGAAGTCAGGGGTCTGGCTAGGTATGCTTATGCAGGAAGTAATGAGTTAATTTTCAATGCAAGAAGGACCAACAGGGGAATTGCCACTTTAGAATATTTTTGACTGGCTTTAATATTCCTATACTAGAAACCATCAAAGCTGAATCCTCTTATTTGGGGAAACTAGCAGATGGTTTTTACATTTTGTTTTTTGCAGTTAATGTTTAAAAACCAGTAAAGAATGACTGTAGCATAAAAATTCAGATAGTAAGAAACCAGGATTAAGATGGAGAATGACATGAACTTACATAATAAAGAATCAAAAGAGGCTGCATGATTAATGCTTGATGCACAGATATTTGATAACTGGCTAAACAAACCACAAAGTGTATCTTATATAACAGACTGATGGCAAAGACAAAACAAACAAAAAAATGTAACTGAAAGTAATACAGAGCACATGACTAATAAAAGTATCCAAAAACAGTCAGTGTAGTCAGGAGGGGAAGTCCAGTAGATCATTTTGGATGTAGAGGTGATAGGTGGTGGTAACAGCACAGCATCATGGTCATCACAACATAATGCAGGAAGAGCATTACTGAATAGTCAAACTCTGAAAACCAGTTTATTGTTGTTGTTTTTCTTTCGGCTTTTCCTGGTTAGGGGTCGCCACAGCGGAACTCCGATCCACTAATGATTGGCATTAGATTTTTATGGTGCCAAGGTGCCAGCTTGACGCCCAACCTTCAACTAAGGCACGCCCATCCACGCATGTCTTTTGAACGCTACTCGACCGTGTGGAGGACATGCAGACTCCACACAAAAGGCGCTCCAGCCAAGAATCGAACGGGAGAACCTCTTGCTGTGAGGCGACAATGCTACTGCTGCACCACTGCGGCTTATCTAAAAACCAGTTTATTAAGCACACAAATTACAACAGTATAATATTACAGTATTAATGTATGCACTAAGGTATTAAAGCAGCTTGTGTGCTCACTTCCATATAACATGCATGACCCTAGAAGACTTGGGGATATGTAGACCATTCAAATCCCTCTCATGGAATTTGTCAATGTGGTTATGTTCACACTACTGAAGGCAGAGCAAATCTGTTACAGACACACATTTCCTCCAAAGAAGCAAATACAAATATTAAAATTATAGAATATTTTGCATTATTGACAATGATTTTAGCAGCTTAGCCTTATAGGTACTTACTAAGTTATTGACCTATGAAGATCTTAAAAAGCCTAGCCTTACATTCCCATGATATTTTTACCCCATACTTTTTTATTTTTATTTTTTTCAGATTGCTTTTTTATCAGGTTTGTCTGACTTGGTTTAATCAAAAAAACCCCAAAACTTTTCAGTGAGTCCCTGGGAAAAAATCGCATACATATTGCAAACATTTTAAACAGACATTCAACAATTGCATGAACATACATTAAGTGAGATACCTTAAGAATTACACATGCATTTGGTAATTTGATTACAGTATAAAATATATGTATGCATTTAGTAGGTGTCGATCATTCAGCAGTTTAAGAGGTATACTGGTCAGTTTTTCAAATAGATAATAGATCTTGTGGATTAGTGCTTACAGAATTCACAGGAATAGAACTCTGTAGGGCAGAAAATGTTAATACTGTAGTTAAGAAGTAGGGTATGAAGCAGGTTCTAAGACGATTATATATAATTATCATAAGGTTTAATTTAGAACTACAAAGGTGGGGCGTTGAGCAATATCACAAAACTGTGTATATGGCTCAGAAATTATTGTAAAACTATTTGAGTATTGATGGAGTCTGCTTGTGGGGCTTAGGATTCCGAGTGAAGAAAAATAGATGGACAATATAACAATCTGAAGACTACAGTGACATTTATCCTGGAGATATAATGGAGCAGCTCCATTGATTTCATATGTGATGTTTTAGTTGCATTTTAAATGAGTTTCCATTCTCATTGGATTTCAGTGATAGTTGGATATGGTTCCATAGTTTAGCTGCACTATTTGAATATAGAGATTCATCTGAAGTATTACATGCTTTGATAATGATTAGTGATTTTCCTCTAGAGCATAAAATTATATTGGAAATTCATTTTGTTTTACATTGTTAAGGTCTGGGCAATTTTCTGGATTATAGAGAAGTCTATGTATTGAAGATAGCCAAGAAAGAGCTACATGATGTAATAGTTCTAACCTAGGCTGTGGTGGGTTCTATTATTATAGTTGAAAATTTGGCTACTTTATTATAAAATTGCTCAAGAATGGACAGTTGTGAACATTTTAGATTACTGAAGATAAGGGCAGCATAGAGGAGATAGCACAATAAGGAAGTAGAGGCTATACATCAGGTCTATATTATTTCAGCTGTGCCCTCCACTCCCCCCCACTTAAATATACCAACTACAGGATCGCACTATAGTGGAAGAAATGGCAAAGTCCTGAAACAGCCCAGTGATTTTTTTTCCCTGGGGAAAAAAAAACGCTGTTCCATGTGTTCGGGATTTAGGGATTTTGACTTTATTGGATCAATTAAACAGAGTTTGCTGAAATAATATAGACCCTATATATAATCTGCTATGTCAGTGAGGTAGGTTTTTACTATGTAAACCTACCCAGTTTTTGATGATTTTTTTTAACCATGTGTGATACATGGTGATCAAATTTCAGCTAGTCATCTCTGTTGATACCACTAATGTCATGTTGTCTTCTTGATCTACTATGCTGTTGTTAGCAGAGATTATAGAGAATAGTGTTGTATTAGAAGACAGATGTGTTTTGGGTACTTAGGACTTAAAAGTAGTTGTGAATTATTTAGCCACTTTTCAATCAATATGAAGGATTGTTGTGTAAAGTGTTGGAGTTTAGAGAGAGTTTTGTCAGAGTAGATTAAGGTTGAGTCATCAGTGTATTGAAGTAGTGTAGCATTTTTGTAACATTGCAGAGGTCATTGATGAATATGTTGAAAAGCATGGGGTCTAATATAGATACTTGTGGGATACGAATAGTTACTGGCAAGAAGGTGAAGAAATTATTTTCCTTTTCGCTGCTTGTGGTCTGTTTGAGAAGTAGTTGCAGTGAAGAGTTGGTGAGCCCTAAGGATGAGCGTTTATGTCAGTGTTTCTTGTAGGAGACAGTATCAAAACCTTTTCATAAATCTATGAAGATAGTGGAAATTAGGTTTCCATCATTTCTGTAAGTTCTGGCAGTATTAACAAACTTCAGCAAAGCAATAGTTGTGCTATAATGAGAATGGAAACCATTTTGGGTTGAAGACAGAAGCCAATTATCTATTAGATAGCTGAGAAGTTTCTTATGAATACATTTTCTAATATTTTTAATAGGGAAGAAAAAAATGTCAATAGGCCTATAGTTTGATAGATCTGTATTGATTACGTTGTTCTGCAGTGGATCTATGAATGATTTTTTCCATGTCAATGGGAATTTTTATTCAAATATGGATTACTTTATCGGCACTGAGACTGGCTATGTAATAACCTCAGCTGGTAGTTTAAAATATACACCAGGTACATTGTCAGGGGCAATTTTAGCAGGCTTTAATTTTCCAAAGCATTTTAGCTGGTATCTGTGGAAACTAGTTGGAAGGACAAATGATGAAGGAGGTTTATTTGATTGAGAAGGGACATCAAATGTGTGACATGCTGAATGGCTGGTTAATGACTGTATTGCCTGTATAAAGTCTATATTGAACTGGTTGGCTATGGTACCATTTTGTCTGTGTATTTTGTGTTGACTCTGTAGCTTGCCCTGGATTTAACTGTTTACTGATTGAATCCCAGAACAGTTTTGGAGTATTAGTGCATGTGCTTTGATTAGCTGAGTAATAGGTTTTCACATCTTTGGTGATACATTTTGGTAGGTTTCTTAGTTGTACATATCCTAGCAATGCAGAAGCTGTTTTATTTTTGTCCAGTTCTTCTAGGCTTTGTCTCTTTGTTTCAGGACTTATTTAGTTGCTAAGGATAGTCATTGGGCAGGTTTGGCCTTGACTCTTTATTCTGAGCGGGCTAGTGGATTTAGAATATCTAGGAAGATTTTATTGAAAACCAATATCAATGCACCAAAGAAGTAGCTAACTAAGGGCACAAGGCAGCAGTACAGTCCAACAAGTCTAATGGTGAAAATTCCAGCCAACACAGTACAATAGCAAACACATAAATGCTAAGAATCCCCAGAGCGTTTTCGTAAGATCTTCATCAGATGTATGTAACCCCATATACTGAGAACTCATACATATATACACTAAACAATTAAAACTAGCCAATCAGTTCAAACCTACACATCAAGACTGTGGTCAGGACTTAAAACAATGAATATATAATGAGCTGTGCAAAATGCATGGTTAAAACATATATGTGTGTCGTTAAAACTATAAATGTTCGAAGTTTAAAAATAATAACTTATTAAAATGTTAGAGCAACCTCACTTAATTTACATAATATAAAATACTGTTAAAATGCATATAAAACTCAAAAACAATGAACGAGTCCAGCATATCATACATTGTAAAGTAATAATGCCCTCTTGTAGTCAAACAAGAACGTTAAAGCTTCGCAGCTCTAAGTTTTAATACTGGAACTATAGATATAGCCTCATTCAAACCAGGATTTTTTGTAGCCTCAAGGAATATTTGCCAAAATAACTCTCTATACTCCAGTTTTGCTTCCCAATGACCACCTCTAACGTCCTTGGGAACCACTTCTAACACAAAAGATCGGAAAGAGGCTGTGCCACAAAGTAGGCCATGTTTGAAAAGAGCATTTTTAATGTTTTCTTTTCTGATTTCATACATATGCTCATAAATCCTATTCTTCAGCTGTCTTTCTGTTTTCCCTACATGAAATGATTTACAAGCATCACAAGAGGCCAAATAAATCACTCCACTTGTATTACAGTTTGCAAATTTGTTACTACAGACATATCTCTATCTAGCTTCAATGAAAATTGAATGTCCAGTATGGATAAAAGGGCATTGGGAACATGTTCCACAATTATATGTCCCACTTTTTTATTATTGTTTTCACCCCCACCTTCTGTCGAACTACTTCCCTCCAAAATATTTTTAATATTGCGATCCCTTCTAAAAATAAATTTAAGGAATTTATTGAATAGACTCTCTAGATCTGAAATTTCTTTGAATCTGTTCCATTCCCTCTCCACAATTTTCTTAATAATTCCTGTGTCACCTGTATAATCCATGGTAAATGCTTCATCATAATGAGTAATAAGTCCTTGAGTGGTATTATCATTAGAAGTAACCTCAACTACTGGCAGGGGGGAGGGGCACTAGTCAGGATAGGTGAAAACCTAACTTTTCTTCCATTTGTTACTTCCTGAGCAGCATAATTAATAATCTGTTCAGGGTACCCTCTCTCTTTGAACATATTACCAATAAAAATACATTCATATTCGCAGGGGCTGGGAACCCAGATTTATCGAGGATAAGGATGTAGTTAAGATACAAGGTAGAATGAGTTTATTTGGAGAAAGTAGAAGTTGAACTATATTATAATAGATTACATTGTGTCTGTATGCTTACAGTCGACCTTGAGATGTGTGGGAAATATTGGTATGAATGGGGAAGAATGTATGTGACGAGGGATGTGTTAGTGCAGAATAGGTATAAGTAAGGAAGGGTAGTAAAGCAAAAATGACTAATTTAATTGTGTATATGTATAGATGTAGAGAGATTGTAAATTTGGGTTTTGCATACAAATAACCCAGGCATAGCCTAAGTAGAATATAATGGGACATTTATCTATTTCCCGTACCTGTAAGTGGCAAGGATTCTAAATTACTTTTGAATAGAGTAAGAGAAGTACTTTGATGAATGTGGAGTGGAAGACAGTTCCACAGAAGTCTCAGTGATACAAAACTATTGTTCCAACTTGTTCTATTTATTTTGCAAAAGATCCCTTGACTAGATATTTATACCACCACTGGAATTGTGAATGTGTAATAGGTCTGACAAAACAGGGTCTGTTGATAAAAGTCAATACCATAAACGGAACGTGAGGGCCTGTGAAAATTCCTAATTACCAAATCTCCGTAGTGTCACCAAAAAGGTAAAAGCAGCAAGGCAAAAGTCCATAGTAAAGCAAACTTCAAAGCAAACTTCACTTCATATATCCAACGCAATACCAACGATTGTAACAGGAACGTTCTTTATTCACATAAAGCAAACTCAGTAAGCGCTTTCACCATACACGGCTTCTTCAGACTGTAACAAACATTCTAAAACACAGTCTTTATATACATTTACACATAGGTCTAAACAATCATTCAATCAGCCTGTGATATAATTATTTAAAGGAACCATGAATGTGTAAACCCTTTCTAACATTCTTGTTTGACTAAAAAGTAGTTCTAGATCAATAACGAACTACTACATAATAATACTATATGAGCAATACTTTAAAATATATACATTACGTATAAAAAATAATGAGTTTTAAAATGTTTAAACAATTTGTCTAAAAAACTATTTATATTTGAATTTTTATTTAGAATACAACCCACAACAATAAATGCATAAATTACATAAATTAATGCAAGAACCTACTCAATCTCCTACTTTTCAGTATGGGATGGATACTGACTTTATCATTGAGACCGGGATAAAACTCCGCTCTACATCTCAGAATCCACCTCAATTCCATTTCCAACGTATAGTTCTCAATGTCTCCCCCTCTGGTATTGCTATGGATGTGTTGCATGACAAGAAAAGTAAACGTATGTTCCTCACTGGTGGACATTTGATGTTTGGCTAAAGCATTATTAGGGTCCTTTACCCTCATTTTGTAACAATGCTCCCTAATTCTCTCTCTTAATTGCCTGTTGGTTTTACCAATGTAAAACGCAGTACAGGCGGAGCAAAGTGCAAGGTAAACAACATTCATAGACTTGCAATTTGTCCCTGTCATAAAGGTAAAGATCTGCCCAGTGATAGGTTGCTGAAAGATGGTGCTATCATTAACAAATCCACATTGGTTACAATTACCACAGGCACTAGTATTTAAACCAGGATTAAAATGCCTGGTACCACTTTTATGGCAAAGAATCTCCTTGAGGTTCTTCTTATTTTTATACATGTACTTTGGTCTTGGACCTACCACTCTCCGTATATCCTCATCAACACATAATACTGCCCAGTGTTTCTCAATGATATTTCTGACATTATAGACATCTTGAGTATAAAAAACAGGTAAACTAACACCAGTATCCCTGTTCCTTGATGTATGCCCATTCCTTCCAAATTCATTGCTCCAATCATTACTTGAGAAGTATGGACGGGCTGTGGTGGTTCTTAGTCCTCTAGTTTCTCTAATGACCTTATCTACTTCAAACCCGTTATATGATCGATCTGTTAGCCTAACTCTCAAACTCGAGATCTCTTCATTATAGCCCTCATCTATAGGGTTAAGACGAGAGGCTCTCATGGCTTGGCCTCTCATTACATTGTTAAAAACATGTAAGGGGTGCATGCTCGTTCTATGCAGTAAGGTGTTCTTATAACAACTCTTCCTGTGGACTGCTGTATTCAACAGTCCATTCTGTAACCTTATTAGATCTACATCCAGAAAAGATAATCGATCCCTGGAATAAGTCATAGTAAATTTCAGAAATGGAGTCGTATTATTCATGAAACCTGCGAACTCAAATAGCTGTGATTCAGTCCCCTCCCATATTAAAAAGAGGTCATCCACGAACCTCTTATAGAATCTTACATTCTGTCTATATAATGCATTAGGTAACAGTATCTCCTTCTCCCAGAAAGCCATGACTAGGTTGGCGTAGCTATTGGCACATGATGTGCCCATAGCTACGCCATCCCTTTGCAAATATAAATCATCAACAAATAAGAAAATATTATTTTCTAATATGATTTCAAGGAACACTGCTAATAATTCAATCATATTAGCTTCCAAGTCGGAATATTTCCTCAGATATCCCTGCACATATTCAACCCCACAATCATTAGGAATGACCGTGAAGAGACTAGTCACATCAAATGTGACCAAATAATAGTCACTGGTCTCATCCAGTTTGCTGACGCAATCATACAGACTAATAAGAAATTCTTTACTATCTCTCAAGATAACATCATTCGAGTCTATCACTGGTCTTAGATGTCTTTCAACATACAGTGAGAATGGTTGTGTCAGCCAGCCTTCACCCGAAACAATGGGCCTCATGGGGGGTTTCGACAAACTCTTGTGAACTTTAGGGAGGCCCTTCAATACAGGTATTAAGGGATTAATAACCCTTAAAAACTTAGATAAATTCCTGTCTATAATTTTGCTCTTAAATAAATCATCTATAGTATCACAGACACGAAACACTTTCAACCTTACTTGCTCCATATCCAATTTGCTATAAAAGGAGGTATCACTTAGCATCAAACATACACTTTCTCTGTACATCACAGTATCCATAATTACAGTCGGACCTCCCTTGTCTGCAGGGGCAATGATGATAGAATCGTCATTTCTTAAACTATCTAGTGCTTGCCTTTGAGTAAAAGTCAAATTACATTTACCTTTCCTATTTCTACCATATCTGTCACTATTACTGTAGTATTCATAGAGGTCATGTTCCACTAGCCTGCCATATGTTTCTAATACAGGATGCAATACTGGAACATACGTGCTAGTTGGTTTTCACACTAGAATTCATATCCCCAGAATTCCCGAACTGTAATTTTAACTGAATGTTCCTGATGAACATCTTAACGTCTATCACTGTATCAGTGACTTCACTCCTCTTAGTAGGAATGAACGTCAAACCTTTATTCAACACAATTTCTTCATCTGGGCTTAATATTCTACTAGACAAATTAATTATAATTGATTCCCCTTTTTGCTCCACATTTTCTTTATAGTTGGGCCTACTGGCTCTGTGTCCATAACCTTCCGTTTTTGGCGGCCTCTGCTCATGGAGCGTGTCCTCCCTTTGAATCGGGGTGACTGTATCGGGAAAGGGGTATCTCTATTATTCACATCAATGTTCCTTTGTTCTGTAACTCTCTTCCTTACCACAGGATGATTACCATCATTTATTTGAACAGTACATGCATTCTGTTTATTACTAGTGGTTAACATTCTATTCACACTACTATCACTACTTATTTTCTTATTAATAGTGACGACAGATGGATACAAGTTCACACATTCAAAATTTCCTGAAACAGGAGTATCATTAACATTATCCGTGACAGCACTGTCGACCATCCCAGTGCTTCCCGGATCACTCTGTATAGCATAACCAGAATCATTGCTATAATATGCATGCTCAGTCATGTTGGAATCTATATTCAACTTATTGGTTTCACTGGCCTGAGACTTTTTATCAGTCTTACTATACATAGTCCTAGGCCAAACAAAGATTTGGCCATTGGTAAAGTCATAAGTGTCTCTCTCAATCTTTTGTTTCTTTTGATCTAAAAGTCTTTTTTCGTACAGTAAGACATTGTCCATCAATCTATCAACACCTAATGTCGCCCTAGCTGAGGTAAATTTCCGAGTGATAGATTCATACATTCTCGTCACATCTTCACGTAATGCTTCCTCCTCAGGCAAATGATATTCTACTAATAACTTCATATAACTGAAGCTCAATTCCATATTGAGCCTCTGCCATTTGAGTAAAAGATCTGGAAAACTGTTACCTGAGCTGGGCATTTTCAACACTCTCAATCCCCTAGGGATAATGCGTTTCTTCAGGCACGCCTCGAAGTGATGCCGTTGTAACTGCAGCCTCTTTAACTTGAAAAAACTCGTTTCCAACAGTTCTAACTGTTCGGCTAATTCCATTAGTTCCTCCGCGTTATCCATTTCGGACCCACGCGTAGCATCTGGTTCGAATAATAGCAAAAAATTGTCACTTCCAGCAACGCACTCTTCAAATCTATCCGACTTCCGTTTTCCGGTTTTATTGGCGTCAGGAACATACGCCAACTCTATCTCATCGCCACCAATAGTGCAAGCCATATCCTTAGCGTATAACCAGAACACAGTATCTATAATAAAAGTAAATAAGTATACGCTAAGGCAGCACGTTCCAACAAAAATAAATAGAATAAAAGTCAATACCATAAACGGAACGTGAGGGCCTGTGAAAATTCCTAATTACCAAATCTCCGTAGTGTCACCAAAAAGGTAAAAGCAGCAAGGCAAAAGTCCATAGTAAAGCAAACTTCAAAGCAAACTTCACTTCATATATCCAACGCAATACCAACGATTGTAACAGGAACGTTCTTTATTCACATAAAGCAAACTCAGTAAGCGCTTTCACCATACACGGCTTCTTCAGACTGTAACAAACATTCTAAAACAGTCTTTATAACATTTACACACAGGTCTAAACAATCATTCAATCAGCCTGTGTTTAGACCTGTGTGTAAATGTATATAAAGACTGTGTTTTAGAATGTTTGTTACAGTCTGAAGAAGCCGTGTATGGTGAAAGCACTTACTGAGTTTGCTTTATGTGAATAAAGAACATTTCTGTTACAATCGTTGGTATTGCGTTGGATATATGAAGTGAAGTTTGCTTTGAAGTTTGCTTTACTATGGACTTTTGCCTTGCTGCTTTTACCTTTTTGGTGACACTACGGAGATTTGGTAATTAGGAATTTTCACAGGCCCTCACGTTCCGTTTATGGTATTGACTTTTATTCTATTTATTTTTGTTGGAACGTGCTGCCTTAGCGTATACTTATTTACTTTTATTATAGATACTGTGTTCTGGTTATACGCTAAGGATATGGCTTGCACTATTGGTGGCGATGAGATAGAGTTGGCGTATGTTCCTGACGCCAATAAAACCGGAAAACGGAAGTTGGACAGATTTGAAGAGTGTGTTGCTGGAAGTGACAATTTTGCTATTATTCGAACCACATGCTACGCTGGGTCAAATGGATACTGGAGGAACTAATGGAATTAGCCGAACAGCTAGAACTGTTGGAAACGAGTTTTGTCAAGTTAAAGAGGCTGCAGTTACAACGGCATCACTTCGAGGCGTGCCTGAAAAAACGTATCCCTAGGGATTGAGAGTGTTGAAAATGCCCAGCTCAGGTAACAGTTTTCCAGATCTTTTACTCAAATGGCAGAGGCTCAATATGGAATTGAGCTTCAGTTATATGAAGTTATTAGTAGAATATCATTTGCCTGAGGAGGAAGCATTACGTGAAGATGTGACGAAAATGTATGAATCTATCACTGAAATTTACCTCAGCTAGGGCGACATTAGGTGTTGATAGACTGATGGACAATGTCTTACTGTACGAAAAAAAGACTTTTAGATCAAAAGAAACAAAAGATTGAGAGAGACACTTATGACTTTACCAATGGCCAAATCTTTGTTTGGCCTAGGACTATGTCTAGTAAGACTGATAAAAAGACTCAGGCCAGTGAAACCAATAAGTTGAATATTGATTCCAACATGACTGAGCATGCATATCATAGCAATGATTCTGGTTATGCTATACAGAGTGATCCGGGAAGCACTGGGATGGTCGACAGTGCTGTCACGGATAATGCTAATAACACTCCTGTTTCTGGAAATTTTGAATGTGTGAACTTATATCCATCTGTTGTCACTATTAATAAGAAAACAAGTAGTGATAGTAGTGTGAATAGAATGTTAACCACTAGTAATAAACAGAATGCATGTACTGTTCAAATAAATAATGGTAATCATCCTGTGGTAAGGAAGAGAGTTACAGAACAAAGGAACATTGATGTGAATAATAGAGATACCCCTTTCCCGATACAGTCACCCCGATTCAAAGGGAGGACACGCTCCATGAGCAGAGGCCGCCAAAAACGGAAGGTTATGGACACAGAGCCAGTAGGCCCAACTATAAAGAAAATGTGGAGCAGAAAGGGGAATCAATTATAATTAATTTGTCCAGCAGAATATTAAGCCCAGATGAAGAAATTGTGTTGAATAAAGGTTTGACGTTCATTCCTACTAAGAGGAGTGAAGTCACTGATACAGTGATAGACGTTAAGATGTTCATCAGGAACATTCAGTTAAAATTACAGTTCGGGAATTCTGGGGATATGAATTCTAGTGTGAAAGTTTTTAAACCAACTAGCACGTATGTTCCAGTATTGCATCCTGTATTAGAAACATATGGCAGGCTAGTGGAACATGACCTCTATGAATACTACAGTAATAGTGACAGATATGGTAGAAATAGGAAAGGTAAATGTAATTTGACTTTTACTCAAAGGCAAGCACTAGATAGTTTAAGAAATGACGATTCTATCATCATTGCCCCTGCAGACAAGGGAGGTCCGACTGTAATCATGGATACTGTGATGTACAGAGAGAGTGTATGTCTGATGCTAAGTGATACCTCTTTTTATAGTAAATTGGATATGGAGCAAGTAAGGGTGAAAGTGTTCCGCGTCTATGATACTATAGATGATTTATTTAAGAGCAAAATTATAGACAGGAATTTATCCAAGTTTTTAAGGGTTATTAATCCCTTAATACCTGTATTGAAGGGCCTCCCCAAAGTTCACAAGAGTTTGTTGAAACCCCCCATGAGGCCCATTGTCTCGGGTGAAGGTTGGCTGACACAACCATTTTCACTGTATGTTGAAAGACATTTAAGACCAGTGATAGACTCGAATGATGTTATCTTGAGAGATAGTAAAGAATTTCTTATTAGTTTGTATGATTGTGTCAGCAAACTGGATGAGACCAGTGATTATTATTTGGTCACATTTGATGTGACTAGTCTCTTCACGGTCATTCCTAATGATTGTGGGGTTGAATATGTGCAGGGATATCTGAGGAAATATTCCGACTTGGAAGCTAATATGATTGAATTATTAGCAGTGTTCCTTGAAATCATATTAGAAAATAATATTTTCTTATTTGCTGATGATTTATATTTGCAGGATGGCGAGCTATGCGCACATCATGTGCCAATAGCTACGCCAACCTAGTCATGGCTTTCTGGGAGAATGAGATACTGTTACCTAATGCATTATATAGACAGAATGTAAGATTCTATAAGAGGTTCGTGGATGACCTCTTTTTAATATGGGAGGGGACTGAATCACAGCTATTTGAGTTCGCAGGTTTCATGAACAATACGACTCCATTTCTGAAATTTACTATGACTTATTCCAGGGATCGATTATCTTTTCTGGATGTAGATTTAATAAGGCTACAGAATGGACTGTTGAATACAGCAGTCCATAGGAAGAGTTGTTATAAGAATACCTTATTGCATAGAACGAGTATGCACCCCTTACATGTTTTTAACAATGTAATGAGAGGCCAAGCCATGAGAGCCTCTCGCCTTAACCCTATAGATGAGGGCTATAATGAAGAGATCTCTAGTTTGAGAATTAGGTTAACAGATCGATCATATGACGGGTTTGAAGTAGATAAGGTCATTAGAGAAACTAGAGGACTAAGAACCACCACAGCCCGTCCATACTTCTCAAGTAATGATTGGAGCAATGAATTTGGAAGGAATGGGCATACATCAAGGAATAGTGATACTGGTGTTAGTTTACCTGTTTTTTATACTCAAGATGTCTATAATGTCAGAAATATCATTGAGAAACACTGGGCAGTATTATGTGTTGATGAGGATATACGGAGAGTGGTAGGTCCAAGACCGAAGTACATGTATAAAAATAAGAAGAACCTCAAGGAGATTCTTTGCCATAAAAGTGGTACCAGGCATTTTAATTCTGGTTTAAATACTAGTGCCTGTGGTAATTGTAACCAATGTGGACTCGTTAATGATAGCACCACCTTTCAGCAACCTATCACTGGGCAGATCTTTACCTTTATGACAGGGACAAATTGCAAATCTATGAATGTTGTTTACCTTGCACTTTGCTGCTGTACTGCATTTTACATTGGTAAAACCAACAGGCAATTAAGAGAGAGAATTAGGGAGCATTGTTACAAAATGAGGGTAAAGGACCCTAACAACGCTTTAGCCAAACATCAAATGTCCACCAGTGAGGAACACACGTTTACTTTTCTTGTCATGCAATACATCCATAGCAATACCAGAGGGGGAGACATTGAGAACTATACGTTGGAAATGGAATTGAGGTGGATTCTGAGATGTAGAGCGGAGTTTTATCCCGGTCTCAATGATAAAGTCAGCATCCATCCCATATTGAAAAGTAGAAGATTAAGTAGGTTCTTGCATTAATTTATGCATTTATTTTTGTGGGTTGTATTTTAAATAAAAATTTAAATAAAAATTAAAATATAAAAAGTTTTTTAGATAAATTGTTTAATATTTTTTATACGTAATGTACATATTTTAAAGTATTGTTCATATAGTATTATTATGTAGTAGTTCGTTATTGATCTAGAACTACTTTTTAGTCAAACAAGAATGTTAGAAAGGGTTTACACATTCATGGTTCCTTTAAATAATTATATCACAGGCTGATTGAATGATTGTTTAGACCTGTGTGTAAATGTATATAAAGACTGTGTTTTAGAATGTTTGTTACAGTCTGAAGAAGCCGTGTATGGTGAAAACGCTTACTGAGTTTGCTTTATGTGAATAAAGAACGTTCCTGTTACAATCGTTGGTATTGCGTTGGATATATGAAGTGAAGTTTGCTTTGAAGTTTGCTTTACTATGGACTTTTGCCTTGCTGCTTTTACCTTTTTGGTGACACTACGGAGATTTGGTAATTAGGAATTTTCACAGGCCCTCACGTTCCGTTTATGGTATTGACTTTTATTCTATTTATTTTTGTTGGAACGTGCTGCCTTAGCGTATACTTATTTACTTTTATTATAGATACTAGGGTCTGTTGATACTCTATATGCAAAGCAGAGGTCATCCCAGCAGCCTATATGGTATTGTGAAGAGAGACAGGGGTTAGAAACAGTCCGCATAGTTTTTTTCTATTTAAGCACTTGATTTTTTTAGCTATAAAGTCTTGTAGTTATTCCAGTTGTGGCAAGTGTTTTGACAGATTACATACCGAAAGGGGCATTATACTACATGATTGGTCTACTGAGTGCCAAGTACTGTGGAAGAGTTAATGATGCAGTGATAAAGTACTTTGGTACAACAGTGGCACATGGTGATTGAAGGACAGTGCATTGTCAACATAGGTTCCCAGGTCCCTAACCACCAGATGACGAATTCTTCAAAAGGCTGGAGGAGGATACATTAGAAGATGGAACATCTTCTTGGACAGTTTTGTGTCAGACTTTCTTGGTTTTCCCTGGACAAAGTTGTTACAAACAGAAAACCAGGGCTAGCTGCATTCAGTCCAGGTACATATATGTCTAAATAACCACTACAGCATCCAGCTATGCAACAGACAGTACTAGCATTACATGCACCAAGAGTGTAAAGTATACATCCAACTCATACCAATAAGTGAGGTGATAGCTATGAATCTGTCTCTACAATGTCCTGCTCAGACAAAGGTGACATCCTTTCACCTGAGTAGATGTAAAATGTGATTGGATGGAGTTAAATGTGACAAAATCACAGATAATATGATCAGTATTAATAGCAGTAACTGCCTCCTCTGCAAGTTGTACACTGCTGTAAAACAGCTGCTTGCAAGCCTCCTATAGCAGAGCTATTATTAGAAGGCACTTCATGTTCTCATTACCGCCATGTTAGAAGGCACTTCATGTTCTCATTACCGCCATGTTTGCATATGCAGAATGTCACTGCTTGCCTAGGGTAACCTAGCTGGAAAGGTGCCATGCACCAGGAAATCTTTGCTCTTGCATAGGTTTCAGTTTACCAGTAGTGCTTAAGTATAAACAAAGTAACATCTTGTTCTGATCTTCTGCTAACCTGTGCAGGAACCTTCAAGTTCACAATGGAAGGAATATGGGAGCAGATTATTTCACTACACTGAGAGTGTAGGGAAGGCAATTACTCTTTCCATTCATAGCTGCAGTGATTTGGCTCAGGCTCACTGACTTCAGCTCTTTGTATTGGACTCTGATGCTGTTGTAACCTCATTCTTTTTTTATGAGTGTAAATGCTTTTTTAAATCATCTGCAGTCTGACATACTGTACAATCCCTGTGCATGGTACACTTGTTATTTTGACACTGATTGCTTATAACAACATTTTATAATTACATATTTATGCATAACTAACAAAGTACTCTCATGTCACACAGTCCATGCTCATACTGAAGTATAAATAACCTGCCATTAAGCATGTAAATACAACATCACTATTAACCATTCTATCTGGCCTTAATTCCATATGTCGCGGTGGTGCAGCGGTAGCGTTCTTGCCTCACAGCAAGAGGTTTTCCCATTCAATTATCGGCTGGAGTGTGGGGAGTGCCTTCTGTGTGGAGTCTGCATGTCCTCCCAGAGGTTGGGTGGCGTTTGAAATACAGGCCTAAATGGGCATGCCTTCGTTGAAGGTTGGACGTCAAGCTGGCACCTCGGCGTTTGTGAAAATCTACTGCCAATCATTAGCAGACCGGAGTTCCCCTGTGGCGACCCCTAACTGGGAAAATCTGAAAGACAAACAACATTTAACACTGATTCATCATCATCTTCTTTCGGCTGTTCCCCTTAGGGGTCGCCACAGTGGATCAGCTGTTTCCATTTCTTCCTGTCCTCTGCATCTTGCTCTGTCACACCAACCACCTGAATGTCCTCTCTCACCACACCCATAAGCCTTATCTTAGGCCTTCCTCTTTTCCTGTTACCTGGTAGCATCATCCTTAGCATCTTTTTCCCAATATACTCAGCATCCCTCCTCAGCACATGTCCAAACCAACGTAATCTTGCCTCTCTGGCTTTGTCTCCAAACCTTCCAACCTGGGCTGACCCTCTAATATACTTATTCCTAATCCTGTCCACCCTCGCCACACCCAGTGTAAATCTTAACATCTTTAACTTTGCCACGTCAAGCTCTGACTCCTGCCTTTTTGTCAATGCCACTGTCTCCAACCCATATAACATAGCTGATCTCACTACCCTCTTGTAGACCTCCCTTTCACTCTTACTGGTACTCGTCTGACACAAATCACTCCTGACACTCTTCTCCACCCACGCCATCCTGCCTGTACTCTCTTCTTCACCTCTCGTCCACATTCACCGTTACTCTGAACTATTGACCCCAAGTATTTAAACTCATCCACCTTCGCCACATCTACTCCCTGCATCCTCACCATTCCTCTATCCTCCCTCTCATTCACACACATATATTCTGTCTTAGTCCTGCTGACCTTCATTCCTCTTCTCTCTAGAGCATATCTCCATCTCTCCAGGGTCTCCTTCACCTGTTCCCTACTCTCACTACAGATCACAATGTCATCTGCAAACATCATAGTCCATGGGGGACTCCTGTCTGGTCTCGTCTGTCAACCTGTCCATCACCATTGCAAATAAGAAAGGGCTCAGAGCTGATCCTTGATGTAATCCCACCTCCACCTTAAAGCCCATCTGTCACTCCCACCGCATACCTCACTGCTGTCACACTACCCTTGTACATATCCTGTACCACTCTTACATACTTCTCTGACACTCCCGACTTCCTCATACAATACCACAACTCCTCTCTAGGCACCCTGTCATATGCTTTCTCTAAGTCTACAAAAACACAATGCAACTCCTTCTGACCTTCTCTGTACTTATCCATCAACACTCTCAGAGCAAACACTGCATCTGTAGTGCTCTTTCCTGGCATGAAACCGTACTGCTGATCACTAATCATCACGACCCTTCTTAACCTAGCTTCCACTACTCTTTCCCATAACTTCATGCTGTGACTGATCAATTGAATCCCTCTGTAGTTACTATAGCTCTGCACATCACCCTTATTCTTAAAAAATAGCTACCAAAACACTTTTTCTTCATTCCTCAGGCATTCTCTCACTTTCCAAGATTTTATTAAACAATCTGGTTAAAAACTCTACTGCCATTTCACCTAAATACCTCCATGCTTCCACAGGTACCACTGATTAATAAACAAAAATAGTTCAATATACACACCATAATTTAAGATCAAGAATTAGTAAGTAACTATTGTTTTATTTTCACTGCATTGCAAATCTTAATAAATGGAACATTAAATTTTCACCTTACATTGGAGTCTTCCTTTATTAAAAGGATGTAAAACTTAGGGCATTTCTTCCATGTCAATATCCTCTTCAAGCTCAGCTTTGATTACAGCATCTGATGCAGCCTATTTTTACTATGAATTTATGTTCCTGATCGCTAATAGCTTTTAATAACATGCTTTTAATCTTTGTAATCACCTTTTCACCTTCCTTATTGATGGTTTGACTTGGTTTCTATCATCTAGTTATAGCTGTCCTAACCATTATCAATACTAAAGGCAGAAATGGTTTCACTCTTCAACACATTATTTTATACCAACTCACTGTAAAGAAATATCTCTGTACTGAAGCTAAATTCTCAAGTAAAAGACTTAACATATCATTAAAGTAATTTTTCTACTGAATCAGCTCTGTACGTTCCAAAAATAAATGCTTCCAAGAACCTCTTTGTAAACCATCACATTTCCAACATTACCTCTTGCCTGCAGGAACAGTTTAATGAGTCTCATAGTATAAAGAAATATTTGGGCAAATTATTTAAACATTCACTCCACGCTTTACCTTTATTGTATTGTATTTTCCGATCTAATATTGCCTTATATGCTCTACCTGTTACTCTGTCCCAGGTTGACATTTCTGTTCTGGCCTCAGTGATAAAATCTACTATCTGTGATTAGAAAATACTATCCAACCTCAGCATATCATCCTTGAACTCCAGTTTTAGACCTGTATACGAAAGTTGGTCTAAGTTCAATAATCCAAAAGTTTGTATATCTTTTTCCCATTTTATTAACTCATGCTGATAGTCCACAAGAGTTTACAATGTTCGCAGATGCACCCAATTGTTTCAGGGCAGGGGTGGATAACTGAGCTCCTCTCTGCTTTTGTGGAGGATGAATGAAAGCCTTTGTTGTTGAAAGACCCTTCGGTTCTCAGGGACACTCAGCATTTTCTTTTTAATTTGTTTAATTCAGTTGATAGTTCAGATCTTTCAAATGTTTTGTTAGTTACTTTAGACATTAAAACTTTGTTTACAGTGATTCCTAATTCTGAAGGGATTGAGTCCATCAGGATGTTTTTGGCTCACTATAGTGGTTATGGTCACAGTTTAATTACTTTAATATGTACACTGTTAGATTTAATTTTGAATAATATATTTTTGTTTGAAGATCAATATTATTTACAGAAATTAGGAGTGGCCATGGGCACCCCTTGAGCCAACAATTATGCCAACTTGGTGCTGGCGCGATGGGAGGATGACCATGTTTTTAATAACAACCCTTTTAATAAGTTTATTAAACATTATGTGAGATTTGTGGATGATGTTTTTTTGTTATGGGCAGGTGGAGTCGATAAACTCTTTGAATTTGTTTCCTATTTAGAAGTCACTTCGGTGTTTTTGAAGTTTACTGTGAACTATTCTTTGACCACCACAGATTTTTTGGATGTTACTTTGTACAAGAACACATAAGGTGACTTGGAAACAAAGCTCTATAGGAAACCCTGTTGAAAAATCAGTGTATTGCATTGTTCTAGTATGCACCCCCCCATATTTTTTCAAATATAGTCAAGGGCCAGTCTTTAAGGGTATCCCATCTTTGTATGAATGATGACACGATGGGTGAGACAACAGGTAATCTCTGTAAGGGCTTTGTGAACGGAGGCTACCAGGGAGGACAGGTAGATCATATACACACTGAAGTAGAATTACAGAGGAACAATGGGGGGCTCCATATTTTTCTGATGTGTATCGACATGTTCAACCCAATTATTCCAAGTGTCAGGTCAGTAGATCTAATGTACTTTTCACTTTTTCTAGTAACATACATCAATTTTGTGATGTTATTAAAAGGTATTGGCCCATTTTGCTAGCTGACAGCAAAGTAGGGAATATTGTTGGTGAGTGTCCTGGCTTTATTTTCAGCAATAACATGAATATGAAAAGGTTATTATGTTATGGATCTAAAAAACCTTTCTCTGAGCCAGCAATGAGAAGGGGCACTTTTCCATGTAATAAATATAAAGCCTGTTCTTCCATTGCCCTAGATGCTCAATGTATTCACCCAGTGACCGGACGTGTTTTCTCACCTAGGTTTATGGTGAATTGTAGGAGCAATAACCTAGTTTATTTAGCAACACGTTGTACATGTGAATGTTTTTATGTAGAAAAGACTGCACGCCAGCTAAAAGAATGCATACTAGAGCATTTAAGCAGAATTCATAATAAAACTCTCACCAATGCCCTAGCTAATCATGCAAATTTGTCGGAATGCTTTTTATTTTAGGGTTTTACAACTAGTTCCACCCCGTAACAGAAGGGGTGATATTAATAATCAAGTGGAAATGCTTGAGGTAAAATGGATTGTATCCTTACAAACACATGAGGTCCCAGGTTTAAACTCTGGTATTCTTCTTAGACCTGCCTTAAATAGGAGGCGATGATTTTTGCTTAACTGATATAATCGTTTTATTGATAATTGTTGTTGATTGGTCACAACCTCTTTTATATTCAATGTGTCTTGTGTTGATTTTATTCTTTTACTTGGATCTGATGAAGTGGTAACCCCACAAAAGCGCTAATCCCTGTCAATAAATCTTTAATTGTTTATATTTCTGGTGGCTGTGCTGGTGTGCTCACATTTTGTTTTTAATCTATAACAACATCCACATCACATTTAGCATATCATTCCAGTATCCCTATCCTTCTTACATGGTTAATAACACTGTTTACATTTACTGAAAGGACTCTAAAATTGTTGTTTTATTCTTCTTTTTAATTTATAGGAAACAATTTTAAATTTTCATTTTCTTATTTTTACTCTTTCTACTATTAGTTGTTTTTTTTCCTGGGTTTATGTACAAATAATCCTTGATCCTCAGAATCAGATCTTTCACCGGCTAGAACTGCAAAAAAAATCCTTAATGTCAATCCCTTTTGCTTGCCTGTTTTTGTGAATGCAAACTTTCTCCTCGCTTTTCCCAGCCATATATTTTATTTTATTGTTCACAAAGTTCACTTTCTTCCTCAGCCTCTTGTTGATTTTTTTCCTTTCCACTTCTTTTTCATTATTTACTGTTTGCTCTTGACAGTCTTTCCAAAAGTGCCCTCCCCTTTTTTTACATAGCCTGCAATCAACCACATGTCTCCTTGTATGCCTTTTCTCTCCACACTGGTTACGCTACATCTTGCCACAATCAGTAATTAAATTAGAAAAATCCCCACAAAAGAAATATGACTTAGGCTGGTCTAAATTATAATGTCTCTCTATGTCAAGCCACAAATATAACACTTGGAAAGTGTTTTACCATGCTTTTTTTTTTTTTGCATTTCAAAATAGTTCCACCCTCCATTCCATAAGTTTCTTTTATCTCTGACTTTCACAATGTTACCAAGAGTTTCTCACAAAGCGTGCATGCATTTTTATCATTGATTTCTAGTTTATCAGTTATAAACTGCAAAGTAACATTTTTTTTAATTTTTCCATGTAAAAATGTCCTTCTTTTTGTCACATGGTTCCAGAAATTTTCACCATCATTCCCGGAGATTCAAATGTTAACTCAAAAAAGCCACTATCGCTATAAAAATAAATGAAATAAAATAAAATAATTATAAAATAAAAGACCAAATTTCTTGAGCTTTAAACCTGCAGTACAGTTACAAAATTGTCCCATACATAACAACTGTTATGGTCTCATTTTTGTTGTCATTGTCGGCCTTTTCTTTTTAAAAACAGTTTTACTTACAGTTTTGTTGCTGATCTCCATTTTCACCTGCTGTTACTGCTGTGTAAGTTTTAACTGCTGCATTCCCAGTTACCACAATGCTGAACTCCTTCTCAGTTTGTTGCTGCTGTCCTCTTTTACTGTCTGTCATTACTATATACGTTTTCATTGCTGCGTTTTCTGCTGCCATATTACCTAGTTCCTTCTCCACATTACAGTCCTCAGCACTTCCAAAAAAAATTATCTGCCATCTCATCACATGAATTGTTACCTGGATATCCTGCACTATTTTGTTTAACATTAATCATCATCTGTAAGCCTTCCCAATGTCAGTTCTGTTATCTGCACCACTCCAGTGTAGTTGTTTACTTCATTTTCCATTGAGACAGCTAAAAGTTAATCATGAACTAAAAGTTGATCATGTGTGTCATCCACCACACAAGAATCATTAAATGCATTCTGATTCTCCATATCAAACAATTTTTTTCTAAATTCTCTTTCTCCACCTCTAAGCTCTCCATAGCTTTTCTCTCCACCATGCTGCTGCTTCTCTGGTGCCAGATAGCAGCTCCAAACAGAAAACAGTCAGGGAAATCCCATAATTGCCTGGTCAAATGTCTCCTAGTATTACAAGTACCACCTCAGGCCTCACCAGAAAAGAGGCCAGTTGCCTAGAAGGACTAACCTGGTCAGTAATGGATAAATAAAAATAAATAATACCATTCCTTCTACTTTTGTTGAACTTGTCTCAAATATGTTACCATTTTCTGTGTGCCACTCTCAACATCTACATCCTGCTTACATAGTGTACTGTAATAATTTACCATTACATTTAACATTTTTTCCTGGACCTTCTTCAACCCTACCATTCCCATAATTTATCAGTTAAGTCAACAATTAGGTTGCTCTAGTATTATTATTAAAATACAGTTGCTCTAAAATAATTGTTCAAATTTCATATTTTCCATATAGCCTTGCACAAGCATTCTGTCTTCCTTCAATTGCTCTTCAATTTATGTTCCACTTTATTCTTTTTTGCTTCTGTAAATTGCTTACTTTTTAAAAACCCTTTAGATACCTACTTTATTATTCCATATCTCATTTCCTTTCATTATGACCACATTTCTAATTTTCAGTTTACAATAATCCAAATTCTTTGTAAACTCTTTACTGCTTAAGTTCAAACCTAATGGCATTTCTGTTAAAGATGATTCAGCCAATATTTAAATGACTTTCTTTTCACATGAAATATTTGAAAATTATAATGTTTTACACAAAATACTTTTTCTTGCTTGCAGAAATGAATCTGTATAGGTGCATGATCTAACACTGTGACTGGATTTATTTTCAGGGTTTGCACGATGTTACATTCTTCTTTCCGTATGTGACATCTATCTAATCTTGTCCGTGAACCATGTTTCACTGAAAATGTGTATATTCTACTTCACTCTCTCTTATTTTATTACATCAATAAGTCTAAATACGTGCACACATTTCTCTAAGTTTTTGCCCTCTGCCAATATTCTATGATATCTTGGCCATCCTGGGATGTCTTCTCTATAGAATTCCAGTCTCCTGCTACTACCATCCATCCTTGATGAAAGGCTCCAATGTCCCTTATAATATTCTTTATATCTTGTCAAACTGCTTCTGGTGAAATATATAGTGAGGCCAGTGTAATACTTACACCAGACAATAACCTCTCACCAATATAAATCTTCCCTGCTTGGCCTTTATTTGTTTCTCAATTTTATTTTATACCCTTTTTAATAAGACTTCTTTTTTATGCTAATACCCCTTTTATTTGTTCTCCTATTCTGGCAAATAAACCCTGTTCCCACGTTTCTTTACAAAACGTTCATGCTCATTATGGTTCAGGTGCATTTCATGTAACATTATTATCTGTACATTAGTACAGTAAATACAGGTCAGTATATATTTTCTTTCTTATCTATGAGCGCATTAATATTCCAAACCGATAAATCAAATTGTGCCATAATAAAATTTCTATTTTGTTCTACTTAACTTATATTTGTTTTTGCAAACTGTTTCATCGTGTTCTCTTTCTATATCTTTTTGAGACACTTTATAAATTTGTATGTAATATTATCACCACTGAACCTGACCTGTTATTAGAATACGCAGTTCCCATTCTACCCAAGAAATAAACAGTATACTAGCAATACACACATTTTTTGCAGTGGTCTGTACCTACAGCAGTGTAAAGCTTCTTCTCCAGTCCTCTTTAATCATTCAAATTCTGATTTGCTTCTTTGGGCTGGAGTCTGGAGAATGGATAATATAAATCATTTATCTGCTTATTTCACCTGCCTGCAGGATTTACTTCTGAAGCTGTCCATCTATTCTTGTGATGCTAGACAACAAGTTTATTTAAATGTTTTCAAATTCATTTCTACAGATTGTTCATTATCCAACCGAGCATGCGTTTTTCATTATGTACTTGAAATGCTGTAGCTGTTTTTAAAAAGTCAAGTTTTACTATCTAGACACAGTTTTCTCACCCTCTTGCAATGCAGCATACCTTAACAAGGAAGGTAAACTGCATTCCAGCAGCACGAGAGACAGGTCAGTCTAGAGACTGAGAACCCTTCACTCTGAAACTTGATACCAAATGTGACAACAAAATGAAATTAAGTAGTTATTTTCTCACGTGAAGTTACTCGTCTTAATGGTTTCAACAATTTTTTCCAACAAAATGAAATTAAGTAGTTATTTTCTCACGTGAAGTTACTTGTCTTAATAGTTTCAACAATTTTTTTCATTGTGCATGTTGTACATTTTAATTATAACAGCCTCCCTCCTGCATTTAGCCAACTTCCATCAGTCAGCATTTCCAGTGCATTCTATTTGTGAATCTTGCAATCTAGCCGACTTTCACTCAACATATTTGTCTCATCCATTCTTTATAAATTACTATACCTAGTGCATCCATTACCAGAACTAACTTAATATAATATTGTCCGTTAGGTTTTGTCACATAACATATTATTTTTCTTTGTCATTTATCATTCATTTACTTCTCTCCCCTTCCTTTCCCATTGTTATAGCATCCTTATTGAAATGAATATAACACAGTTTGCAGTTTAAACATAAGGCCATTTATCAGATGACATTTAATTCGTCCCATTTAAGACAGGTATAAGCTTTTATTCTTAAGTAACATTTTGACTTATAACACGTTTCATATTACAATTAAATAAGTATTGCCTATCTAGCACTTACTGATTTCAGTGATTCCAAGATATCATTCAGAATGTTCCAGTCTGATTATATCACGTCCTTGTCGATACAAACATTTATCCTTTTTAAGTACTATACTCTTTCAATGTTTTCAGTTCATTGCTGTTATGCAGTCTTCCACTTTTTTAACCTGTTTTATCTCCTTTGTTTTATCCATCATTTTCATTTGGAAAACATGAAAAGGCTTCACAGAAAATCATTTCCTTGACATGTCCATAGTTTGTTTTTCTGCAATGGATGAATGGATGCTTACTTCCTCTCAACTTTCTCCTGCCTCCAACTGTTCTTTTCTCTTTACCAGTTCAACTTGTGTCTATCGGGTGTCTTTGCAGGTTTTTAATTCAAATATATAGAATACTCAAAGTAATGCAGAACATAATAACCTGAAACAACGTTTTGTTTATCTGTACACTTACAAAAGGAAGAAAAGCCTTTCTGTTATAATTTGTTTTTGACTTGAGAGGCCATTATCCACATAAAACCTTGTATCTCCAGCCTTAGGACTGTTTCTCTTCCTCCACAAACTAGAACTAATTTCTTCCTTATGTAATGCCTGCATTTTAATTGTTATTCATCATCTCTAAAATTATAGGTCACTTTGGAAATATTTACTTTACTTTTTTTTTTAGTTTTATTATCAGGAAAAGAAAATCCAGTGCATGTGCTGAAGCATTTTCTCATATACATTTTATAGTCCTTTACTTTAGTTTGTTCTGGCATTGCTGCAGACATCAAATTGTCTGCCTGTGCGACCCATTGTGAGTTCAGACACTTTATTTTCTATGTATTCCTATTTTAATTGCATCTCCACCATTTTTTATTCTATCGGCCATTTGCATACCAGTTATGTCCTCTGAATGTTTGGTCAAAACATTTTCTATTTCCTTCAGCCTTCTGATTTTTGTTTCTATATATTCTGGCAGGGACCTATTTATCATGAAAATCTCAGAATGCATTTGGCCAATCTTTCTGCCTAGGTGCCTGAATAATTTTCTCTTTCAGTTATAATTAGCATCTGTTTTTCCTACCTCTGCTCTGCCTCCCCTACTTTTAGCTTTCTTCTGACGTTTCACAGTCGCTCTCCCTTTTACTTTACTTTTTCTTTTCTTGTTGAATTTCTAGACATCACAGACACTTCACCTAACAGTTTCTGTTAACAATGTATAGTAGTTTTCAGGCTTTTGCTAATTCAAACTGTTCCCTGCCCACTGCTTTGATTGTAGCTGCTTGCACTACTGAAGCCATCCATTGAAGCCCTCATTCTTGGTAATGTGGATCACCTCCAATATGCTGAAGGCAGCTGCTTCTGCGACAGGATGGCAGTCTAGGCTTTGCTGAAGTTCCTGCCTGTATCTACCTCAACTGTGACTGCCCTGCCAGAAGAGTATTCAGCTAAGTTTCAGCTGCATCCCTGCCAAAACCTTTTTTCTTTGTCCTGTAGTAAAAAGGAAGCCCTGACTCATGATCTGTGGTTGTATATATATATATTAGTGTCTCTTGAAATATCAAACATTCACAAGCATGAACGTTCAAAGCATGAGCACTTTAAAGTGAATATAAAGTGATCAAAAATATGAAAAGCTAACTTTATTTATTAGTCTATTTATTTTTTGCTGCAAAAGCCTTTTTCTGTTGTAAAAAAAGCAAACGCCCATTCAAGTGGAGATTTTGCAGGCAGGCTTTTGTATGTGATTGCATTGCAGTGAGGTAAGGGAATATGCCCTTACCCCTATTGTTGTGCTATCTCAAAGTTAGCATACATAATTACCAGGGGCTGCCTCCCTGCAAAAAAAATGAATTTTAGTTTTTTTTATATGGCTGGTCACTTAAGGTTTGCTCTAAAGTGATCCCTCTTTGAATGTATGCTTTGTGAATGCCCCTATCGGAAGGAGAAAAGCTCACAAGATTGAATGTCAAAAGGCTGAACCAGAAGTTTTGAAATCCTGGTTGATCAACAGCAAATACCTTGATTGTATGGGCTTTCAACACAGTGGGGACTTGTTATTTTTTTTATTTTTTTTTTTTTTGACCTTCCAGGTTTTCATTGGTCCTGGTTAGCTTTTTTGACATTCACTCTTATAAGCTTTCATCCTTCTGATAGGGACCCATCACACACACATACATCCTACATGCATACATACATAACCACAGATCCTGAGTTGGGCCTTCCTTTTTCAGACAATATGTTTGCACAGATTTCATTGCCAATGGCAGGTGCCAGTGTGACCATACTACTGCTGAGTAAGCCAACAGCGTTCATGTCTGTGTCCCTTAGGTAAATGGGACATGGTCTATTTACATGAACAGAGTTGTATTTGGAACAGGGACAGCTGTTTTAGGTTAAGGTTTGGGCTTTTAGTTGTAAGTGATTATTCTTTGTACTTGGGTGGTCCAATATGTTACTGAATGCTGTGCCAGGTTTTTAGCATGTGCATTGTTTATTTCTAGTGGCAAGTACCATTTTAAGTTATTTGTCATAAGCAATGAAAGAGCTCCAAGGTGCTTTAAATATATACAAATATGGTCTATTTCTCTTTACTCTGGATACAGAGGTGTTTGAGTGATCCAACAATCATTGCACACTACAAATTAAACGATACGTCAGCAATTTGTCTTATAAAATTATTCCTGCACTGGAAAATATTTCATGATGCAAAATCAGAAGTAAATTTAATGACTAACCAAAAATAACTCCTCCACCCAAACACTACACTGTTTCAAATAATCAGTCAAGGTTTCATCAGCAGACTAAATGCCTCCAATCTCTCTATGCACCAAATAACAAATGGAAGTGACATCCCCTCTGCCTACTTCATTGGGTAAACATACCAACTCATGGCTCTGTTTAAAAATCCTACAGTAAACAAGTTACCTTAAAATATGAAATAAGCTGCTTGTACAGTTCAATGATGTCCCCTCATCTTTAGAAACATGTGAATGAAGAACTTGTAACACTTCCAACACCGTAGCTAGATCCCAATGCACTTTTACAAATGATGTTTAATTTAACCATTTAAACAAACAAATCAGCAATATTTACATTACAATGGAATCAACTTTATCTAACATCAGTCAACAGGGAAACAAATTACTAACAAATCACTCAGACAGATAAAACAGCTTGGAGGTAAGTAGAATATAGCAATAATTGATGACATGGGTGTTGTATACTGAAGATTTGCTCATGGTTGGTGTGGTTTAATCATGAGGCGAAGCTCAAGTGATTAAACAAAGCCAAAAGTGGGTAAATCTTCAATATACTACACCACGGAGTTGGTTATTGCTATTATAATATGACATTATTTAAGAAAAAAATGACTTACTTTTTTAAGCAATGTCTTTGTATAATGGCGCCATAGTGTTCTGGGATGTTTCCTGATTGTGCTGTTTAATGATGTGCTGTGCATAGGTATGGGACTTGTGTTCCCAAGCTTATGCAGTACATCACTGGTTAAGCAAGCAATGGAGACAGGATGATCTCCATTACTATTTTTTTGTTTTTTTGAAAGAAAAAGTGTAACCTCCCAACAGTGTAGGGGTATGAAAGAAATACAAGGAAAAGTAGATATGTTTTAATTTGCAGAACGTACCCGATTTTTCTTGTATTTTCTGTGGTCTCATACATACCTCTAGATCTTTTATTTAAAAAAAATATGAATATGTGTACATTGTCTGAAGGAAAGAAAGTCTGAAACTGAAATGCCTGTCATTATTTAGTGACTTTGTTCTTCAGTGATTTGTCAGAAGAAAAAAAAAAACTTTATGAGGAATGAAGTTACTAAATAATGACACACATTTTAGTTTCAGAGTTACTTTCATTCACACCAATGTGTATCTACCACACAATAATAGAAAAAAAAGATTGTTGGTAATTGTCTTTTTCCAGGGTATCCAAAATATCTTACCTACATCTATTTTCTAAAAAGAAACTAGTGAGTTTGCAACAAAGTTGAAAAAAGCATGGGAAGGGTCAAATGGGATCATCTGAAAGGGATGTAGGAATGATGGTTGTATAAATCTTTGCATAACAACAGATTTTCTGCAAAAATCTATTTAATGATTTTTTTCATCTAAAAATTAACGCACTAAACTTCATAGTTTAATATGCAAGAGCTGTTTCACGAATGCCCTACAAAGAAATGGGTATTTTATCTCAAGGTAATTTATAATTCCATGATTCTATACATATATATATATATATATATATATATATATATATATATATATATCTATATGTAGGTCCCAATCAGATTACCAAAGTTTCAAAACTTGAAACATAATATGGCCGAGACCATATGACTGAAGTTTTGAAACTTCAAACATTTTGAATGGAGATTGTTGTACAGAGCAGAATGGGAAATTTACCATTTTTCTCACTGTAGTGATATCTTGGAGCTGGTATATTTAATTACCAGGGGATGGGGGGGGGGGGGGATGCAGGGGTCTTGTCACTGCAAAAATGCAAAAAAAGTAAATGTTTTTTGATCATATGGTCTCAGCTGTATGATGTTCAAAGTTTTGAAACTTCGGTGGTGCGATAGGAAGAAGAAAGAGACATGATGCTAGTGAAATTAACTTGGTAGCCCAATAATCGTCCAGTCATTTGAAACATATTAAACAAGTTTGCGAGCCTGTTCTTAGAGTCTTATATCTATGAAAGATCATCACTTGCAAAAAAGGCGTTTTTACTTCACAACCTACAAATATATACTCAAAAATTAAATGCTTTCTATGATAGACTGCCAGGGCTGAAGACTGACAGTGAACATCAAGAGGGACAAGGGACGCCCCTGACAAGTTCTCCCAGTAATCACTACTCTGTCAGAGAGGGCTTCCATCCCCTTAATCATGGCCAAAGAACTCACATAAATGTCATGCAGAAATTTAACAACTGCAAACAGGAAGCTAAATTACCCAAAATCTGAAAGAGAAGGGGCCAACCAACCCACTCAACTATTCATTCGGTATTTTTTAAAGAGGAATTAGTGGCATTGGCCTCCTATGGAAAGGGAAAGGTCTTAATATTATCAAATGCCTGCTGTCTGCACAGAAAAAACACACTAACCTGAAATGAACCAAATTTGGAGTCAATCAATAAAGTTTAGCAGCAATGACTTCTTAAATTGATTGTAATAATGGTTGAGAACACACACATGTAGCTAGGTCTGCCAAAGAAAAGCAGCTCAGGGTCTTTACTTTGTTTCAAAATCATTGAAATTATGGCTTTCCTCCTGGAGGATGGTAACAAACCAGAAACTATGCCAATCAATGTTAACAGCTCTGGACATTTGACTTTTCCATGTATGTCAAGTAGATTGAGGGGTAGGTTCTCTTTCCACTAGCTCACCTTATGCATGTGCCCTACACAGACTCCCAAGTATTCTATTATAACAGACTGCACTTTGCCTTGCATTGAAGACAGTAAGCCTAAACAATACAAAAAGACTATTTCTGAAATGTGGAATGTGGTGCTGATGTGATTTTACAATCTGAATCGTTCCCTTTTCTGATCAGGGTCCCCTGTGGCACTCTTCGGCCCCCAATTACTCTAACTCCGCGGACCATCCTTTCCATTCTTTCCTTCTTGACATTGGTTGTCAAAGTTTTCTAGAACTTTTAATTTCAATACATCCAGGGTAGAGTTAATCATATTCACTATTAAGTTTAGAAATTCATCTTTGTCATAAAAGTGTTGATCCACCTTTGCCAAGATAGAGAGAATGCAGTGCTATTAACCTTCGTCCCAGCAATGACAGCCTCTTCTTCCATTACCTCCATGACCACCATGAATATTCTGCTAAAGACTTTACCAAACCTTTCACTACCTCACATTTTTCCAACTGATCATCATAACTAATCCTCCCCAGTCAGTCAAAGAACTGGGAGAACGACTGATCATTAAATGAGGTGCTACTACTAAGATACATAGGTCACCACCAATTTTAAATGCAATGTTAAAGTATTTCTTGTAACCAAAACCTGTCAAGCATGGTTCAGCCAAAAACTGTCTGTGATATGCATGCTATTTCATATTAAGAGAGCTGGCTAACATAGAGTATGTTTTGAAGCTCCCCCAAAACAGAAATAACTACTAGTGTTATCCACTTCTCATCACAGCTTAAGCATATTCACAAGACCCATACATTTCCAATATCTAGAGAAACATTTAGTCAGAAAGGAGACCTCACTGTACCATTCTCAAATACATCCTGCTGTTCCATGGCAATGCTATAATCCACAGTTATAACCAAAAGACCTTACAAAATGTCAGACTGTAAGTAATTACTTTCCTGAATTTGCTAAAGAAATGGCCAGAGGTGTTAAGCACCCTGGGCCAGTCCCTGAACTAGCTACAGCCCTGCTCAAAATGAAGAGCAAAAATAAAAAAAAGCTGCAATCTAGAGCACACACACCCTCCTTGTCACAGCTCTTCACTAGAAGAGTAAAAATAAAAAAAAGAGGCAGCTCTAATAGAGTGTTTGTGGCAGATAAAAGCACATGCCCCCTCTCAGACACACACACCCCCTGCCACAGCTCTTTGTTTGAAGAATGAAAAAAAAAAAAAGAAGAAGTTTGCAAGTTGCTTTCTGTACCAGCATTCAGAAATGTCAATACAGAAAGAAGATTGCATCATTGGCACTTCAGAAGTGTGCCCTCTAACACACCTTGTGCCCAGACCACATCCCTTGTTGGCCCCACGCATGCCACACTACTGGAAATTAGAGGTGGCAGATGTAAAAAAGCAAACTAATGCCCATTTCCCCAGTACACAAGTATACAAACCATTCTACCCCATGTTTCACTCGGGCTATTATCAATTTAGAGGGGGCAATTTCTTGACACAGGTCCAGCATTCCTTCTTTCTCTGAAGTGGTTAATCTCTTGACAAGAGAGCCAGCCTTTCCTCCTAAAAATATAATATTTTTTCACAAGCTTTTCCTGTTCCACCCCAGACGGATGAGTCTCTTGTAAGCAAACTATACAGTGTGATTATGACTTTATATAAATAGAAATGCAAGTAATCTTTATGGCATTAATAAATCCATCTGCCTTGTAAAACAATTTCTAAATCATTATTTATAGTGCACAATAAAAAAGGTCTTGTTGAAAAACGCTTATCTTGATTCTCCCCATCCCAGAGGGATCAGCATCTGTGGAGAGACAGATCATCAAACAATATTTGATGGAAGAAGAATTCTGTTTTAAAGTAAATTCAGTACAAGACATGCACACCCAGTGAGAAACCTTTGTGCTTTGACTGTTATTTTCAGACTGCAACACAAGCCATTCAAGATTTTTGCAAAAATGCACTTGGAAAAGTCAATATTGACAACAAAGACTATTTCAATCATATAAAAATATTCAGAAAAATGGCAAAGTTACTTGCAAAGATGACCCTGACTGTGACCCAGGCAACCCATGTTTGGGCTGTCACTGGAGAGGCTGGGCAGGGGAGGATGGCCTGACTGGCCAATTCCAGATCACCTTCCTGTGTGGAGGAAGTCTAGCAAGACTACCTCCTTAATAACACCCACTAAGTAGTAGTGAGTGACCTTCAATGGGAGTGTTTAAGGTAGACGTGTGCTGTAAAATGAGTGATGATGAAGATGGGAGGACATACATCATATACCCCACTCAAGTAGCCATTGTGAGTCTGCCAGTCACCTACAGACAAAAACTATGAGAGCTGGGATGTCGACCTTCATACACAAGAACCAATTCCCAGCTACTGATAAAGGTAACTGCAGGATAAACACCGAAAATCCAAATCATAAAAATTGGCAGGAACACCACTGCTTCACACAGCTGTTGTTTGTCTTTTCGGCTTTTCCCGGTTAGGGGTCGCCACAGCGGAACTCTGGTCCGCTAATGATTGGCAGTAGATTTTTTTTTTATGGTGCTGAGTTGCCAGCCCGATGCCCAACCTTCAGTGAAGGCATGCCCATTCACGTATGTCTTTCGGAGGCCACTCGACCGCTTGGAGGACATGCAGACTCCACACAGAAGGCACTCCAGCCATGAATCGAACAGGAGATCCTCTTGCTGTGAGGCAACAATGCTACTGCTGTACCACCGCGGCTTTCCCCTCAGCTTTCACACACACAGTAAAAATACTTATTTGTGAAAATGGACCAGATAAGCGCTTTCACTTTGTAAAACCAATGCTTCTTCAGATCATAAAAACACAAAGTCACAACTCAGTTTAACGACAGTTAGATGTTCAATCAGCTATGTTAATTCATCACTTCATTAAACCAATTTCCTCCCTTTCAATACAGGTTTTAAAGAGACACAAGCATTAATACCAGGATGTTTATCAGCCTGTAGCCTTAAGATCCATTTAAGTTCTACTGTTTCAGTATAGTTAGTGAGATCACCCCCCCCCCCCATTGACCCACATGAACTATTTGTAGTACTCTAAAAACAAACTCATGTCCAGCATTTTCTTGTAATTTCTTCATGTCACTAGTGACTAGTCAACTACTTCATGCCTGATGCATGCCTCCAGGGGCAAGAATGGACTAATAAGGCTCCTTGTAATTGGAACAAATCAGACCTCTCAACCAATCGAGGACAAATTTCAACAGAATCAGGGACAAGTCAAGAAAAAATCAGGGACACTTTTAAAATATTAGTGCTATTAACTTGAAACATTGACAGAATCAGAGCATATGAATTAATACACATTTTCTGAAGTAAAATAAGTCTATAACTCTTAATTATTGTCATTATTCATTGTGTAATTCATCACCTTTCCTCCAAAAATCAATAGTTTTAGAAGGGATTAAGAGGGACAGAGCTAAAATTTGAGTCAAAATCAGGGACAGTTGAAAGGTATGGAACAAATGAGTCAGAGGGCTCTTCCCAGTTGAGATATGCCTGTCTCTTGGCCCCAAGTGGAACAAATGAGCCAATGAGGCACAGATAGTGAAGCCATTCGTCAGGACCTATGAAGGGAGGTGCAAATATTTACAATAATGTTATAATGCATTGTATATCCAATTATTAATTCCAACTGGTGTTTCCAATGAGAAAGTACATCACTTCCTAGATGAAACTAAGATCATTTATTTATTTATTTACACTTTGTTGACTGGGTTAATCCCACTAGGCCAATGGCCTCTTTTCAGGGTAGAGTCGATGAAGTATTCATACCGACTATGGGAACTTTGGCGAGGACACTTGGTAATTTCCTCTACTCTGTTTGATAACTGACACAGTATCTTTTACATCCACCTGTGCTACCACCAGCTCAATGAGATAGGGCCTCAGTTTAACGTCACATTCAAAGGATGGAATTGTTTTGTCAATGAACAAACTCAATCCCAGGGTGGGATGTGAGAGAGATAACACTAAGCAGTAACCTGGGCTCAAAAGATCAACAATGAAACTAAACAGGGGACTTTAATTGTTTATTATACAGACCAGCTGCACTGTCAGGCCTATAACTGGGAAGATCAATAATAATTCCCAATGGTTAATTGGTTTAAGTTAATAAAACAAAATTTAGAAACACTGAGGAGCAATAATGCCAAAACCAGTACTCCCTTGACTGATAAGCAATGACTCCCAGCAAGTGTATTCCTTGCGTATCATTGTGGCCCTAATTGTTCATATAAAACAGAACTGTACAAAATGAAGACAATAAAAGGCAAGGAACTGCCCACCATTATGTCAAGGCACTTTCTTTATAGTATCCAATGGCTGTCACAAGTAACTAAGGTCTAGCAAAGCTCCACTAAAATTTTCCCCATATAGAAATTTAAACTGAACAAACTGTTTCACGATCTTGCAAATCACCTGTACATTTAACAAATATAAGAAAGTTCAGTGAAGACAGAGAACAGAAAATGTATTGTATGGCATAATTTACCTTCTACATAGCCTCCCAGATCCAGCCAATAACAACATAAGTATACTTGTTCATATATTGTTTCAAGGTTTACACAAACAATAGAGTAAAATACCAAGCAAACAATTAGTATGAACAGTGACAGACAAATACATTAGAACTGATATCTGACATGCATCATGTGTTTTTACAGTATAACCAACCACCCTACCCCTAATCAATATGAGAGTCTGGAGTTTGCATTCCTCTACTCAAGATAGAACCAACAGAAATCTCTTGAATAATATTCTTGACAGCCTTGCTAACTAGAAACCAGAAAAAGAAGTTAACATGTCAGCACCCTTCAGGATAGACAAACCACCCCTTTAGAAGATCTAAAAACTTGTTCACATTGTTTCCATGACAGAGTAAGCCAAACGTACTCTTAGGGTTAATAATTACTCAAACATTCATACAGAAGTTGATTTATGTATCAGTTTAGTGCCAGGTGAATTATTTTAGTTGAAATACTGGATACTGAACGTGAAATGTTAAGCCTCTCAGTTTGCCCTGTTTTATTTCCAGAATGCAGAGATTCTACATCTGGTTTCAGATACAAAAGAAAAAAAATTCTACTCAGAGTAAACTCCAGTATGTTATAAATGAATGATTTGTCTTGTTTTTGCAACTGGTCCAACGTTGCTTCCTTTCATTGATAGTAGTAAATCTGACCACAAAGTGTCTTGGTTTCTAGATGTAATACAGAGTAGAGTGACAGTGCTTTTTGACTGTCCATGTAGGTCATGTGACGAAGGCCCTGAATTTTCATAGTAAGAAACCTCAGAGGTCTCTCAAGCTGCTGCAGGTGTCTGGTGAGTTACATACAGAAGGGAGCATTGTACTCTATTACTGGTCTAATGAGGGACGAGTGCAGGAGAGTTATAACCTCCTTTGGTTTGGATGCTATGACCTTACTTATGAGATGTGCAACGTAGAAGACCTTCCTTACCACTGTGGACACACATTGATCAAAGTTAAGGCTGCTATCAACCTGCATTCCCAAATCTCTCACCACTGGGTTTGAATTTAGGGTGGTATTATTAATTTTGTAATTTGCAGGGACTTCTCCTTTGCTGAAGAGGATGATAATGCATTAAGTTTAAGTCCATGACTTTGTCACTAATCATTTGTCTGTGTAAGCCCATTTTATAATATGTCAACATTGTTGGGGGACTCAATGATTGCACCCAGTTTGCAGTCATCAGTAAACTTGTTAAGCCACAGGCCATCTATTTTCAGCTGAACTTCTGAGAAACAGATTCAAAACATAAGGGGGCTCGGCACAGATCCTTGTGGAAAACCACCGGTAACAGGTCTGCTGGTAGAGGTGGAATCCCCAACTCTGACAGTATGCATTCTGTCAGTGAGCTAGTTGGCTACCCATCAAATGACATATGGGTTAATCCCCAGCTGGGTGAGTTTCTTAGTGATCCCTGAGTGGGGAATTGTGCATGGCTGAGTCTATACATTTGTACTGGTGTTTATACAGGGCATTAGTGTACATCTCAGTATAGGAGTCATTGCTGTCAGTGGTGACAGGGTTTTGAAACTATTTATGTTATCACTTAACAGGCTATAGTTTGCTTTGGAGAAATTTTTCAATCTCTTTGCTCCTGGGGGAGTTGGGTATGATAATTACTTCAACAAACAAGATTGATTTATGAAAGAACTTTACCAGGGAGAGCCCCACATATGGGGTGCTGCAGCAATCCCCCATGTTGGTGAGTAGTAGGTCAAGGACATTAGAGCCCATTGTGGAGGTGCAGACTATCTGTGCCAGGGCATTTGTGTTAACAAAGTCTAGCAACCTTAGGGCAAGAATGGTTGTGCTCATATATGTTTCCCAATCCATGGAAGGATAGTGAAAGTCATCCATGACCAGTGTGTTTGGCTGTATTGTGAGTGACTCAAGTAGGTCCTGGTAAGCAGTGTGGTTTTCTTGGTTCATGGTGGTGAACCTATAGCTAACAATGACATGGAGGGGGTCTTTCCTGCAGTTAGTTGGACTTGGAGTAACTCTAAGGAGTCATACTGTTTAATGAACCATGTCTCTGTGACTGCACAGATACTGGCATCTTCCAAAGTAAGGAGTGCTTCCAGTGAGTGCAGTTTCTTATTTAGACGCTTAGCACTAAGCAGCATAACCTTGAGCTTGTCTCTATAGGATGTTTTTACGTCGAGAATTTTGTTCTTATGACATTGCCTAAAAATGGCACCATGGGCAAGTACCTTTGCCAGTAACTGAAAGCCAAGAGGTGACAGGTGAAGACCACCTCTGGCACAGCGGCATGGTCTGTTGACCATATCATTCCAGGCTGACAGATACTGGATTCCCTTGGACTGACACCAGAAGGTAAGCCAATTTTTGACATCAATCATTTTTTGTTTCTATTGAGACATAATCCTGGGTGAAGGTAGAATGCTGATTAGGGCTAGGGACATACCAGCCTGGGACACAATCAGAAAGCTTAGTCGTGTTTCTTTTCATATAGTCCAGTGAGGTACATCTCAAGTTGTTCACTCCAACATGGACTATGACAGAGTCATAACAGTACTTGTTGTTGAGAGACTAGAGTGCATATGTGATTTGGTGGATCCTGGCACCTGACAGGCAGCTGATTGTGACCTTATCCTTGTCCAGCCTGGTAAGTGGGACATTTGTGTGCCTCATTATGGAGTCACCTATGACCAAAACATTTGATTTTGAGGTGTTTTGCTTTAGGGGCTTGTTGGGTGAGACACCAATGCATGTGTTTTTATGTGTAATGGATTCTGTTGGGATTGTATTTTGTGCAGACGGTTTGCCCTTGGGAGGTCTCTGTTCTTTTGATATACTTCTAGTGTGTACCTCCATATATGTGGGTTTATGTGTTGTGCACTTGGTTTGTGGAAGAGGTGAAGTGTGTGTGCTGACAACCTGTTTTGTATCTGGTCTGTTGTTTCGTGACAGAGACAGCATTGATTCCAGATTCATGGTATTGACACATCTCTCACTTACTGCATTTGTATGTTTTAGGAGTAATAAATTGTCAGTATACAAGAAGTAATTACTCCATTGCCTCAGGGTGCCCATGTCAATCATTCTGGCATAGAAAATGTGGGAAACTGTCCATCCATTATGTTAGGTGTATTCTGTAATAAGCAGTATGGAGTGGACTAGATGGACCAGGTTCTGCAGAAAGACTAGCAAAATCAGCTAATCCATGGGAGGTTTAGGGGTAGAAACTTGCATCAACACCTCAAAATGAGGCTTATACATAAGACAGATATAAACCTGGCTTTATCTCACTTTTACACATTCACATCACTGGTAGTAAGACAGATTGTGCTTACATGGGCAACAAAATCAACCAGTAGCTTTAACAATGATATCCAACTTCGTCATTTTTTATAATAATTATACTCGGGTCTTGTTGAGTACCTTCATGTGGTGGATCCTGTTTTGGCAAAATCTCACCAAGACAACACTGATATATAGACTGTATTTTATACAGCATATTTCATGCAGAATAGTAGGTTAAAAAATTGAAAAGACAGCTGGATGCACAGATCCCAGGATAAAAAAAAGAACCCATTCCTGGTGTACACACTGGTGTCAGGGCTGGAAAATAAAACAGTGTACAATCATCAGGATATGGAAACATTCCTACAAAAAGTTTAAACCAGGCTCAGGTGGAAGATGGCCATCCTGTTGAAGAAGGAGGAAGTAGTCCACAAAAAACAAACACTTTCAGGGCAAAAAAGATCTGCAAAAATGACAAAGTGGATTACTGAGGCAAAGGACGAAATTATATATTGTTACTATTATGCAAGAAGTCTAGAATTACCAGATAGAAGATACATAGAAAGATTAAAATAGAAATTAGAAGGAAGAAAAATACTTGTACAAGAAAAATTGGCAAATGCTTCAAATAAAAAATTGCATTCATTAATACAATAGATTTATGAAAACTTTGAGCTACATGGAAAAAGAAGAGACCGTGGAAGTGCAGAAATATATAGAAAAAAAACCCAGACATTTTTAAAAGGCACACAAAAGAAACATGAACATGGGAAAAAGAAAGAGAGCTTGTATGGTGCGATATTTATACAAAGGAGAAAGCCAGACTAATCAATACAATAATAAAAAAAAGAAACAGCTCCAAAGATATTTGAAGAGAGATACAGGCAAAGGCAACCCAATATGGAATATTTCACAATACAAGAAAATAAGAAAGTGAAGGGGGGACATAGAAAAGAGGATTAGTAAGGCAGAAGTTAAACGAATATAAAGTGAAGTCATGAAAGATTTTAGTGTGGAGAATCCAACAGAGGCAGTGTTGCAGAAAGATTGAATTACTGGTGCCCAGATTAAGGAGCAACAGATGGAGCAGAAGGCATTTGTGGAAGATTTGCGACATGATGATGCACTGGAGCCTTCTGTATGAGACCCGGTACAAAAGTCCAGCTTAAACTGCACAGCAAGGGAAGGAGCAGGGAACAGTGGCATTTGACAGGTAATGATGCGGTGTGATGGGCAAAAGGTTCCCAGATGAAGCAGGGTGCATCTGAAGATATGTCACAAGAAGATTTTCTGTAACTTTCTGTAAATTACTCTCAGGAAAAAGAGAGCAAAGAAGATAGATGTTCTCAATCCAGAAGAAAGCAATTTAAGGCAAGACTTGCTTGATTTAATAAAGATGGATAGACATATTAAGATAGATGAAAAGTTTAGATTACAGAAAGTAAATAAGACCCAAAATCAGAGAAGATTGGTAAAACAGATGACCACAGTAATTGAGACTGATAAGAGAAATGCATGTGATGTACCAGAAATAAACAGAATATATTTCAGTGCAGTTAAACTAATAATGGATAAAGAGCTACTACAAAAATGTAGAGTTGTTGTTGTTGTGTCTTTCAGCTTATCCCGGTTAGGGGTCGCCACAGCCGAACTCCGGTCTGCTAATGTTTGGTAGTGGATTTTTACTTGCTGAGTTACCAGCACTGATGCACAACCTTCAACGAAGGTACGCCCATTCATGCATGTCTCCACACAGAAGATGCTCTAGCTGAGAATCGAACGGGACAACGTCTTGCTGTGAGGCGACAATGCTACCGCAGCACCACTACCATGGGTTACTACAAAAATGTAGCATGACAAAGGAAAAGATAAGAAAGTAACAAATAAAATGCCATCATGGAAGCACTGAACAGACAAAACTATAAGGCAGTTAAGTCAAATAGTATCACTGTTAGAAGAATACAAAAAAGGGAACAGATCATCAAAAATACTTAAACAAGATAGATGTGGTAAAAGCAATGCACAGTATCAAAATAGACCAAGATTTATAATATACTATTGCTAATCTTTTTCTTTCAGCTTTTCCTGGTTAGGGGTCACCACAGCGGATCACCCATCTGCTTATGACTGGCAGCGGAGTTTTACTGTTTCCCAACCTTCCACGGAAGGCAAACACATGCACACACTCACTTCTAGGGCCAATTTAGAGTATCCAAGAGGAAACCAGAGCACCCAGAGGAAAATCACATGACCACAGAGATGACACGCAGACTCTGCCCAGATGGCATCCCATACTATTGCTAATAATAAACTATTTGCTAATATAAACTATCCTGTTTGGGATCTACTTCTCTGAAGTACAGGCTAACACAGAAGGCCTCTGGCTAACAAAGTTCTCAGATGACTGCAAACTAGGAGCCATAGTCAAGTCCCCAAATGATGTGGGCATCCTACAGAAGGGCCTCGCTGAGACAGATGCCTGGTGTCAGAGCCATGGCTTCAAACTCAATGTCAAAAAATGCAGTATCATCCCCTTTGGTAAAAACTCTGTACCCATGAACTACCACATAGGCAGCAATCTACTTAACACTGAATGTTTGATAAGAGACCTTGGGACCCAGGTGGACAGTAGTCTCTCCTTTGATAGTCACATCACCACAGTAGTCAGGAAGCCCTTCTACATGGCACACCTCATCATAAAAGGGTTCTCATCCAGGAAAAAAGAGGTAATTGTTCCCTTCTACTCGACACTCATTAGACACATTATAGAGTACAACGCCCCTTTTGGAATGTACCTCACAAGACATCTGTAGCAGCTGGAAAGACCACAGAAGTACCTCACAAAGAGGATTACTGGCCTCAAACAAATGCCCTACACTGACCGCCTCAAAAAACTCCAGCTTTACTCTGTAGCATATCGCCTACTCTGAGGTGATCTCTGCCTAACATATAAAGCTATGTCAAACCCAGAGCTGTTGGACATGCTACACCTAAAGAAATCACAATCCCAACAAGCTACATGCTCTAGGGACCTAAACCTTGTCACCACAATAAACAGGACATGCTGGAGGGATAGATTCCTGTCCCAGAGACTTCCCATACTCTGGAACAGGCTACCCATCTATGTCAAGCAAAGTTTTCAAGAAAAATCTTGATGAGTGGATGGGAAATAGGAAATACACCCTAGAGATCACTTCTGTGTCTCTGCACGACAGTGGCAAAGGAAAATAAGTTTCTTGGGTGGCGTAAGCCAGGGAACCTTGTTGGCTAGCCTTACGTAGGCCCTTGGGCCGATAGCCTAGTATCTATCTATGAACCTATGAACATATAAATATCAGCACAGGCAGAAAAACATAGATGGCATATCGATAAATATAAAGGAAAAGTACAAAAAATACAACATAAGCAATTCATTGATGACTCAAAAAGATTCTATAGAGAATTGGGAAGCAAAACAAAAGAGAGAAACACCACCAAAAATTGAAGAAACAGGCACATTTTGGAAAAGTATTCATGAAGACCCTGTTGAACATAAAGATGCTGAGTAGATAAAAGAATTACAAGAAACAGCAAAGAGCTCTAATGTAGAGGATAGGAATAGGATGGAGTAATTGCTAGAGAAATTGAGATAACATTAAGAGTATCTAGTGTAAAGACCAGAACCAGATGTAGTGCCTAACATTTGGCTAAAAGCATTAACATCTTCGCACAGAGATTTAGCCCTAAGAATTAGTTCTATGTGCATCCTGAGCAGACACCAACTGGGTTTTTACAACAGGAAAAAATACTACTACTTAAGAATGAAACTAAAAGCCATCCTAAGAACTATAGAACAATAACTTGCCTTCCAACAATATAAAACATATATGTTGGAATTAATGCAGAGTTTATAGTCATTTAGAAAACAACTGGGGCAATAGAACAAAGTAGTAACAAAAGAAAGTCATATGGAAAAAAGGGTCATTTGTTGCTAACTAAAGTTATAATAAATAATTGCAAAAAGGGGAAGAATTTAAGGGTGGCATGGATATATTTAAAAACGCATTTGATAGGATTCCACGTTCATGGATAAAGAAATGCTTACAGATGTACAAGATGCATCCTACATTGATAAAATAGAGTGCAATGACCATGAAAGAGTGGTAAACCATGTTGCAGTTGAGCCATGGCAAAGGGCAAATTATTATCCTAGGGATATGACAGGGAGATTCTTTGTCACTGCTTTTGTTTTGCCCTTAACCCATTATAGGTTAGTACTAAGCTAACTGCCCTTGCGAGCCATTTTAAGCCTAGCCAATTATCCCTTGCGAGACTCAAACCCCGCACCTTGTGTTTGTAAGGCAAACCCTTTAACCATTAGGCCACCCTCCCAACCTTTTAGATGTGTATTTAACAGATTAGGCTACAGTTATAACTTGGCTCCTAGAAAACAACATTGTTTAAAGATTTCTCCTCTGCTTTTCGTGGATGACTTAAAACTGTATAGTTCATCAGATGAAAAGTTGAAGACACAACAGCAAATGATTAAAACTTACTCAGTTGATATAAGAAATGACATTTGGTCGTGATGAATGTGCTGCAGCATTTAAAACAGGAAAGCTGTAGCATAAAGAAAATATCAATGTGGGACAGAAATGTGATATAAAGGATCTTGAACAGGAGGGAATGTGTACATTTTGTGAACAGATGAAAGAACAAAAAGAAAACATGAACAAATGTGAATAAAGGTCAGTAGGGAATACTTTAGAAGACTAAAACTAATATCAACAACTGCCTTGACAACTTGGCATAAAGTCCAAGCTATAAATCAATTTGGTCTTCCCGTTTTAACTTACAGTTGTGGAATGATCGATTGGACCCGAAAATGACTGGATCAACTGGACATGAAAACAAGAAAAATGCTTCATGTTTATCAAACGATGTATAGAAATCAGTGTATCCCAATGTCATGTATTCCTCACTCTGAAGGAGGTATGGGTCTCCTCAAAACTGATTACATTTACATATATCTGCAATCATGTGACTGCATACATATCTGCTGACCTCATCAGACTGAAACATAATGTTGTGTCTTTCGGCTTTTCTCGGTTAGGGGTTGCCACAGCGGAAATCTGGTCCGCTAATGATTGGCAGTAGATTTTTGCATACCAAGTTGCCAGCCCTGATGCACAACCTTCAATGAAGGTACGCCCATTTACGCATGTCTCCACACAGAAGACACTTTAGCTGAGAGTCGAACAGGACAACGTCTTACTGTGAGGCGACAACACTACCGCGGCGCCTCAGACTGAAACATAATGAAAGTTTTAAAACATGTAGAGAAGTCTTCTAAGATAACATCTCTGATTAGTTTAGCAGAAGCATTTTGGTGTCAAGCGGGAATGGAAATAAAACCAGAAGTAGAAAAAAATCAGACAGCAACTGAATATGTTTAAAAAAACAAACAAACAAAAAAAAAGAATATAAGCAGAAAGATCAGATGAGAAGAAAAAAAAATGTGGAAAATCCATAAATATGGTGGCAAGTAAAGTGGAAGCATAACTGTTTCAGCCAGTGACCTGGGCAAGGACTATAAACCAGCACCCACCGCTCCGCTCTTCAAGTAAAGAAAAAAGAAACTTCACTGTAATAAACCAATCCATTCATGGTAAGCAACTGGCTTATTACACTGAAGTTTTTTTTTTTCATTATCTACTGCCAATCATTAGTGGACCGGTGATCCACGGTGGCAACCCCTAACCTGGAAAAGCCAAAAGACTAAGACTTGATGAGTGGAGGGGGTGGGTGCTGGTTCATAGTCCTGGCCTAGGTCGCTGGTTGAAACAGTTATGCTTCCATTTTACTTGTCATTATATTTACAGATTTTCCACATTTTTTTTTCTCATATGATCTTTCTCCTTATATTCTTTCTACACACACACCCAGCTCTTCCAATGAAGAAAAAAAAAACTGTTGTTCCGTTACCTGGCACACCAGCCAGGTGGCCAGAGGCATGACACATTCCCATCCCTCCTGCTCCAGCCATTCAGGTCCTGCTTTTGTGCCCTGCCCCAATCTATTCTTCATTCATTTATTTTAAACTCTTTAAAACTGTTTGCTACAAATGTAGCAAAAGTTGTTATAGTTTGTACCCTGCCTGCACGGAGTGCTACTATGCTTGTGCGTTAGTTAAAAAAAAATCTTTTAAAATGTAGCAAACAATTGATACAATTTATACCCTGCCTACACAGGGCACTACAGAACTCAGGTTTTAGTTAAAAAACAAAACTTTTTTTAGTTTTAAAATGTACTAAACTGTTTGCTACAATGTAGAAAACAGTTGGTACAGTTTAGGCCGCACACACAGAGCACTACAGCACTCAGGTTTGACCACAAATACAATACCAGCTTTTAAAAGTCAGATATGCATTAACAAAAAAATTGAGATTGGCTGGTCAAGCCCCACAGCAGTTTGTGCCCGGGACACTTGTCCCTCTAACTCCACCCTACCTATGTTACTGAGTACAGATATCTCCTGAAACAACCTTATATTAACCAAAATTTGATGTAGGAATGGTGTGAATTGAAAACAAAAGATGAAAGATTAATAATGTCAGCCCAGGATAATGGATTACGCACATGTAGGTTTACAAAACCACTGAAAAGGTGGGAGAAACAGTCAAATGCAGCTTCTGTAAAAAAAAAAACAGTCACGCATCTTGTTTCTGGGTGTGATACACTTATGCCGGAGGGCCTGTATACTGAAAGGTACAGTATTATGGCAAAACTGTTTCACTGGGGTTTGTGCAAACACTACAACATAGACGTAGCTCACAAGCACTGAAAACATGAATTAGAAAGTATCATAAAGAGTGCTGAAGTTTATATCACATGGGTCACCTATTACCAACACTTCAAAAAATAGATACAAGAAAACTAGAGTAGTCCAAGAAAAACTGCGCAGTGATGCAGCAGTTTGCATTGCCACCTCACAGCAAGGGGTTCTCTGATTTGATTCTTGACTGGGGTGCCTTCTGCATGGAGTCTGCATGCCCTCCTTGCATTCATGTGGGTTTCCTGTGGCTGCTCTAATTTCCTACCATGTTACAAAGACTTGCTTCTGGAGCATTTTTCCCTGGGCCTCCACTGAAAATTGGCTTGTTCCAAGTTGGACTTTCCCAGTAAAGAAATGTCAAATAAAAATAAAAAAAGACAAAAGGAATAGTGATCACTGAAATTGCTACAGCCAGTGATTACAGTGTCTTACATACAGAGGCACAAAGTCATAAAATATCAGGATTTCCAAGCAGAAACGAGAGCAAAGTAGAAGAAAAATACTTGGACAGTTCCAATAGTTGGAGGATCAACAGGTCTAATAAAAATGAGTTTACCAATACATATAACCCTATATGAATTATAGAAGGAAGCAATTCTGGACAAATTGTGGGTGCTGAGAAGAGAACTCTTGGCAAACATCAATGACAAAAACAATACTAATTTCATGAACTGTTATCCTACCCTAACTTAGGAATGGGATCCATTCATGTCATGGTGTTAGAAACCCAAAAGACTTGCCTGGGGATTCAATAAATTCAGTGTAGGCTTAGTGTAAAGCCTACATGGACTTTACTTGTTTGTGAGGTGAGCAGCAGTGCTAATTACATATTCGTGTCATGCACTTCATTCAAACATAAACAAGTGCAGTTTCGTGGCTAGCAACAGTTTTGTCGGCCAGGAAATAGTGTAAAGCAACATGGACAGCAGCAGGCATGTAAACCTGTTTACCTACAGGCAGACAAGGTCAGCATGTTTGTGAGGTATGCCAGAAAGATTACCAGTGTTATGAATAATGCAATGTATATAGTTCCAAAACAGTATATAAATGTGTATACAGTTCAGACTACTGTTGTGTCAGTCCTACTGAACAAAAGTTGTGTAAATGATCCGTAATGGTACATAGACTGCCATTAAAGATAAACAGTCAGGGTAAGTGTGTGTATTGACTAGGGACAGACAGACGAATTGTAGGAATGAACACAGGGAAACAGGACAGATGAAACATCTTAATGTACTGCAGATGACAACATATCAATGAAGACAATTATAGCAGGAACCTTGATCACATATCAACATGATACAGTACGGATTGGACAGTGAATGTATAATATGTGACTGTCACACAAGGTGACATAACAATGGAGAAGATTTCTTTGTGATATAAGAATCCAGACATGAACAATGGAGAGGACATTTATCAGGGATATTATATACAATACCAGTTGCATATTGTGAAGCTATGCAAAATGAGTTGCCTGAATATGACTGTAATGTCAGCAGAGGTCACTACTAAGTGGGACAAATAGTTACAGGCTCATGGACAACAATAAACAGAAGCACACACAGCCATGGACAATATCAGAATAATACCAGCAGTAATCCCATGTCTCTAACATAACATATGTGATTGTGAGTGAAAATAGATGGTTCTGCATGAACACACTTGTACAACTATTATGAGTTGTCAGCAATCTATAAGAGAAGTCAAGCACACCATCCTGACACTATAACATCTGCTGGAGCTGTTAGGAGGAACACTGCTATACCTGATTAAGATCAATCCAGGCTAGTTGACAGTTGTGCATGGCATATATATATATATATATATATATATATATATATATATATATATATATGAATCCACATTTTCACAAATGTAACCCATGCCATTAATGTTGTCAATCAGCTATGTATGTACAGTGTGCATCACTGGAACATGTATCACACATTCATCTGGTATAACACCTTAATGGGGGTTCCACAGCATCAGACACTAATGTTTATGTAACAAAAAAATACCTAGTTATGGCCAATAAGATTTGTGGGAGCTCACTGTGGCAAATGTTATACACTTGAGTTATGCATCCCTAAGATCTGTAGGAAGTTAAATGAAAAAAAGGAGTATTGTACTCAGTTACTGGTGTGATGAAGGCTGTGAGCTATGAAATTATAATGGACTTTGATGTGGATGTCCTTCACATATTCATGAGCTGTGTTACATACAAAGGAGTAGTCACCACTGTGAGCACATGCTGGTGGATGTTCCACATGTTCCACATACTACCTACTTCAGTACACAGGTCACATACAAACTGATCTACTCATAGGGGTGTGATGTCTACATTATCATTAGGTTGTGCTTTTGCTTTTATAATGTAACAAATCCCCCCATGATTTTGTTTCATCTCATATTTTCATGGCTGTGGCAACAATCTTTTGTGTGTATTGATACTGTCTGTATTATCCTAATATCACAGTTGGTTTCAATGATTTTCCACAATCTACAGTTCTCCAGACAGCTGTTTGGACACATGATGTGTATGTCATTCTTGGCATCTATGACTTAAATAATGAACAGGAAAGGGCCTAGCACACAGTACTGAGGTACAGACCTGATCACTGGTCTCTAGGTATATGTCACTTCACACATTTCAACATATTTAAATGTCACGTATGTGATCCAGTGGCCTACCCACTTGGTGATATAGGTGTCTATGGACACTTGTGACAGTGTTGCAGTAATGCCTCAGTGTGGATTTATGTCAAATGCCTTGGTCTGCTCAAGATCAGCAGGATGATAGTCTTGTCATCATGCATGCCCCTGTTGACCTTCTTGTAACAGATATGGATGCAGTCTTTACACACAGCCAGGATATTTCAGTGTCCATTTAGAAAAGGTTCATGATGACATCTTGGTCTACCTGACAGATCAGGAGAATCAGGATGTGTCTATACATGCATGCATGCCCACCCTCCAGTCAGATGGATGCATGCTGATGTACATCCTTCTATGGGAACATATTACGTCTGGAGGCTGTGTTGAAGTATGTCTCAAACCATGTCTGGTAGGTCCATGTTTTGAGTAATGTTAAGGCAATCAGTGATGTTGTCACGGTTCACTGGTTCTGTGTTGTTAGCCATACAGGGCACACAGATGTGCTGCCCTCCTTAGCATAGAAACTAAGAAAGGTTTGCATGTATATTTTGGCTGACGGACAGTGGCAACAGGAGGGTGATAAACAGTCACCTAGTGGATTGTCGATTCACTCCAGTTGGGAACATCTGATGGCATCCACATAACATTTCAATTGGATTGGAATATATGATTTACAAAAAGACCATTACATATAACAGTGGTCATTCATCACATTCCACACACTGGTATCATGCGTACTGTCATACAAATGTAACAGTGTCATGTACTTGCATCAATTGCACAACATATGCCTATATGTGTTTCATGGGCAAGCTGTGTTTTAGCATCCTGATGCCATATCAGGACACATTACAGATCAGTTGTTTGCAGCTCATGCAGAACATTTCCTAGCACAAATGCTAATAGTCACACAATGGTGCTGCTGACCCCCCTCAAACATCCTTGGTTCTAGCAACACAACTGCAAATACAGTTAATTCTCCAAGGTTACAATTGTATCAAAACATATGCTACATTGTTGTGTATATTACAGATTAACAACATGTGTATGATACAAGACTTATGTAATCATGTAATGAATTTATACTGATGTGTGTCACGGAGCATTTAGTAATGGTATATAGAGCAGAAGGGTTGGGAGGGTGGCATTATGGTTAAGGTGTTTGCCTTGCAAACACAAGGTGCAGGGTTTGAGTCTCACAAAGTATAATTGGCTAGGCTTACAATGGCTCACAAGGGCAGTACAACGGGTATAGTTAGCCTAGTACTAACCTATGAACTTGCACACCTGTGCCATACTGCAGTTGAAACTGTGATGGTGGAATGTAAACTGTGTTGATAGTTGATCTGCACAACTGTAACAACACGTGTCCTAATATACCAACAATATACACAGAAATGTATCATACAATGTCACTCACGTCACTCAACAAGTACTGTTATGACTCTGTCATAGTTCATGTTGGGGTGAATTACTTGAGACATACTGGACTATATGAAGAGACACATGGCTGAACTCTCAGATTGTGTGTCTCAGGCAGGTATGACCCTAGCCCTAAGCAGCATTCTACCTTCACCCAGGATGATGGCACAATATAAACAACAGATGATGGACTCTAGCCATACCTCTCAACCTCTTAGAGCAAAAATCTGGACAAAGCCATAAATAAAAGTGGGACAAAGGACCATAAATAGGGACAATTTTTAAATATTGCTGTTAGAAAGTTGATAGAATAACAGGTTTTGCATTAGCATGAATTTCTGAAAGGTATGAAGTCTGAAACATAAATGTCTGTCATTATTTTCTAACTTCACACTTTTATGAAAAATTGATTAAAAATATGAGTTAGAAATCTGGACATTCTGCAAAAATCTGTACAGCTGAGAGGTATGACTCCAACACAATTAGCTTAGCTTCTGATGTCAATCCAGGGGGATCCAGTATCTCTCAGCCTAAGATGACAAGGTTGACAAACCACTCTGCTTTGCAGATATGGCCTGTACTTGTGTCCTCTAGGCTGTTGGATACTGGTGAAGACACTCATTTCCCACATAGTGCATTTTTTAGGCAATGTCAAAGCAACAAAAGTTCCTATGTAACAATATCCACTGGAGGCAAACTAAAAATTCTGCTCTTTAATGCTAGGAGTCTAATCACAAAGCTGCAACCGAGAAAATTGCCAACCTGCTAGCTGACTGATTTGGCATAAATTTCAATGCCCTGACCCTACCTGCCATACCCCAAAGTATACCTGACACCAGTCCTCTGCCTAGTATCTCTAGACATCAGGTCATATCTAGGCTCTCCAAGGGTAAAAACACAGATTCCGTGGTAGCAGATAACATCCCAGGTTGCTTACTAAGTAATCTAAAACAGGATGTAGTAGACACAATTAGTGTCCTCTTTAACCATAGCTTGAGAACTGGCTTTGTTCCAGTGGAGTGGAAAACAGCAGCAGCATTCCCAATCCTGGGAACTATAGACCTCTAGGTCTAACCAGTCTCATCTGCAAGGCCATGGAAAGAATCATCATGGACTTTATCAACAAGGACATAAGTGACCTTCAAACACTAGACTTAACCCAGTTTGGCTTTGCTAAGGGTAGATCATGCTTATTAAAACTATCAGACTTCTTTGAGAAAGTCACAAAAGCCCTGGATGAAGGTAAGACAGTGCATTTTTCCCATCTTGATCTGACCAAGGGTTTTGACACAATCCCCCACTCAGGTATCATTGGGAAACTCCCAGCTGGGGATTAATCCTTCTGTCGCTAGATGGTTAGCCAATTGCCTCACCAACAGAACACATCTTGTCAAAGCTGGTGACTCAACCACTACCAGTTGAGCCATCACCTGTGGCATACCACAGGGATCTGTGCTGGGCCCTTTACTGTTTGGAATCTATTTCTTGGAAGTCCAGGCTAAAGTGGATGGCCTTTGGCTTACTAAGTTTGCTGAGGATTGCAAACTGGGTGAAATCACTGAGTTCCCCAAGGATATTAACATATTACTGGAGGGGCTAACAGACAAATAATTGGTGCCAAAGCCACATGGTCTAAAACTAAATGAAAAAAGTGCCATTATTATTGTCTTATGCTAATTACAGTATTAGCAACCCCCCAAGCTCAAACCCAGTGATATGTGACCTGGGAACACAAGTAGGTAGCAATCTGAACTTCAACCACCAAGATTCCACAGTGGTAAAGAAAGCCTTCTATGTTGTGCACCTCTTAAGTAATGGCATTACATCTAGGTCTGAGGATGTTATAACTACTGTAGTCAACCCTAATCAGAACACTAATAGCGTACAATGCTCCCTTTTGCATGTACCTTACCTGACACTTTGAGCAGCTAGAGATAATACTAAGGTTTCTCAACAAGAAAATACAGAGCCTACAAACCATGTCATGGCATACGTGGATACACTGAAAGCCCTGTCACAGTACTCTGTATCGTATAGGCTGCTGAGAGGTGACTTTTGCCTGGCCTACAGGCCAGTCTCTGACCCTACTCTGATGGAAATGCTGCACATCCACAAATATAAGGGCACAAGAGTCACTCACTCTAGGGATCTTAAGCTAGACTGTGACATTAACAGAACATGTTTGAGACAAAGGTATCGAATGATATCAGCAGAGTCTGTTAAGAGGAAGATGGCAATCACAGTATGCCACACCCTGGTGTAAAATGCTCTCTCTAATGTCAACCAAGTGAAGAAACACACACACACGCGTGCGCACACACACACACACACACACACACACACACACACACACACACACACACACACACCAGCTGACTGCAGTGAGAACAGAGTCCTACCTAGGTACACCAACTAGAGACCTTTATATTTAACACACGTGCCACAGCACAAGTCTGACTTGGAGAGTGTCAGACAACACTTTATAAGTGATGACATCAGCAGTATTTGGTGAGGAGAAGATGGTAATACAGTGTCTCACATGCTGGTGTAAAATGCTCTTTCTAACATCAACCAGGTATATATATATATATATATATATATATATATATATATATATATACACACACACACACACACACACATACATCAATTGACTGCAGTGAGAACAGAACCCCTACCTAAGTACGCAGACTAGAGACCTCTAAATTTAATGCAAGCACCACAGCATAATACTGACTTTTACAAGGCTGCAGGACAATTTATAGTGGATGACATCATCATTGGATGCATGATACAGGATTTTGGGAGGCCTGAATGAAATGGATGTGTAGGCCTGTACAACGTCAAAATACTGGTACTCCATGGGATTATAGTGATGACTGCCGGATACACAATTATGCTTTTCTGCCTAGACAGACACACACACATGCTAGTTGACTGAAGTGAGATTAGAACTCCTACCTATGTACACAGACTAGAGAACTCAGTACTTTACACAAGCATCACAGCAGAAGTCTGACTTTTACAGGGCTGTAGGACAATTTATTGTGGATAACATCAGCAATGGATGTTTTAGAAAAGATGTAGGAAGTCCTGTCTGAAATGGATAACTAGCCATGTACAACTCTCCTCTATATCTTCCCTTTGATGCTTCTCATTAGAATACGCCCTGTCAGCAGCCTTAGGAATGGGATGGGCACACCCCTCCTTATATTCTTTTTTATCTCTGTTAATTTTCTTATTTTTTCTTTTTAAAAAGTCTTCTGTTAAAAATGATGATAAAAATCAACCCTCTCAAAAACATGTTGGTACTTCTGGGAGTTAAAACTCAAAAGCTAGGTCAGTCCCTATTTTATGATCCAAATCAACAACTTCATTAGTAAAGGTGGTCTATCTGGTGAGAGTTGTATCTCATAAGCAGCTCCAGATATTCAAACTGCTACTGGTCAAATACAATCAATTCTTTATGGAGAGAAGAATCTTTGACTAGACCAGAGAGGTATTTCCATATCCTTAAGCCTTTTGGCACAATCTAGAGTTGCAAGCATTCCTAAAAGTAAGAATTTTTCAACTGCAGTTTGCGACATTTAATTAACAAATGTTCTAGTTGTTGAATCCACTACTGCACAGCCACATTCTCACCATCATGAGAATCCATTCACATTTTAAAGTCCATTTATTTATTTAACCAGACCTTAACATTATTAGTTGAAAAAACAACAGTTCTCTCATCACTAGAATATTTGGACTGTTACCTAGCAAAGTAGAAGCACAGGGTTGTCCAGGAGGGGTAGAATTATCCACAGTAGTTTCAATACATTGAGTAAGAGGGTGTGTCATCACCAATTACATTGCTGACTTAACTACTGCACCATTTGAGTTAACAGCTCAATATGGTTAACCACACATTCTAGGACAGTCTATTCTCCTCTTCCAGCACCACTATCCATAACAAACACCACAAAAAGGACCAGGAACCAAACAAGATAAGCCCTGAATACAATGAAGAATAATGGTCTGAACAGGATAAAAATAAAAATAATTTATTATATACAAACTGAGCACTTTCATCTGCTTGTAACAGAAGACTTCTTCAGAAAACTCATTGTGTGTGTGTGTGTGTGTGTGTGTATATATATATATATATATATATATATATATATATATATATATATATATATATATGTGTGTGTGTGCGTGTGTGTGTGTGTGTGTGTGTGTGTACATTAGAAAATGCTGCTTTTACCCGTATGTACTTCTTAGACATTTACTGATGGTATAGACACTTTTGTTAGGGCATTTTACTTTCTCAGATGCACAGCTTTAACAACTTTCATTCCAAGTGTTAATCTTACAACTGTTTCTCTTTACACTGTTCTATTGTTATTTCAGTGAAATGTAAATGTCCTATATTGCCAATGACACAGGGGTGTTAGCCTTCTAGGATGGCTCATAGACAACTCGAGCTGACTGGCAATTGCATAAAAATTAATGTTCTGTTGGTAAATGTGTACACATGCTTTGGGGTCTGTTTGATAGCACTTACAACAATTCACTGATTCCTTTGGTAAAAAAATGTCATTTGCCCATTGTTTTGGTGGTGAGGGATCCAAGTTCCATTTATGTGTTGGCACAACCAAAATGTTTTTCAGAGGTTTGTTTTGATATTGTTACTCCTTTGTTTTGCATCAAACCTTGGTTTGTCTCCGACTGTGATATTTTACAACCACATAACCCTTTTTTTATAATTGAACATCTTGAAAGATTTTGGTTTCTTCAGTGGGTAATACTGAAAAACTAATAGTATGTGTTTTATCTAAGCAGGGCTTTTATTCATGTGATGTTTATGTGTAGTATACTTATTTTGTATTTAATGTCACCTAGGACTATGGCACCCAAGCATCCCAGTCTCTGAAACACCCCTTCCGTGACTCCTAAAATGACATGATCATCCAAGCACTTCTTCAACATGGTGCCTTTCTGCTTGAGAAAGAACATGGGCATATGTCTGGAAGAATGAAAATTTGGAACCTGACAGTGAATGATGTGAATGCTGTTGGGGGATGGAGCAGGACATAGGGCCACTGACATGATTTCATCAGCCTGGAAGAGAGCAGCTGCAGTGGCCCATGGACAGCTGTCTACCAGTGGGAGGGCCTGCTACAAAGCCACTACTGATACCAAATGAAGAGTTCCTGTCCACTATCAGGGATCCAGAGAGCTCAGTGGGACGTGCACAAAAGCATGTGATTGATGTTGATGCTGCTGTTTCACGGAGGAAAGATATGCCCCAGTAGGAGCTTCCATGTAGGCTTACCTATGCCAATTTTTAAATATCTCTTGTATAGTAAAATATTGAAACCAATACTTAAGTTGGTTTAATATTTTTTTTTGGGAGGGGAACTATTTATAGATTGATACAGTTAACAACACATTCTGGTCCATTACACATGGGTTTGGGGTGGATGTGTCATCCAAGTTTCAGTTAAATGTATTATTAATGGACATATGAAAGCCCCAAATTTTCCCCCTGTGTCATTGTTATTCCAGGACCATCCTCTCTAGCATGTGTGGATTCATTTGCACATGGTAAGCCAGAAATGTTTTATTTCAATACTGATGAGCATCTCACAGAAACATTCATTTATCTGTATATGTGAGGTGGGTGCCAGGTCTGTGTGTGTAGTGCTGTGCTGTCTCTTATAGTGGTACCATTGTTAGTTGTTAGCATATATTGAACTGTAGTAGTGTAATTATTCATTTCTTTCCTGCGTTTATCGATTATTATCACAGATGATCCTGACAGTAGAAGTGTAGGATTCTTGCCACCTAATGTCAGAGTATCAGCAGACTCTGATGATCATGGGATCATAGAAGATTACTAGGCTATCAACCTGGAGTTCATTTTAAACCTAGCCATTTCAACCCAATGTAATACTGTAGAGGTAATAGTCAATACCCAAGACTGAATTTAGTGCCCATGTCCAAGAGGATTGTGGCACTAGCCTGGTAAGAATTTATGGTGCCCCATCCACTCATCCAGGTTCCTTTTAAACAGTGTCATAGAAGTGCTCTGTTTCACATGAATTGGTAGCGTGTTCCAAAGATTTGGCAGTCACTGGGAGATAAATCTATCCCTCCAGCATGTCTTATTTAAGTCCCTGGAATGGGTGGCCCTAAACCCATTTGATTTACAAATGTGCAGCAAGTTCTTGGATTGCTCTGTAGGCCAGTCATAAGTCTCCCTTAAGAAGTCTATAAGATAAAGAGTATAGTGACAGGGATTTTAGTCGGTCTTTGTAGGACACATGTTGGAGGCCCTTGATCTTCTTTGTTAGAAACCCCTGAGGTCTCTCTAATTACTAGGTGCTAAGTGCAGTACATACCGAATAGGGAGTTATACTCAATTATGAGCCAGATAAGTGCTACGTATAGGGGGTTATAACTTCTTTTGCTCTCAAGGGGATGCTTCTAGTAATCAAGTGAGCTACATGGAAAGCTTTCCTTACAATGGTAGACACATGGTGGTCGAAGTTAAGGTCAATGTCAACCTGTGATCCCAGGTCCCTTACCATTTCATGGGTACTTATGGTATTGTTATTGATTTGTTAGTGTGAAGGGACATTGTTTGTGCCATAGGGAATGTTGATGCATTTCTTTGCATTCAATTTGAAACTATGACTAATACACCAGTTGCTGGTCTGTGTGAGACCATCCTAGAGTATACTGACATCATCTGGGGATACAATGATTGCACCTAATTTGCAGTCGTCTGCAAACTTGGTCAGCCACAACTCTTAAGTTCTGACCTGAACATCTGAGAGGTTTATACCAATCAGTAGGGGGCTCAGCACTGACCCCTGTGGCACCCCACTGGTAACAGATCTGCTAGTTGATGTGGATTCACCCACTTTGATACTGTATGTCTGGTTTGTGAGCCAGTTGGCAACTCATCTTACAATGAAAGGGTTTACATTCAGTTTGCTACATTTATTGGTAATGCCAAAATGTGAGATTGTGTCAAAAACATTTGCCAAGTGGAGGTATGCCGTATGTACAGATTTCCCTTCATCAATGGCCTTAGTCACACTTTCAAAGAAATCCACCAGATTGAACAGGCAGAATCTGCCCTTCATAAAGCTGAATTGGCCAGGATCTAGGGTTTGTAAGTCACACATGTCTTTATTTATGAGGTCCATAATGATACTTCCATGTCCTTACAGATGAGGCTGGTAGGCTTATGGGTCTATAAATCCCTGGATCTGTTGCTAGGCCACCTTTGTGGAGGGGAATAACTGTATCTGTTATCCATTCCACAGGAACAAAGCCTTTGGTTAGGCTGTGACTGAAAAGGGTAGTGATGATGCTAGTTCATGTTTTAGCCTGTTTAGAAGACAGCCTGGGATCCCATAGAGGCCATGTTCTTAGCCTTGGACAGGGATCTGAGGACCTGGTCTTCAGATATGTAAGGGTAGGGGATGAGTTTGGGGGAGGGTTGGTTGTAAGTTAGGAGGGGATAAGGGAGTGAAAATTTCAAAAAACTTATCCGCAAGCAGGTTATCTATCTTTGTGGGGTCAGTGTGTGTGATACTGCCGGCCAGCAGTTCTGCATATGCTTGGGTCCTACCCTTTAGGTTATGTATGTAGCTGTAAAAGGCATTATGGTTATACTTGGCAGTACAAGCTTGCTTTTTTCTAAAAGGAGCTCTTGGAGGATTTCACAAAGTTGTCTTATTTTCCTGTTAAGGCTGAGGAGGGTTTTTTTTTTCCATTGTTGGGCCTTATCTTTGTTTTCTTGGACAGCAACTCTTTGCATTTATTGTAGGGTTTGTTGATGATGGAAGTCCACCATGGCAGCTTGATTATACTTGGGGATCTGGCTTTGATTCTATCTGGTACAGCTGAGTTTATACAATTATGCAAGTGATTTTACAGGGCTGTAGTGTAAGCTTTGCCATAGTTACCACTTTCAGCTTCAGGTGGGGCTTGGAATGCATTTATACCTTCACATAGGAGGGTAGTTTTCTTTGGTGAAGTTTTTTAGTCTGATTTCACCCTTCATGACTTCTGGTATTAGTGTCAGTTCAAAGGTGACAAATTTGTGGTCAATTTTAACTAATGAGGGTCCAATAGTTGTAGCAGTGTACCTGTCTGACATGTTGGGGAGGACCAGATCGAGAATATTTATTCCTCTTGTTGGGGTATGTACAATTTGCTCCAGGGCATTTGAATTCAGAAAGTCAAGGAACTTTTGTGCTAGTGAGTTTGGGCCAGAAAACATTTCCCAGGTGATGGTGGGATAATTAAAATCCCCCACAGACAGTGTGTTCAGTAAAATTTGAATTGTCTTCAGTTTGGTTAAGTAGGCTTCATGGTTGTCATGACCCATGGAGGAGGATATATAACTGGCTAGGACTTGAATGGGGTCTTACCCACCATACCTAGACCTGGAGTAACTCCATGGAATTGTCCAGTCTAACTAGACATGAGGTGAATTTATCTCTAATACAGATTGAAACACCACCTCCCTTGGTTTTCACATGTTCATTTTGCTGTCTAACGGTGTGGAAGGCATTGTAGCCTTGCAGGGCCAGGGTACTTTCTGAGGCCTTAAACCAGGTTTCTGTGACTGCACAGACATCTACATCTTCTAGTGATAGAAGTGCTTCCAGGGAGTGCAGTTTTTGGTTTAAGCTCCTAGCATTTAGAAGAATGACCCTTATTTTGTACTGCTTGGTTAATTTAACGTCGGTAATGTTGTTTTTGAGACAATGCCTAAAAAGGCACTAAGAGCCTTTGCCACCAGCCGAAAGCCTAAGGGTGCTAGGTGCAACCCGTCTTTGGCAAAGCAGTGAGGTTTGTCGACTATGGCTTCCCAGGCAGACAGGAACTGGATCCCCTTGAAATGACAGGACAATTATTGAAATCAATAATTTTTTGTTTATACTGTGTCATCATTCTAGGTTGGGGTAGTATGCTGCTCAAGGCTAGGGACATACCTGCCTGGGACACATACTCAGAAAGCTCGACCATGTCTCACTTTTAATATAGTCCAGTTAGGTACATCTCAGGTCATTCACACCAACGTGAATTATGACAGAGTCATAACAGTACTTGTTGCTGAGAGACCTGAGTGCAAGTGTGATTTGGTGAATCTTGGCACGTGACATGCAGATGACCGTGATTTTCTCCTTGTCCAAACATGGTGAGTGGGACATCTAGGTTCTCACTGTTGCATCTCCAATGACAAGAAAACTTGGTTTTTGAGTGTTACTCCTTACAGGCTTGGTGGGTGAGACACTGGTGTTGTTATGTGTCATGGGTGCTGTGGAGACTGTGTTAGCTGCAGCAGACTTGTGTTTTGGAGGTCTCTGTAATTTCAGTAAGTTTTTTGAGAGTACCTCCGCATATGTGGATTTACGTGTTTGATGAGAACTGTTTGTATGAGTAGTGGTATTATGTGAATATCTAGTGGTGGGTGAGTTGACAACCTTCTCAGTGTGCATTTGTTTTAAGTGAGAGAGAGCATGGATTCTAGATTCTTGGTGTAAATACATCTCTCGCATTCTGTACTAGACTGTGTTATTAGTAGAGGGTTGTTTGTGTAGATGAGGTAATTTCTACATGCCTCAGGAGACCCAACTCAACAAGGCTGATAGGAGAAACAAGGGTAGTGCAACTGTCCATAATGCTAGGTTGAAGACTGTTGTCACTAGGGGTGGCTTTTCAGAAACCATCAAGGAGGAATTCAGCGAATGGATATTTTCGCCTGGGTTTTAAGGGAAAATTTGTTAAATTTAACTGTATGGCTTTGGTGCACAGTTGTGCAGTATTGTGCAGTGCTTTGCGACATGCAAACAAACAGAAACCTGCTCAGATGCAGGGCCAAAATACCAGAAGCTAAAACTTGAAAAAAAACTCTAACAAAATCCAAAAGGACCAATAAGGATGCTTACTCCAAGCCCTAGACTGGCCTCCCTTTCCCAGTCAGGTGCTGATCAAACACAATTCTCTCACAAACGTGCAGATAGGGTACTGCTTGGTGGGAAAACCAGAGAAAGCAGAACAGATAGCTTTAAAACAGTAAAAAAATACCAGTAAATACTTAAACAGTGGAAACAACAAAAATATTTGCTAAAACACTGAAAACAGCAATAAAATTAAATTTTACAGGTACAGTGTAGCAGGCAACTGCAGTATAACAGTGTAGTTTAGTATACAGTAAATAAATATGGTATAAAAGCAGGTGGCAGGCAATAAAAAAGTGCAGTAAATAGTATAAATAAGCAAAAAAAAAAAAAAAACAGGCAATGAATGCTTTTTTGGAAGCTCGGAAGCCTCTAGTAGTTTGTTATCTCACCATAGAGTTGTGACTGGTAGCCCACCTCAGTTCAGCTTGGTACAGATGGTGGCCAAACACAGGCACAGTTGGGGGTGTAGAGATTGAATCTGACAATGAGGTGGACATTCAGCCATCCCCTGTAATTCCATCAGACACAGCCAGTAGGCCTACACAAAACCATTCTGGTGAGCCCTTAGATATTGGACAAGTGGAGGGTGAGATACTTGATCAGGGTAGTGTGGTTACTGTGGCTTCAGTACCTGTTGACTCTGGCCATAGCCAAAGTGTGGGGATGATGCTGCACAGAAGAGTTGTTGCTCAGAGACCTGCTGTACACTCTCTATCTGATGCTGGTGTGTCTTTCTGTGCCACTTGAAGTATGTTTAGGCCCATCATGGAGGCACAGATACATTCCAATAGGTCCTCAGAGGAAATGCTTAGGGTTGTAGATGTGGCACAGATTGACATACATGACTGCCTCCACCATGTTGCTGATTCAGTGGATCGATGAATGAAACATTGGAATGTGCGGTGTCTGTAAAGGAACATCTGCTTGGAGGGTGGACAGCATACACATGGGCATAGGTCAGTTACATCATCTGATGTCAGTCAATGTGGCCATGCCTGATAATGCTCCTATTGTGGCACTATTTCCACTGCTCAATCAGTGGTTGAGGTGTCGACACCCAGATGTGACAGGCCATGGGGGCATGAAGTCCTGGGCATACTTGTGAGGACAGCTCATCCAGCAGACATCAGTCACATTCAGGTAGCAGCAGTGCATCTGACTGTGGGCATGGACATGCCAGTGTAACTCTGGCAGAGCCAGTCCTTGGGGTCGGGCATGACAGCAATGAACTGACACCTCTACCATGCACATCTCACATCTGTCCACTATAATAGGATGTAGATCTAGCACTGTGCCTGGCTATGTTCTTGCAAACTCTAATTTCACCTGGACTGCCCATACAGACACACACACATAACAGTTACATGGGTTTGTCATGAGGCTTACAGCTCATTCTGTCTCAGTGGCCATTTGATAGTTTATCAAAAGGTTTGCCTGTTTCTCTTACTTACTCACCTGTGCTCACTACCTTTTGTGTCAGCCTAGGCCTCCTGAACCCCCCCCCCCCCCACACACACACACACACAACATCTGGTGCAAATGATGAAAACTGTGCCATATCCTTGTTTTTTATCTTTTGTATTCAAGGATACACGGGTCTTTTGTCTGAGGTTCATAGCTGAATTAGTGCTTAGCATATTTGTTTTTGTGATGCTGTTTTGCAAACTGAACTCTTTTCTTACAAGTTTTTGTAATGTGTTCATCCCTCCCAACTCTCAGAACAACAAAGCTGAACCAAGCCATAAATAAAAGTGTGAGAAAGGCCCAACAGTGGGGAGAGGTTTTAAACAATTGTGGTCTTATAAACTTAGTTGATGGCATAGCAGGTTTTGCATTACTATTTTTATGTTTGCTCTGAGGGATATGAAGTCGGAAACTGAAATGTGTCATTATTTTCTAACCTCACTTTTTAATGATTTGCCATTACAAACATATGAGGCCAAAATGTGAACATTCAGTGAAAATCTGTACATTTTAGATGTAAAGCCTATTAGCTGATAGAAGACACATGTATTGATATAAGTCGGTGCTTTCATATCTTGCTGTAATTGCTGTACAAATCACTCACCTCATACTTACTTACATTACCAAGTAACAGTGTGCAAGGACATGTCATTCATTTATATTCTTAGACATTTATTTTTCTATTTCAGGTTCAACACTTACCTTGGAAATCCAGCCGTTGCAAGAGTTTTAGTTCAGGACTGAGTCTGATGCTAGCAGTACACAGGCATTACATGAGTAAGTAAAGGTTGTGAGTGTTGCCTGGCATCAACATTACTGTATGTGTATGTGTAAGATATGAGCGTGTGTGATATCCATTGCCTCTTGCCAGTGTGAGGCTACATTGTGCACATCTACATCTGCCTACACCCACAGTGGGTGCTGGTTCCCCCCTCTCACTTCTCACCTGTGTGTGTGATAACCTTGCTAGTGGGGGTGGAATGTGCGGCCCTTCCCCTTACAGTTGTTGATGAAACTGTTTTCTCAAGATAATGTTGTGGAGCATGGCACAGATGGTGAATATTTCAGCACATGTATGGAGATTGTACTGCAGGGCTCCTCCAGATGTATCTAGGCACCAGAACCATGACATCAACAGTCTGTGGCACCAAGGATTTCAGGGTAGTGTGCTGCAGGGTAGAACTCCTGCATAGTTCTGGTACTCAGTTGTACAGGGAAATTACATGTACTCACTGGCATTTTGCAGCATAGCACTCAGGAATTGATGGAGGATCCTTGATGCTGATAACTGTTACAGCCCCAGCATGTTCCCTGTTGGTCTCTAGAAGGTTCCTGTAGCTAAAATTCTAAGTGCTGCACATACTTTAGTCTCCACTAGTATTGGCTTGCCTCCGATTGCCCTTTCTCTCAGTTGAAGATGGCAGAGGTTGCAGAGTTCCTGTAGTGTGTCTCTATCCACCCTATAGTACTCTACAATTTACACCTCATGTAGATTATGAAAAGTTAAACAGGGTCTAAAAACCCTTCTCCTTCTTGACCATGGTCTATTAGCACCAGCATCATAGCCATGAGTGTGCTGCACGTACACATGAATAAGAGCAACAGCAGCCCCTAGCATTCTTTCTGTGCAGCCTAGTTTTTGTGGCTGTATTCCAGTAGGTTTTGGAATGCACAGGAGAAACAAGCTCTGAGTCTACACTGTTACTTTATAGCTTGTTGAATAGCTCCTCCATCTTGGATTGGTTGATTAGCATACAGTTCAGCTGCTTATGCTGTAATTAGCATGCCACAGTGTTTACCGTGCTTGTGTGGCTCTACATGCCATGTAGAGCCATTTATTGAATACAACACAGTGCGCTATCATGTGCGAGTCACACCACGATGCTCGCACCATTTTAGCGGCCCGTGGTGGGTTTATTGAACTGCACCTTGAAGAAAGTAAGATGCATATTCATTTAGATACAAGTCATGATGAGTCCAATATTTCAAAGGCAAAAAATATATGGCTGTTTCAGACAATCTGTAAAGCTGGAATTCTGCACAATACAAAACTGCATTGATGGATATGTACCCTATATGCATCTGGTGTGAAACTGTTGCTGTGTTTTTTTTCTCTTGCAGTCTGTCTTATTTACATACACACACGCACACACACACATCTCATTGGTAATCAAAAGAAAGAAAGTGCCATTTTTTTATCCTTGAGTCTAGATCTTATGTTACAGATTGTTTTCCTTCCAAGTCTTGTTATTATGCATTCAGATTTTTGCCTTTATGACTCCACTTCTATTTTCTTTTCTTTTTCTGTGATTTAGTTTTCCATTGCAGACAGTCACTTGCACAAAACAACCCCAAATATGCCCATATGGTTTAGAGAGAAAAAAACTCTGGCTTTTCTATTACCATACTGTTGCTTGCCTTACCTTATTCTTATAGCAACTAAGTGCAGCATGGTTGTTTTGAGCTCTCTGTCCGATTTCTTTTAAACTGGGCTTTTCCTCATACCAGTCATAAGTGGATCTTGAAAAATGTAACTCAATGCTGAATACGTCTAAAGTGAGACAGAAGTCACAGTGAATAACACAATGCACCTGTATGGTTCAATATGCAATGGTGAGTCATTGCAGTCCCTGAAGTCTGAATGATGCAGATAGGTACGTATCAGTGAAGTTCATTTGTTTAACTATCAAAACATTGTGTAAAATCAATAATGATTTTGTTTTTTTAACTGGCATGGAAAAGAATATCATCTCCCTTGTTAATCACAGAAGAATCAAATGGGGAGTGGCATATGACAGCATTATGCACCATTCCTGAAAATGAATTACTGAAATGATTATATTAATTCTTACATTACTGAATTAATTCATGAAATTGAATTGATATGAATGATTAATGATTAATGAAATTAATGATTACGTTACTGAAATGGATCCAATGGGATCAGTGTTCTACTCTTTTAACAAATTCAAAATAAAAATAAAATAAAATAAAATTCCAGAATTATCAAATATTCTAAGTAAAGAAATAAGATATTGGGATCATATTCATACAAAACCTAATTATTGTTACATCTGTCACTTTTCTCTTGCTTTATCTCTCTCACACACGCAAGCACCATTAAACTGCATATACACCTTTTAGCATTGTACTTAGCACACTCACCCACATTTCTGGTGCACTGTCAATACCAGTTCGCTAACACAGGGTCACTCATTACTTAGGAAGGAATGCAGTAGATGTGGGAATGTTACAAGTATATCGGGGATGTTTCATCTAGCATCATGGTCCTACTGTAAAAATCATTATACCAGCCACAAGTTATAGAACTCAACTCCTCTTATAAATAAGACAGAGATTAAGGAAGAAAAGCTTACTAAATGCAAAAATCAAATATAGTGCATTTGGGGAAATTAACATGATCTGTACTGACACTGCTTCCACAAGCAGAACCAACAACTGGGTAAGTTACTGCTTTTTAATTTAAATGTATGATTATATAAGAAGTCAGGCTCTGTGTATTATGTTCTGCTGAAGTAAGGAGCATTGTACTTTTCCTTACATATGAAACTATTTACTTACTTGAAAATGAATGGTATTTTTAGCTGCCAAAATGGAAATAGACCTAGTATTTAATATATTCTGAGACTTCAAAAATCATATTATCACAGCCAATCAGATGATCCCCAAACATTTCTGAATCTTACCATTTTGGGATTTTGGGATCATTAAGGATTTTCCAAAGCAATACAGCCAAAGAAGTACTTTACACACCATGTTTTCTAAACTGCATATCACTGTAGCCATCTGTCCACTCCACACCCAATCTGCTCTGCTTCTTCCCATATTTTATCTTGCATTTTGCCTCATTTTTGCATAATTTAAACAAACTACACAAGTTATTATACCACACATGTGAATTTTAATAAAGGATTTGATGTTCGTTATTAGCTATTGCTTTCCACGAAGCTATCATTTCCAGGCTTATAGAATGTATATAAATACAGACTGATATGCAATAACAAACATGTGCGTGCATGTTTACACAGACACATGTAGTCACAGAAAGCTGTATGTATTTAAAAGCATCCATTTAAGCATACTATTTCACAGTGATGATAAAATGTTTACATAATGTGCACATATGTAATGAATACTGCAGCAATACAGACTGTATACGGAGGAATAAAAAATGACATAATGCATGTTAAATACAGTGTACTCCAACTTCCCCATGTCTGCATTCCCTGTCCTTGGAAGCAAAGATAGCGAACTGTCAAGAAGGATGAATTTCATTCACCTGCCCATCATTTGTATTCGCTGACAGGTGCTTTAATCATTAGAGGAATCAGAATCACAGGGAATGGCACTTGTCAGCTCTGCTGCATCCCTGCTGACATATGACACTCTTGTTCAAAGGAACAGCAGTGGAAATGAAGATGGAGAAAACAGATGAACTTTTTCACTCCCTATATTGTTTTTGTTACAAACATTCCTCAGGCAAAAAGCATGCATCATTGCTTCAGAAAAAAATATCCCCACCAGAAAAAAAGCCAAACAATATGGCAGTAATCGCCAACAATACAGCACTCTGATTTAATTTTAAAAGAGCAGCATTTCAGAAAATTTAGTCATTGGCACTACTGATACATGTACATTTAGAGTGAAAAAGAGCAAATGCAGTTCGAGTGGCATCAGATTTCTGCTCCACTAACAGCACTTTTGGTCATTCCTTCTGAATTTGTAATTTGACTATCGGCGGTCTGCATGGTAAGTCACTGTGCTTGTATATACAACTCAAAGCTGTTTTGATAACTTGCCAAACTGAGCACAGTACTGAAGCATAAAACAAAAAAAAAACAAAGTATACCTTATACAAAGGCAAAAAATATGGATACAACTAGGGTAAAAATCAAGGTCGGGGTTTTTACCTATATTGCTGCTTTAGATAGTTTGAATTAAGGGAGAAGATGAGTCATTGTATGTAACTATATATATGTATGTATATATATATATATATATATATATATATATATATATATATAAATATATATATATATATATATATATATATACACACACATATATATATATATATACACATATATAGATACACGCATATATTTCCCATTTTGGTATGGCTGGGATACTGTTAATCACTTATGTCAACAGTAATACTAACATTCAACACCAAACAAAACATCTCCTCTAGGGAAACAAATCTGTGCTCTGAAAGGCAAAGTGCTAAATATGCAATTTTCATGTTGTTATAATGCAAATTATACTGGCAACAAGTTCTTAATGGGGTTTAGAAATAAGACTTTAAAAGGAAATTAAAATTATGAAAATGTTCTTATATAGTACGTATTTTCCAAAAATCCAGGTGAGCTCATAACGATATAGTGAATAAATGCATCTAAGAAGAATAACACTGTGGAGACACACACGTATGAAATTGTGTTACATCTGTAGTAATATTGCATGTATTCCTAAAAACAAGTGCTGACACTATTACTACTTCAAAGGTCTCTGCTATGTGAACAACAACATTTACACAAAAAGAAAGTTACAGAAGACATGGCATCAGCAGGGAGGTCCGAGTTCAAATGGTTGTAGATTCAGGATGGGAAGTGTCAACATGGCTTACTGGGTGTACATGAACACAGCAGGCAGGTATAGAGCAACCCTCATCCTTTTAAGAAGCTTAACATAGACTATGCTGATCTTCATAAGTCAACAAACAAATGTGACAGCTGCTATGTTTAACACCCAATGCATGCAGGTCACTGAGCTCTGGTAGGTCACACACAGTTTAGTGCTCACTGTAAACATAATCTTATACAGGAAAGTATATAAAATACTACAACTCCTCCCAGAAATAACGTTGCATTCTTCTGGTACAAGACTAGCAGGACCATACCTCAGATACTGGTCATCAGTGCTCTGTGGTCAGAGAAACTGAGGAGATAGATCAGGTGAGAACCTGGGCTTCAAAAAACAAATGTGGTCATCTGGTAGACAGGTGTCTGTACCTTGTGATATTCTAAGGCTGCAGCTTCTCCTGGCTTAACATGACCTACTGATGACTCCTGAAATTCTTGAATCACAAGGCTGAAGTATTTACCTCCATGTCACTATGTCAATGCAAAGATGTAGTTTCCTGACAGCCATCTTGTCCTGTTCACTTAACAGTATCTATCCTCAAAGAACACATTTAGTGTTGGGTATACCCAATGATTCTTGGATTATGTAAATGATCATTATTTAGAACTACCGATTACTGAGCTCTTTAGGGGGTGTAACATTCCACACTTCATCCTTATCAACATAGTGTACCCCCATGTAAAAATCCCACAGTATTCCCATTACTGATTAAATGTGACCATAACCTAGTAACCTTCTCCTTGAAAGTCACAAACCTCACCCTAGTGAACAAAAATAAATTTAAGGGCTTGAAGAGAGTAAATCTACACACACCCTATGATGAAGTCTCTGAATTTAGTTGTAGCGCCACCAGCTCCTATGAAGCTACAGCCTCTACTCCTACTTGGAAAAATGCTTAGACCAAGCAGTCTCTCTGAGAACCAAATGTGCTAAGAAGTTCGAAGGTAAGCCAAAATCATACAATAAATATAACTCCACCCACATTAAAGACCCTGTCAAAGGATTAACAAATAATTGAAAGCTACCATTAGAAGGACCAAAGATGAACATGAACTAAAACTGGCAGATGAGGTCAAGAACAATTATAAGTCCTTATTTAGCTACATTATGAATCTAAGAAACCATACCCAACAGTGTTCTGAATTAGTCCAAAACAGTATCAGCTGCTCTAATTCGAAGGAAATAAAAAATATATTGGCAAATAAGTTTAATGCAAATCTCACTCTGAAGAGAACCACTGAAACCCTACAAACCTCTGAACCCTTAAAACCATCTAAGTTCTCAAAGGAGCACATACTAACAGTGCTCTCAGTAGCCCAAACTACCACTTCAATGGGAAGAGACAACATGAATCTCAACCTCTCGGTGTAAGAAATCTGGATAAAGCCAAACATAATGGGGGTGGGGGGGGTGGGGATAAAGTCCCAAAAATAGGGACAGGTTTCAAATATTGCTCTTATAAACTTAAAATGCTATCAGAATAACACATTTTGCATTAATATGTATTTTCTGAAGAATATGAACTTTAAAATTAAAGTGTCTGCCATTATTTAATGACTTCAGTCCTCAACGGCTTGTCAGAAAACCACAAATTTTTATGAGGAACAGATCAAATATATGAGGTAAAAATCTGCACATTCTGTGAAAATCTGGACAGTTGACAAGTATGCCAGACAGTATATCTTGATGTATAATAAGCAGTGTCCAACGTGCCATTGCAGAACCTCTCCTAAACATGTTTACCTTAAGTATATCAACTGAGTATGCCCTGAAGCTGTAATGCCCCTCCATAAGGGATAATCCACCACTGATCCAGGGACTTATTGACCAATGAGTCTGACTAGCTTAATGGAGCACATTATATCTAGCTTCCTTAACGACATCATCATAAATCTTTTACACCTTGACCCTTAGCAGTTTGATTTTATAATAGGAAGAGCATGTCTGCTCAACCTCCTGAATTACTGAAGATGAGGAGGGAGACCATACACCCCCCCCCCTTTTGGAGCTAGTCAAGGTCTTTGACACCAACCCCCATTCAGGTATTGTTTAACCAAAAAATCTAAATATAGACCCATATATAGTAAGATGCCTTAAGAAGTGGCTAAAAGGTAAAACCCACATAGTTAAAATAACAAGCATTATATTAGGGAAAAAAAAAACTAGTAGTGCATGTCAGGGATCAGTGCTGGGACCCCTTCTGTTTAGGATATACTTTTCTGACCTGCAAACAACTAACCCAAACATACGGCTAATGAAAGCTGCTGATTGCTGCATGTTAGGCATAATTGTCAAATTAAATATTGATATGGCTGCCTTGCAACAGGAACAAAACCTTATAAAGTAATGGTGTTCTAAAAAAGTGTAGCACTGTTGCTTTTGTTAAAAAAATCTGCCCCTAGCAGATATAGGCACCACACTCCCAATTGATACAATAATCATTGGTCTTTGCACTTTGGTCAAAAGCCCCCTGTCTCTCAACCATCAGTAGTCAGAAAAAAAATATTTGTGATTATTTTATGTTCTCTTAGTTTAGCTCTCTCAAGCATCTCTGAGAAAATTCCTTTTTTATTAATACAGATTTTCTCACCTCCCACTTTTGACAAGGATCTGTACTTCAGGAAGATATTCCTCGGTCTCTCTTGTGTGAATTTAAGCTTATAAACCCTCTGCAGAAGTTTCTAGTGTTTTCTGTGACTTCACCACATTAATCCAATACATTTGCTCTATTTTCTTTATTTCTTTTCCTGCCTGCTAAACCTTATTGTTAACATCATTGTTTTCTTCCCATTATCTCAAATGCCCCATGCCATTTGGCCAGAAATATTTTTTTCATGAAGGGCAGTAGCATAGTACCTAATCCCCTGGGTTAAATTTTCTTAAATTGTAATCTTGTTTCATTCCCTGGGCTCTCTGCATGTTCTTTTGTGTTTTGAGCATTACTCTAATCTACCCCTCAAATTGACAGTGTTTTATCACGTTTAAATTGGGTTTTTTTTCCACTTCCCAAGATTCTTTAGTAATGTCAAGCAGCCCTTTAAGATGCCTGCTATATAGAAGTTCAAATGGGGTAAATCCAGTTGAAGCTCATGCCATATATCTAAATGCAGACAGTAGTTAAGTTAATAATTGATCCCAGTTTGTGCTATCTGTATCTACAAATTTCCACAGCATGGATTTCAGTGTTTTATTAAATCTTTCTACTAGTTCATCAATCTGCAGATAGTGGGCTGATATCTTCAAATAATAAACTTTATAACCCTGACATAACTGGTGCATTACTTTTGACATTAAGGGAATGCCATGGTCCATAGATATCTCCTTAAGGCTTCCCACTTTGGGGAATAACAGTATTCGTTTCCTGGCAATAGCCTTAGCATAAGATTTTCATAATGGCACTGCTTTGGGAAATCTCTTATGGCTAGTGCTAGATTTTGACTAATGGCCCCACAGTGCCCATAGCAATACTTCCAAAGGGTACTTCTGTGGCAGGCATTACTATCAAGGAGATATTGTACATCATGGATGGGGTGCAACTTTCTGACATTCTTGACAAGAAGCAAAGAAGTTTTCTCTCTCTTTTATTATGTCCAGTACAATATGTCTAATACGTTGATATTAGGAGGTCAGCTTGGAATGGAAAAGCTAACATCTGACAATGGGCTGGCTTCTTTACTAATGTCCTATATTTTAGCACTGGTAAGTGGTACACATTTTCTTTCCAGATAGGTCATAGTTTAATTCAAAGTAAGGGTAAGAAGTAATAGAAACAACCTGTTCACTATCTTCCACTACAACCTTTGTTATGCTCTCTCTCTCTCACCTTACTCAAAGTATCAGCTTCCCATTGTGTCTTTTTTTAGGTTTATGTGACTGTATAACATTATCCATCTGGGTTGTCATAGATTTCCTAGTAGCTGTAGTGAGGGCTCCTGAGAAAGATTAGTTCCTTATTTGCTGGATTCCCTCAGGATCCTGGTAATGGATGAAATGTAATTCAATCCCCTACCTCAAGTTAAAAGGTGTAACTTCATTCCCACAAAAGACTGGCATTGCAGCCTCTTTATTATCTTCTCTTCATAAGGGAAGTACTAAACAAAAATCACATTCTATTTTACTACTAGCACAGGCTTCTTAAGTGCCGTCTTTCCTTATATGTTTCTTTCCCTCCACCTTATTGTAAGTAGATACCACCCTCTCACTTTCATTTCTTATGGTTTTCTCAGTTTTTGTGCTAATGACTTTTGCCTTGTAATAAGTTTTTATCTTAGAATTCCTTATCAGTTCATCTTTGTAGTTTCTATGCCAACTTCCTTCTCCTGACTCTGATTCTGGATCTTTATACGAGTGCCTCTGCCTTGTTCTTCCACATCCGTATACTAACTGGGTACATCAAGTGGCCACACTGTGTGTATAAATGATTTCTTCTCCCACATTTTGGGTAAAAGTGTTTTCTCAGAAGTACATCATGAGTTAAATCAGGGATTGCGGCCACAGGACGTATAATTTCCCCCAAACTATTTGAATTTCTGTATATAAAAAGATACTTTTTTTCTCTCAACATGGCTGCATATCACCTACACTTTTTGGTTGTCAGCAATCTTACAACAACATTCCAGGGACCCTTAACAAGAAAAATCATACTTACATATTCTAACAGTGCATGAACCTCAACTACTTCAAAAAATACAGTACACTTTACTAACTTGAGTGACTCAGAACTCTGATTCTAGCTTTGAGCACCTCATTCAGAGAATTCCCTTATTCTCAACTATTCCTCTAAGATAATTGAAGCTGTTAATCTGTTCCACTATTTTTTATCTCAGTTTTCAGCTTCTTCTGATTTCCCCCATTTTTGCCATTCGCCTTTAGTTTTGCATTGCGTTCCACTCTCCTTTGCTGAAGTTCCTTCTCAGAGTATGCCTGTAATGCCACATCGTCTGCATATATAAACTTTGTTGATCTGTCCCCTCCAGACCATTTGCTAATGTGGTCTATCACCAGTACGAACAGCAGTGAGCTCAGAACTGAACCCTGATGCACACCCACTCCCACTGGGAACCCCTCTGTGAGACTAAATACTTTTTGTACTTGAGTCATTGGGTCATTGTACATAGTTTGCACTAATTCTATCAATGTTTCTTGGACTTCAAACCACTGCAGGACTACCTAAATCAGCATTGATGGGACCTTGTCATATGCTTTCTCCAAGTCTTGGACTGCCCAGTTGGACTCTTTCCTCATCTCTAGCTTCTTCTCTACTATATGCAAACATTGGCTCACTTGCTCCACACCCTGGTCTGAATCTGAACTGCTCCTCTTACTTTCTACTGCTCTATATTCATCTATTAATCATCCGCTCCAGAACTTTCAGGCAGCGTTACAGGAATTTGACATCCAAGAATAAGAAGCTCTTGCTAATTAACTGCATAAACTCAATATTCAGAAAAGGCTCTGGTAGGCTATGTTGAGGTACTGCTTATCACAGTGATGCAGCATAGAGCTAATAGTGCTCAGTCTGCATATTCTGAATGGGGACTGTAATACAGCGGGGGAGGGGCTGTCTTAGAAAATCAATCAGAGAAAACAAAGAATGGGAGGTGAAAAGGGACCGACCTTGGATAAATAGTAGTTTATTAAAGAAATGATAAGGGATAGGAGGCCGACAAAGTGAATTCACCGAATAGACACGTATGTATATATTTAGAGAGTGTCTGTACAGTAAAAGTGTTGAATGGCATAGATCATAAGTACTTTGTAGGAAGGACTATGCCCGATATTTAAAGTACCATTATGAGAAGAAGTTGGAAAAATATATATATATTTTATGTTGTCATGACGTTTTTTACACAATACAAACTTGCCAGAAGCACAAATACTACCTATTATTAATTTTAATGTTTTTGTCTACCCCTGAATAACCTTATGAGGCAGACAACCTGACAAAATATTGTTTTCTTGGAAAGCTAATTTTTGCCCATGATACACTCTTAGAGTACAGCTAGTGAGGTAATTTTATATAGTCTCAACTATCAGATCACATTTTCACTCACTTGCAATGAGAGTTTTATGAAATACTGTTAAGTTTAAAAATCCTGAGAAATTGTTAGTAATTGGTCTGCAGTGACTCTTACAAATTTGATTCTTTAACATGTATTATACAACTTATAGAAAGTAATTATAGTAGTGTAAAGAAATAATTAAGATAAAATAGTCATTTTAAAAAGTAGAATTTTAATGTTCAGTGTTTAAAATGTTCGATGTTTAAAAAAAATCAAGCTCAGTGCTTGGAAAGACCCTCAAAGAGCTTGCCACTACAAAGAGATAGGTTAAACACCCTCAAAACTAACCACAAATTCAAATTGGATTTAAAAGAACTAATGGGAGCCTGACTTCCTAATCCATAAAGGAATACTATTCTACCATAGAAACGCTCTCTTATGAAAAGACCTATTCCAAAATGTGGCTTCCCCCAACACAGTATTTACCAAGGAATTATAATTTCTGGTATCAATAACCATTTTCCTATGAATACCCACAGTATTCCAAAGTTCACAGCCTTTAACACAATTATAAACTGTAATAAGGTCATTCCTCTGTTTAATTCTGAAAAGTGCTAATGCTTCAAGATTCCTAGAATAACTCATACCCACCATTCCATCTATCTTCCTAGAAAAATGTCTTTGCATTCTTTACAATCTATCTAACTACACCTTACTTTATGTACAGATAGAACCACAATATTATATAATGGGTCTAACAATAGTCTTATATATGGGAACGAAAGCCATCTTGTCTCTACTTATGATATTTCCAAAAATATTATTTATATCTTGTAATTATATCCAACAAATGCAGTCAAAACTTAAGAAGACATCAATTTTTACACCCAAATCTCTAGTAGCATTAACCTCATGCATACTAAAATCATCAAACTTATAGGGATAATTAAGGTTCCCACCCCCAAAGTGCATAATACGGATTTTTCTAACATTAAATTTCATATATATGAAGTGGCAGAGAGTGTACTCAGGGGTCAGAGAATGGTGATTGGATCGGATTTCAAAGGGCATGTTGGTGAAGGGAACAGAGGGGAGGAGGAGGAGATGGGTAGATATGGTGTTAAGGAGAGGAATGTAGAAGGTCAGATGGTAGTAGATTTTGCAAAAAGAATGGACATGGCTGTGGTGCATACATATTTTAAGAAGAGGGAGGAGCATAGAGTGGCATACAAGAGTGGAGGAAGATGCACACAGGTGGATTATATCCTATGCAGGAGGGCCAGTCTGAAGGAGATTGGAGACTGCAAAGTGGTGACAGGTGAAAGAGTAGGTAGCATAGGATGGTAGTCTGTAGGATGACAATGACAATCAAGAAGAAGAGGAGGAGAGTGAGTGTAGTGCCAAGGATAAAATGGTGGAAGTTGAAAAAGAATAACTGTAAGGTAGAGTTAAGACAGGTACTGGGTGGCAGTGAAGAGTTACCAGACCAGGGCAGACAGGATATAGAAGATGTAGATGAACAGTAATAAAATCAGTAACTTCATGTGGAAAATTATAGTTGTAAAACATGACAGAACAAGAAAATCTGGAAATATTGGACTTTTTCAGAATTTGTTGTGGGGGACTTATTTTTTGGAAAAATGCTTTGGGGAGGAGAAGGGAGGGGTGAAAGAGTACTGTAAGTAAAGAAAACATTGCTTTTTAATAGTACTATTTTTGCACTGCATGTTTTTCTTTCCATGCTATAAAGTAAATTTTTTTCAGTTATTTTTAAGTGTAATGGGGACTGTAAATAGGTGCTGCTGTTCTTTTTTTTCTCCCTTCTCTCTTTTTTCTTATTCAGCTTTAAGAAATGTAGGAACTGCAATGTAAAAAAGCCTGGTTAAAAGAACATGACAAATGAAACACTATGTTTTTTCTCATTCTTGCATGGGGGAATGACTGGATTAAGGATCTTAGATTAATTTAGTAACAAGTTCTGAGAGAAATGAAAAAGAATATTGACTATTATGAGGGTTATTCTATCAAATGAATGTATGCTTAGTAGCAATTCTATATCTGAACCTCATGTCTCCAAAGGAACAATCTGAAAAAGAGCAATTGACTGTCTGGTCCTCATGTCTCCAAGGAGACAATCTGATAATGAGAAATGGTCTGTCTGGTTCTCATGTGTCCATGTAGATAATCTGATAAAGAGAAATTAGTCACAGTCTGGTGGACAATGATTGGCTGGGGAAAAAAGAAAAGAGAAACTCGCTAGGAGATAATGTTCTCTGAAAGCATTCAGAGGTTTTTCCCAGCCTAAACAGCTAAAAAGATAAGACAAAAAACAGTTAGCACTTTGCAGAAGCACAGGCTGCACCATGTGTCTTAGCATGGATACACTTTCTTTTAGCTTAACTCAAGTCTATGAGTGTGGCTGTCAGTTTGGGACATTTGCTCCCATTAGGAGGGTAAAACTTCAATACTTGAAGCTGTATATAGTTTTGTGTGTTAGTATTAAATTAGTAAATTGTAGGAGGTATTGGGGGTTGTTTGCGTTTTGTTTGAGGGCTTTCAATAAAACAAAAAAGTTTTGTAAGATGTGACATAGGCTCAAATGGATATGACAAGAAACAACTATAGAAAAGTTCAATCTGCCAAACAGTAGATGCATGTAACATAAAAGCTGGAACAAGATATTTAACAAAAAGGTGTTATACATAAAAGGTGAGAATAATAACTTTTTAATACATTAATGCTTTCTGTAATGTCTATAAATGTCAGTGGTCTCACAGATAAATACAAAAGAAAGAATAGTCAACTATATTAAAAATGTGTAGTGCAAATAGTTATGTTACAGAAGGCACATTTGGAAAGAACTGAATATGTGAATTTGACAAAGAAAGGTTTTCAGGATGGTTATTCATTGGAATATCTGGAACAAAGGAAAATATGAGTACTTATATTAATTGCAAGATGAGCTCCAATAGTGGTGGAAGAGGATAAAAAGATAATAATGGCAGATTTGTAGTGCTAAAGGGCTACTGGCAAGGGGGAGGAGGATTACAATGGGATGTATTTATATTCCGCAAAAAAACTGCTATAATGGAGCTTAAGAAATTTCTGGGAGAAATAATCAGTTTACAGCAAGGAATATTATTTATAGGTGGGGACTGAATTTTGATTTGCAGCAGTGAAGCTGTATCTGGGTGGCCCAGAAGGGAAAGTAAAACAAAAGTGGGTAGATTTTTTGAAGAAATGTATGAAAATATTTGGCATGGAAAATGTGAATTCAGTAATAGGAGTTCAGAGTGAATTGACATATTATTCCCCAAGATATAAAAACTGGGCTAGGCTAGACATAATTTACATTTCACAGGAGCATATGCATTTAATTGAAGGCCTAGATATGCACCCAATAACTATTTCAGATCATGTGCCAATAATAACTAAAATAAAAACACAGGGTAATGAAACAAAAAATGAGACACTGGCACTTTCCCACCTATTGGTTGTAAAGAGAAGAATTTAAAGAATGGGCAATGAAGATCATTCAGGATCTATTCAAGATTATAGAAATTACATCTGAAAATATAACTAGAGAGTGGGATAAAATTAAGGTGGTTTAACAAGGGTCTATATTATATTCTCGAATGCTGACAATGTCGAATCTGACATTGTCGACAGAAGAATATCAAATGCTCAGAATCTTGAGCATGTAAATGGAAATCTCCGTAAGGGGAGATTTCCATTTACTGCACTGTAGTGCGGTCTCAGAGTTGGTATATTTAAGTAGCGGGGGTGTGAGGGGTGCAGTACCCTGCTTAAACTCATTAGGGTACTTTTTTCTTTTTTTTGTCTTTTATAAGGTCGACGTTTGAAGACATCGACCATATGGTGTCGACTATATGTTCGATGTTTTCAACCGCTGATCTTATAATATAGACCCTTTAAAAATAGGGTGGAAATAAAAGAAAGGGAACTACGGTTAAGAATTAACAATAATTATTTAGAGGGACTGACAAATGTTAAAATATTGCAGAATATGGAGACTCTCACAGAACATGAAAAGGATCAACTGCAGAATGCAAAGCAGAAAATGGATTACCTCAATAATACACGAGTTTACAAAGATTGCTGTTAAGCAACTGTTTTTGATAACAACACTAGAGCACAAAAACATTTAGCACAACAGATAGTAGAACGGGCTGTCACCAAGCTTAGGGAGCCTATAACAAAGAAGGTAATAAGAGATCATGTATAGGTATTAGAAATATTTGGAAGTTCTATGAAAGTCTGTATAAAGCAGAGAAATATGAAAATCAAGAAAAGATACAAATGGAAATGTTTATGGAAAAATTAAATATGCCAAGGTTAGAGGTAGATGAGGCTCAATTACTAATAGGATAGGAGGAGATGAGATAAAATAGTGATGTATAACAAATCTACAGGAAAGTCCCCAGGAACAGCTGGTATTCCTGTGGAAGTTTGGAAGCTAGGAGGGAAAAACTGATAAAGATCTGGAAGGTTTTGTTTAATAGTATTTTAAGAGGAGGAGAAGTGCTAGCATCCTGGAAGAAAGCAGTGGTACCTGTAACACCTGAAGAAGGTAGAGATCCATCAGATCTAGGTTCATACAGGCCCATTTCAATATTAAAGTGGGATTATAAAGTGTTCATGTCTATAATGACTAAAATAATGGAAAAAGTAATGCCAAAATTGATAGATATGGATCAATGTGGTTTTGTGGAGGGTTGCCAAACATTTGACAACATCAACAGAACATAGATGATCCTGAGGAAAGCAGAATATAAGACAATACCATTGTACTTGGTGGGTCTTGATACAGAGAAAGTATTTGTCAGAGTACAATGGGAATTTATGAGCAGGGCAGTGGAAGTATTTGCATTTCCTAAAAAAATATAAGGTTGACTTGGAGGATATGCAAGAGATCAGAGGTAAAAATTAAAGTGGGTGGGGTCCTATCTGATCATTTCTGCTTGAGCAAAAGAACCAGGCAGGGGTGTTATTTGCATTATATTTAGAACCATTGGCCAAGAAAATAAAGGACTCAGAAATTCAAGGATATAATTGATATGTTAGTCAAGAAAAGTGGCTCTATTTGATGATGGCACTATTTCATACCTGACAAAACCAGAAAGACACATTACAGTGTTGTGGAACATTTTGAGGCAGTTTCAAATCTTTTTGGATACAAAATTAATGAAGCTAAAACAAAGGCAATAGTGGTAAATTATGTACCCACACATAAATTGGTTCAGCAATATCCATATTTATGGGGACATGATAAAATGAAGTATTTAGGAGTATAGATTAAAATTATTCTGGTGTGGCAGCTAAGGATATGTGGAAAGAGACTAAAAAATATATAAAAACTAAGAACATGGAAGCTTTGTTATATGGATATGGATAGTAAGATACAAGTAGTTAAAATGTTTTAGTCCCATTAGTCTTATACACAGGTCAGGCATATTTTTACCAACCAGAGGAGAAGTTGTGCATAGCAATTAATAAAGAGTTGAAGAACTTTATCTCAGAGGGAAAGATGGCAAGAGTCAAGTGGGATAAGCTGATTCTTCCAGGAGAACAGGGCAGATTGGGATTACTCTATTTGAAGGGGTATCTCAGACCTACACAGCTAAGGCTCTTATGCATACCATAAGCAGAAAAATATAATTCAAAGTGTAAAGGGATGATGATGAATCGGGGGTAGTTCAAGAAACATGGAGAGACTGGGATTTGGATGCAGGCCTTTAAGGAGAATAAAAATAATCAGGCAGAGTATTATATCTATAAAGTAAAAAACAGACGTTTAATACACCAAACAGAATCAATCATAGTTACAAGCTTTCATCACAACTGTGAATGAAACATTCAAACTACACCAGTTAAATACTGATACACCCCGTTATTCACCAATCAGTAACTCAAGAATATAAACCAATCACTAAGGATATTTAAATCTTAATGAATGGGTAACCAATCAAATAGCTGACCAATGATAACCTTAGAAATAGAATTTGCACCAATCAAACTGGTGTCCAATAAAAGCTTTGAAAATGAAAATTCAGCCTATCAGCATTTGAAGTGAAAAAAATGCCATGCTGTCAACCACACACAGTGAATAACTTTAAACAAAAGTTAAAGTCTGGATACTCTTAGCTTTAATTCACTCATGATCAAAATTGGTTCATTTAAACCAGGAAAGTTACTGGTGTCTAAGTGCAATTGCCAAAGCATCTCCAGATGTAAAAGAGAATTACACCAATCCCCTGAAAAGGCTGAAGTTTTGATCCTATCTAGCCAATGCACTCTTGTCAGCTTTTCCTAAAATACTATAAACATGTTGAAAAATCCTCCTGTTAAAAGCATTGTGAGTTTTCCAATGTAGAAAGCTGAACATGTAGTGCATCTAGCCATGTACACCATTTATTAGATAAACAATTATATCTCCCTTTAAACATCCACTTGGAGACCTTTTCCAAAATTTCATTGCCAAGATAAGTGCCAATAAAATAACTGGCCTTGAACTTACTTGTTTAATTATTAAGGAGAACAAGAGGTGAATGTCAAGTTTCAAGGAAGATATTTCAAAATTGGTACTGTCTTTCACACAAGATTGTGCATTTCCACAATATAGGAATAAAAGAATTGGTCTTGAACTTAACTCATTTAATTATTAAAGAGAATGAGAAACAAATGTTAAGTTTCAAGGAAGATATTTCAAAATTGGTACAGTCTATTGTAGCAGATTGTGCATTTCCACAATATAGGAACTAGTTCAACAATATTTTGTTGATATTGTTACAAAATGGATTTTTGTTAAAAGGAACAAGGATAAGACATTTCAAAGAGATGATAACTACAAGAGCAAGATGGTACATCCAAAAATTTTTGGTAAAGCTCCCTTTCATATTTCTTTTGATGGGTACCATATATCGACAAATGACCGCAGCAATGAATAGGTTGGTGAACAAGATGAAGCCCAACATGGATTCCCTTTAGACTTCCAGACTCCAGGGTGCTCAGAGAGGACTGCCAAAAAGCAACTGGCAAGACAGACAGCTACATTTAGGATGGGAGGAGGGAACTAATGGAAGAAGAAGTACAACAACAGTATTCATTACAAGAGATGTTAGGTGACAATCATTTAATTGGAATTGACTCGGTTGTCAGTACTCAAGGTACTGTTGCCATTATTAATTCTGATAATTTTATAATTTACATTTTTAGAATTTACAAATTAATTCTGACCATCACAAGTTGATTCTTAGGGGGTTCATCTTTATTCCCTTTGGATGTGCTAACATTGAAAACACTGTGTTCGATCTTAAACTGTTTACAAGGAAACTTAAATTGTGTCTATCAAATGGTGGAGAATCGAGCAGCAATATTCCATCAAATTACTTTAAGCAGAGTAGTTTAGCAAACCCTCCCCTCCACCCTATGATTAACATGTATGAAAGAACTTGCAAAAAGGAAATTTGAGAACTATTGAATAACAAAAATAATTGTAGATACTTTAACTTCACTAAAGAAGAGATGGAAACTTTGGATAAAATTACATCTGACAAACGTATCAGATGCATGAAACCTGATAAAGGAGGGGGTTTGGTCATCATGGATACCATAGATTATATTGACAGAATGAATTCTCTTCTGGCAGAAGTATCAATGAGATCAATATTGAGCATATGGTGATCAATATTCAATTGAATGAATGGCTTTTATGTAACAACATTTTTTTTGCCTGTATATGATTTCTTGAAAGTGCAATGGCCTATAATTCCAAAGATTTTTGGTATCTCAAAGATTCATTCATCAGTAGATGACCCCCCTCTAAGACCAACTGTTGCAGCTAAGGGTTCTGTGACTGAACTATTAGTTAAGTATGCTGATATACATTTAAAGTTATTCTCCAATTTCCCACACATTCTTTGAGATTCATGGGACCTACTTGATAAAGCAGAAAATATTTTGATTACAGAGATTCAGTTTTTTGCCACCCTAAACATCAAGAGTTTATACACTGTGATTTCTCATAAACATGGGGCTTGATTGATTTGGCAAAGTGATTACAATGTATGAGTCTTTGTCCGATACCAAAGCCATACTCATCCAGGAGTGTATGGAGATTGTTCTCAGTAATAACTTATTTTTCTTTGAAGCAATATTATAAGCAATTAAACTAAATTTATTTCAACATTGCATAGCCATGTTTTGGATAACATTCTTATGTTTTGGTTGGGTAGTAAGGAAAAATTCAATGTTTTTTTTCAGAACTGTAAACATCTAGATTTTTTTGGAATTTGTTTATTACATCAATGGAGACTGTATTAATTATTTAGATATGCAAATTTCTGTGGGGAACCAAGATTTTTTTTGCTACTAATATTTATTGGAAACCAACCTTTTGTAATAGCTTTTTGCATTTTGAGAGTAATCACCCCTTTCATCAGAAAAGGGGTGTGGTTAAAAAAAACAATTTATCCAGGATTCCTGTCTGACTTCTGATGACAATGTTTGTACAGATAACTTTAATATTCTTAAGAACATGTTCCTTGAGAGAGGTTACCCTTGTTCCTTAGTTGATTTGAATTTATCTGGAAGTACTACATGAAAGAAATGGCAAATATGCTCCTATAATAAAAAGTTGGATGAATTAATTCAACGAAGGTACCCTGAACAAGATTATTAATGATTGTTGTGTTGATTTAAGCAAACCAGAATTTGGTCCAGAGGTAGTATCTGCACCTTTGTGTGGGGATCTCAGACTCTCGCCCCCTTCTTGGAGGGTATACATTCTTTTTCTACTTCCCATAATGTGGTACTTCATTATTCCTTAGATACCTCTGGTATTTGCAATATTGTATCAAAAAACTGGTTTATTTTACAATGTGATGAGAGTTAACATCATTTTTTAAGGCTTCACCTACTATTACCTTTAAGAACCGATCTAACTTGAAAAAAATATGTTAGAGAGACCATAGAGTGGTTGTTGTAATGATTTTATTTTATCCTACAGATGTGGTTGTTGTTGGCAATGTTCTTTTATCAACACTGATCTTGACAATGAAATTTTGGAAAAGCTCTCTAAGTGCATGGTTAAAGGGATATATAACCATTAGTCTGACAAAGTGGTGTACATGAATAGATGCACCACATGTTAAGCTTTCTACAACGGCAAAACTAAAAATGCTTTTAACAGAAGGATTTATCAACATGTTGACAGTATTTTAAGAAAAGATGATAGAAGAGTGTTGGCTAGAAATACTTTCTTTGACGTAACTTTTCTAAGTTCAAGTTTTCCATATTTGGCAGGACTGAAACTTCAGCCTTTTCAGGGGATCAGCGTAATTCTTTTACATTGGGAGATGCTCTGGCAATTGTACTTAGACACCAGTAACATTCCTGGTTTAAGTAACGCAATTTTGATCACAAGTGAATTAAAGTTAAGAGCATCCAGACTTTAATTTTGGTTTAAAGTTATTCACTATATACAGTTGACAACCTGGTATTTTTTTCAAATGCTGATAAACTGAATTTTCATTTTCAAGGCTTTTATTGGACACCAATTAGATTCGTGCAATTTTTATTTATAAGGTTGTCATTATTCAACTATTTATTTGGTTACCTATTTCATAAAGATTTAAATATCCTTAGTGATTGGTTTATATTCTTGAGTTACTGACTGGTAAATAACTGGGGGGGGGGCGTGTTTTTTATCAGTATTTAACTGGTGTGGTTTGAAGGCTTCCTTCATATTTCTGATGATGTCTAAAGACAAAAGCCCTTAACTGTGATTGATTCGGTTTGGTGTATTAAACTGAGTGCTACCTGGTCACTGGATTTCCCTTTTAGTGGTTTTTACAGTCTATTGCTGGTTTCTGGTGTTCAATTTTGCAGATTTCTGTAGAGTAGCAGAAAGTATCCTAAGAACTAAGCCAACATGGGAATGGAGAAAGGAGATTCTACCAATAAGGATGACTGCAATTAGGGATATAGACAATAGGCAAGAGGGCACTGAAATTTATTGCAGAAAACTGGCAAAAGGAACCAAGGTATCGTGAGCGAGTAACTACTGAGGGAAAGATGATAGAATGGGAAGACACCAAGAATTTATTGGACTGCAGCTTAGATATTGCCTTCCCTATCAAGGACTGGTATCAGAGTATAGACAAAAAAGAAAGAAGGGGGGTCCTAAATGCAAGTCTAGCATTGGAAGAGTTTTTAGTTGAATCTAGAGCAGAAGCTGCCATTAAAAAGGAATAATTAGTAGAGCATATAAAATATTGCATGATAACAATAAGAACCAATCAGATGAGGTTAGAGAAAGGATTAGGAAGAGAGAATGGATAAGCAATTTACAAAGAAACACAAGCAATGAAAAAAAAAATCTTCCAGTGAGTGAATTAAGCAGTCTCACATACCAATATATCCAATGCAAAATAATTAAAAAACAGAAAGAGACGGCAAAATAAATCCAAAGTATGTTTAGCAATATGATTGGCTAATGCACTCTTTTCATCAGCTCTTTTTTTTTTTACTATAAATGTGCTCTAGTATATGTTCTCTAAGTGTGCGCTTGGTCTTTCCATTATAAAAAAATGGAACATTCATTACATACAGCTATATAGTATACCAGATCTTTAGTAGAACAGTCTGTGAATTCCAGTGATTGAATAAATTCCCTTTTTTGGTTTTAGTGATGTTTCTATGGAAAGGTTAGATAGTTTGCAGCAGAAATGTGATTTTTAGAAATGTGATTATTTTTAGAAATGTGATTCTTTCAAAATGTATTTATACACGTTTTTTGATCATGATCAATGTTCACTATGATAAGTAGTCAGTTCTGTTTGTTGGTAACACAATATTTTGTGCTGATAAGATGAATATGAAACTTTTTAATATGCCCGTCTGTAGTAAAACTATAAATGCCTGACACTTAATTTGATAGAGCTTTTGCAGCAATTTTCTAATACAGCTGCTGATTGTTAGATTAAATAAGAGGGCATTCTCCTTGAGCTTTTAATTGATGATGTATGGTTTAAATTCTTTGTTGTAATAAGCTTGTTTTATGTCTGAGGAAGCATCAAGTTGATGTGAAAGTTCTTACACTTGCATGATTGTTTTATTAAATGTATTTTGGTTTTATTTTTCCATTTTTGCCATCTCTTCGTGTTTTTTTTAATTATTTTGTATCTGAATTTACAAAGAAACAATAGGAGGATATATGTATGTTTTGCAAATATGCAACAATATCTAGAATATTTAGAATTTTTGCTTGGAAATGTTTACCCAGATATTTTTATACCCCAACTAGACGCCACAGAATTTTTCCTCAGGTAGACAGCAATTGTTGGAGATGTGATGAGTAAGAAAGAGGTAATTGGGAACATATTTTCTGGGAGTGTGGTAACTTGGCAAACTTGAGGGATTCCCTGAGGGATGCACTGTCAGCAATGCTGGGTGGGTAGATTGGTATGATAAGGAAGATCAGTTTTCTGAGCTGTGTTACAGAATTGGAATTGCCTAGGCATGGTAAGGCCTTGCTGTGTCTATTTATGGTAACTGCCAAAAAGGCAATTATTAGAAAATGGAAATCAGAATCTAAACCAACTATACTAGAATTAGTGAATATAGTAACAGGTAAAACAACTGGAATTGAGATCTTTACAAAAGGGTAGCAGCAAACTACATAGATAAAAATGGGAATTATGGGAAAAATAGATACAGGAGAGTAATGAGTTTTAAAATAAGGCAGAACTTAAATGAGCTATGCACTGTTTGACTGAAAATAATTGGGTAGATTATAAGTGATGTAAAATGTTTGCATCTGGGAGTGTGTCAATATGGTTTGTGATGTAAAATGCTTGCAACAAGGATTGTGTCGGTGTGGTTTGTTTTCATTTATGTAAATGTATGATTGACTGTTTCATAAGTGATGGTTTAATAAAGATGTTTCTTGTGAAAAAAAGGGCAGGAATTGAATAATTATGTAATGTTATTTAGGTTATATGATATATAGCAATATATGTGAAGTATAATGTTTGTAAATGTGAACTTGTTAATACAGTTTGATTACTTTTATATAAATATAAATTTGCCTATGTCACAAGTGATAATTTAATCAAGGCATTTAAAAAAACAAATGGGTGGTATTACACTACTCATATGACAGGAGACAGACTCTTACTTGGGAAAGTCAGTCCTGCTTTTATGTCCATCCCCTAAGTGGCACTGGCCTAATTCTGGATCACTTGAATGGGTAAGATATGCTGTACCACTGCTATCATTCAAATCAAGGAAAATTTATTGCATCATCTAAATTTATAAGCAAGTTAATTATCAGCAGTGTTGGTAACTCCAGGCTGGTAACAGAACTAGACAGTCATAAAATCATCTGGAGAAGACTGATTGTCCCTAACAGATTTTTCAGGAAGCAGTACAAAAGCTGCAGCTGCCGTTAACTATTCCCTGCTGATGACTACAGGTAGGCAAAATAGCCATTAGAAGGAGGAGTGACAAAAATTAACCAATAACTACAGAAAGATGCATTAACATTTTGTGCCTAGTATGATTACAGGCTTCACAATGCTACACACACACACACACACACACACACACACACACACACACACACACACACACACACACACACACATACACCATTACCAGTAAAAATGTACTAGCTTGGGAAGGATGAAACTGGCTCAGTGTAACTGACCATTTCATAATGATTATCCTTTTTAAATATCCTTACTGCAGTTATGAATATGACATATTGAAATGCAGATACTGGTAAGTCAACACATCATTTCAAATAGCACACATTTCACCATGGTCTTCATTACAAGACATGCTTCTTGCTCTTACAGTGCTTTACTCTTAAAATAAAATCAGCCTGCTGTCCTCCAGGGTGTACTTCTTGACCGTTATTATAAGTATTACAGAGAGAAATCTTACATCACCCACACATAATGCCTTACTTCTTTCAATTCCTTTCTAATTTGGGTTAAAGATGGCTGTATTTTTTGAAACCAAAACATCTTTGCTGACTTCCCCATTCTTAATATCATTTAAACTTCCTTATATGTTGTATATGCCCCACTCATTCTAGAACAATTTAGACCATAATCATTCCAAGTTTATAGATCTTCATCTTCCCTTACTGTTAGTCTTTATCTGTTTATAATGCGGTACTTCCAGATTCTCTTCCAGAAATCCCTTCACCAGCAAAAATGGAAAATGCACCTACCACGGTCCCTGTGACAACATTGCAAAACTCAACCAAAACCTTTCCCACCTGGTCCTTCTATTTAGATCTCATTTTCCCCACCTAATTACCTTTTTATCAATTCTAAATATAGTCTAATGTTTTCCTTCTTTCTTAACAGTTTAAACCTCTTCCTGAAGACCAATGCCATTTAATATCCACACCTTATTGATACACATCATAATTTCATACACATCCATACTTTTATTTCAATTTTAAATTATCACTCTGCATTGGTATGCCCCTGCTTTGACAAAAATATCACCTCAGCAATCCATTACACTAATCAATACATGATGAGAAAAAAAATCCTTTCTTTACTTTAAGCCTTACTTTTTGTAAACAGATCTTACTTCACTATACTTTCAGTGCTAAAATTCAAACAAGATGGCTGGTGCATTTAATTCATATCATACTTCATTCATTTCACTATAGCATCCTTCTCTTCTCATCTTCTTAATATCTGTTTACAGTCCTTACCAGACTGTGCAGAGTTTCAGCCTTGTGTTACCTCAGCTACTATCAGAGTAACAAGAGTGGATAAGGAAACCAGTATCTTCTTTACCATCTTTCATTTCTCTCTAATATATCCAGCATTATCTTTATCAGACAATTAAAAAAGAGATGGTATTACTGGTAAAGTTATTTCATTGTGCACACCCGCACTCTTTATTTATAGTCTGTGAAATACATTTTGATGGGTTCACCAGGTCAAATAATTTGTATGTTATTTCTCTTTATATAAGTAACAGGTGAAATAATTTATATATGTATTATGGAGAAACAAGGGTAGTGTTTAAATATATATTTTTAGGTTACCATTCTTCTCCCAAGCAACGATTCCAATTTTTCTCAATAATGCATAAATAATAATCCTCAAGCTACTATGCACCTCTGACTTATGATTCTATAATTATACCCATCTTTCATATTATACAGTATAGTCAATTCACTTAAAGCATTTATTTATATAACTGTTACACCTATGCTGCAGTGATAACATGCAAGTTACATTTTTATGCTTCATAAAAAGAAGGGCCACCTTTATTGATTCATCAACTGTTTACATTCCTTTAGTTGGGTAATCACCATACTTACAATAGTCCTTAATCAGGCAAAAAATAGCCCTATACATAGTCTCGCCTTTCCAAAATGTAAAGCCTTAGTGTTTAATGAATCATGTTATTCTTAATGCAAGTCATACATTACATTCATACTGTCATCCCATTGATTTATCATTTGAGTTAGTCCTATAGGTTATTGCTCACTGGAAAAGTTGACACCTCTTCATATTCCAATTATAAATCATATTTATACTTTCACGTTATTTCTTCATCAACTCCTTATTTCTTGTCTTATCCTCATATTTGAATTTAATACCCCACATCTTTCAAATCCATAATGCATTATAACTGGGTTAGTATGCAAAAGGGGAGTAAAACAAGATGTTCTATACATCAGTAATATCTGAAGAACTGTGCCAAAATATTTCTGCTAAGGTAATGTATAATTATACTAAACTAAAGTCAAAATGTGCAGTTCTATTTAATTAACATCACTTTATGCAGAAATATGTATCCATTTAAAGTGTCAAAAGATACTATAAAAATAATTTTCTTGCACTTTCAAAATCTAATAGTATGAACTCATAATATGAATGGTTAAAAAAAATCACAAAATTATGATTTTCAAAATATTAGTTCTAATTTCAACAATTGAAAAGCTGGTTTACATATTTGGATATTGCCCATTGTAATTCAATATTCATCATCAATATTAATGAAAAGAATCACTTGTATGCCCAATGTAACCAATAATTTTAGTCCTTGACAATGAAGAACGTTTGTAAACATATCCATAATACTCCCAGTACACAGTAAAGGAAAAACTTCCTAGTCTGTTCAGCCATAGTGTTCCTCAAACTGCATGTATAAACAAGTATCTTTTTTGATGAGAATTACTCTGCATCAGCAATGTTCTTTTGTTCTCCACCAACATTAACATCTTTCAGTCTCTCTGTTTATCCTTCTGCTACATCTTGTTGAAAGGAAACCTGACAGAAAGTATCCAGAAACATGGTAGGTATATAGAGTATTTTTTTTTTCTTTTAAGTGAACAACATCTTTGTGTTGTTTGTGATGAGCTAGGTCTATGGCATATGTTATTTTGATGAATTAGTGTAATGCAATGACAGACTGTAGTCTTGAGAAAATAAGGCAAAATGAGTCTTATAAATAAATAAAATCTTTAGGAATATTTCTCTGAATATGTACAAAAGAACAGCAAACCATATGTTTGAAAGAAGTGAAGTCCTACTTTTTGATATCAGCTAAACTTGGATCAAATTTATAAGAGTTCCTCTTCATCAAATCTTCAGAAGACAGGTGAAATATCAAGCAAATGCTGGCTATAGAACTAAAATGCATTTAATTTACTATTGTGGAATTAACACCCCTTGGCAAAAAGATATCAGAGGAGAAGGTAATTTTTAATTTTGCAAACTAAATGTATTAACCAAATGTAATAAAATGTTTACAATTCCTTTGGTGGTAATAGTGCTAATGAATTCTGTGACATGGGTACATAAAATAAAATAGTAGCACATCATTCTTTTAAGACGCTGGTGTAAATTGTACTATCACATTGTGCAATCCCTAGATACTGCAGATGTTAATGAACATGAAGCTTATCTTACCAAGGGCAGCAATAGGTTCATAATCATTGGCTACATTGCTACTATAGGTAAACTGCAGCTTATAATAGATGTACTATAAGAAGCAAATTCTGATGGAAATTGCTTCAGAACCAATCATATAATTGCTCAAAGTGTAGAATATTATATATGTTTTGTGTGTGTGTGTGTATAGATATGCAAAATCCATGTATACTGATAAATGTGTAGAAGAAAGAACTTCATTGAAGTTGGCAGCTATTACAATATAAATAATGTTAAAAAAATAAAACCAAATCAATTTATATTTATTTCTATGTGAAAATGGCTTTATGTCTAATGAAAATATTTTCTCCAAACTCAAATGTTTCCATTAAGAAATAAAGCCATTAATCCATATTATATAAGGGGAGTGTGTATAATTCATATAAAAAGCATCTCCTTTTGAAGAAAAAAGGTGACTCTTCAAAAAAGAAAGAGGAACTTTACATGCGATTCCTGCCTTCCAGAACTTTGCCAGATATTTAGTACGATTCACAGTCTTACTGCTTACACATTCTTAGACTGTGGCATTGACATAGCTTGGCTACTACAACAGCATGGTTACCATGCTATAACAAAAACTAAAAAAGCCTAAAGAAGGTCTTACAGCAAACAGGTTGCTATCAAAGGGGACAAAGGTAGAAGTAGGTACAGATGACTGAAACAAACAAAAACACTGAAGCTAGGCTCATCTACCTTAAAACCTTTAGGTGTAACTTAACTCAAAAGCGTTCAAATTATTACAGCTGGAATAGCTCTGGTACATATGAACATAGCAGAAACCATTTACTTTAATCCAGCTATGAAAATTCCTCTGTCCAAATTATGTTAGATGTGCCAACATCAGCACCAAGAAAGCTGCTGGTAAATTAATTAATCTGAAAATATTGGGGTAGGTAAGCAGAATTTTGATATGTGTAAAAATGACCCCATGTGTCTGCAATTGCAAGTCATCTAAATATTAATACCCTCCTCAAAAGAAATTGCAATAAGTATTTCCATTCTTGTTGTTGCAACAAGAAATAAACAGGTATAGAGGAAATAATCAAAATTGATATGGTGTGTAGTGGGAAACATCCTTAAATAAAGTAATAAAATGTCATTGTTCATTTTTTCTTTTAAACATATATAGCTAAAAATATAAACAAAAATCTCCAAAGAAAAGATAACATGGTATGAAATTCAAGTCAGACAAAATGTAACATGGCACTGAAGCATGATGTGAAGCTCTACAAGTGGTGACAGGAAGTGAGGGAAGCTCAGAATCACACTGCTTATATACAGGTGTGTCAAACAATGACCAAGTTCTGTGCAGCACTGGAAGTAAACTAGTGTTCTTTTCCATAGGACAAAGGAGAATGCTTATATAACCTGAGGCAGGATGAAGGCAGATAGATGGGAAGTTGCCTAAAAGTTACAATTTACTGTTCAGTAACCCTCCATGACAAAGATTAAGCAACTGTACTGCAAATCAAAGTGTGTCTGCTTAAACTGTACTAGTTTGAAACACACAGACAGACAGACACACACACACACACACACACACACACACACACACACACACACACAGGGAAACATAAAAGTCACTCAGAAATCACACTTGCACACACACACACATATTTATGTGTGTATATATATATATATATATATATATATATATATATATATATGTGTGTGTGTGTGTGTGTGTGTGTGTATATATATATATCTATATCTATATATATATATATATATATATATATATATATATATATATATATATATATATATGTGTGTGTGTGTGTGTGTGTGTGTGTGGTGTAGTACCACAGATTATACATCTATTCCCAGGACTCAGAAACAGTTAGGCAGAATATTGCAATATGTGGTGACATACAGGGTGGGGCTAATTCATGTATGTATGTATGTATGTATATATATATATATATGGGTCTACTTCTTTTGACCTAACTTTCATTTGCCTGACACTCATTTTCATGACCCCATTTGACTGAAATTTCATTTGCCTGACACTTCATTTGCCAGACACTTCATTTGACCGACAAGTATTATTAGCAAGAAAATGGAATATGCCCCCTTCCCCACTGTAGTGCGACCCTGGAGTTAGAATATATAGTTAGGGGGGTGTGGGGGGCGAAGCCCCCCACTTCATTTCATATGATATTGTTAACTTTTGATGTAACATTGCTTAGTAAAAGAAAAGTAAGTGGGGGGCTTCACCCCCACACCCCCCCCATTGTGGGGGGCTGTGCCCCCCACACACACCCCCTAACTATATATTCTAACTCCAGGGTCGCACTACAGTGGGGAAGGGGGCATATTCCATTTTCTTGCTAATAATACTTGTCGGTCAAATGAAGTGTCGGGCAAATGAAGTGTCAGGCAAATGAAATTTCAGTCATTTGGTCTCAGGCAAATGTGTGTCAGGCAAATGGGAGTTAGGTCAAAAGAAGTAGACCCATATATATATATATATATATATATATATATATATATATATATATATATATATATATATATATATATATATATATATATATATATATATATATATATATATATACATACACGTATATGCAGAGTGATAGTGCAGACAGCATCATATGCATATGATCACACAATGATAAGCAAATGGACACCATTATACAAATAAGACCAAGTGCAAATGAGGGTGAACAACATGACAGAGTGATTCAGAAACATATAAAAACATGCAAACAACCTGGCTGTGATGACCCCTCTCTGGGCCAGTAATCAAAGAGCCTCGATCCTCACCACTGACACCTGTGGAGAACATTCACTTTCAAAGAAATAGATGCATACAATATTTCCAGATGCAGCTGTCTGCACCAAGTACAGTATTTCCAGATGCAGCTCTCTGCACCAAGTACAATTTCCCTTAAGAGCACATAGGGAACACAGTCAACCAGGGGTCTAGATTTCTTTATATTTGTTTCACTCCAGGGCCCCAAAAAGGTTCCCCACTAGCACAGCTGCAGGGTTAAGTCCTCAACTGAGTGTCCAAGCCAAGTTCTCCAGCACCCTCTCTTGTGAAACCAGTGCTTTGTGTCCCTGCTCCAAGTAGCTGACACACACCCACACTGTCAGATTTGTTTTTTCACACACATACATGGGAAAGGCTGGCACAGATTTACTTGCTGTGCCCCCTTTTGCTCACTGCCACCACACACTCCACAATCATCTACTCTAAGGCCCTTAACAAGTGGTGTCCAATTATACTGCATAGTATCAATACTATTATAAATGGTAGTAGTTGACCAAGACAGCTAGGCCTTCTGGAGTGGCCTACACAGTGTCACCAAATAAATATAAGCACTCTCAAAGGTTAAATACTTTCTAAAAACACCAGCCACAATAAAAGTTTTAACTGTATTTAATAATAAATAAAAAAGATCACAAAAATACTGAATATATATTAACCCCCAGAGTTTAAGCCACAGGAAATATTGAAAATGAAATTGATTGTCAGACTCAGACAAATAAAGAAAAACAATATCTAAACTAAGCTTCAATATATTTTCCTGACTGAATCTAGGAACATTACTATTCCCTACTTACCTAAAAGAACAATGCAGATGATGTGGTGAATGGTCCTTCTTGTTGTCAGGCCCAAGACAGAATACTCAATACCGAGAGATTTTTCTTTGTAATATCTAAAATTTTCAAGATGGCTGGTACAATGATCTCATTTGGTCACCTGACTCTAAGTTCTCACACTATTCCTCTTTGAAGCTTGAGACAGGATGTTAGCATAGATGTGATAAGATGCATATCTAAAGTTTTGCCAATGTTTATGGCAGTGCCTGGGGCTTCCCCTTTTTTTACTGAACTAATGAAAAAAGACTTCTTCCAGACATGCCCTCTCTGGTCCTATTCAGTGCTGTGAGATAAACACTTCTATGCCCCCAACAAGTGGTCCAATTAACAGTATTTTTTTCTTAAAGTAAGTAAGCTACCTTTAACCCCTTCTCTTCCAATGTCATTTTCTAACATATATACATACAGTCTCACATGTATATTCCTTCTCTGTCCAGCATAACCCACTGTTGATAAATTTTTAACACTAGCAACTTTACAAACACATTTTGATTTGCAAATGCCATACAGTTCCAATGCATTTGTAACATAAGCATCTGTACACACTAGTTTCATATTCAAATGGCATACAGTTCTAATACATTTGTAACACAAGCATCTTGTATAAATCAGTTTGATATTCAAAGGACATATCATTCTTTACAGAACTCCAGTGGGCTATGCTGGCAATAGCCCATATCATCACACTGGCATTACAGTGATTCTATATTTCATCATTCCTTGGTGAACAGAGAAACTGACTATGCTAAGATACAAGATGTAGCATATATATTAACTTTACAGCATATACTAGGAGCTGTTCTCATAGCCAATGTCCATGACAGTGCATGTCATCACCCTTTACATTGCAGATGGGCCCATCACCAGCTGACCTACCATCACCCCTATAAGAAGGATAGAAACACCATATAGGAGTTTGTAGACATGTGCCATTTTCATACTGAATTATAGGATGCATGGAATATCTATTGCTATGATAAATAACGTATGTGCAGCATTGACTGTCATAACTGTGGAGACTTTCTAGCAGCCATCAGGAGACAGACAGTAGGAGATTTGCTGGCATCTACCTCATAAATACTAGTTTCTTGATGTCATGCTACAGCATGTGAAGGAGCATATATAGTTTCCATGGACCTCAAAAAAGAGTGGAAACACTATTTAGGCATTCTAAGAAGCTTCCTATTCCCATAATGTTCTAGGGCCATTGACTGTACATTCACTGCTATCATGGCCCTGCCTAGTCCACATAGCCTCTGGTATCTCAACAGGAAGGACTTCAACTCCATCAGCTGCCAGGTGGTGTGCAATACATGGGATATTGTTTACAATGTGTCTGTGTGCCATACAGACAGTTCACACTTTTCCTAGACCTGGCATATATTGACCTACACCAGCAATTTGTGTGGGGTGATTTCCCACATGGGCATCTACTTGGCAGGGGAACTCATCCCCAGCACTAATTAAAATATAAGCCAGCAGGTTTGTACACTGTAGTCATCTCATAAAAGTGTCCACTATTGATGATGCTCGATACATCTTGTAATCATGGTTCATAATACTTATTTTCAACCCTCATGGCATGGTTGATAGGTGATACATCAATACACAACAGTTGTTGTCAGAACATGGCTGAGAGAACATACAAAACCATACAGCCCTAAGGGCATGGATGAGAAAACATACAAAAGCACACAGCTATCAGAGCATGGCTGAGAGGTCATACAATACTGCATTGCTGTAGACCTGCATCATCATGTGCTCAGAGTATTGAAGGTCCACATCCATTGCCTAGATATCTCTGGTACACTACAAAATGCTCTGGAGACTTGCAACAAGAGCTCCTGTCATCTGTGCTATGCTTTCCAGTGTGATTTTAGGCAAACGGCTACAGCATGGATTCAGTATTAGAGTGTCAAACAGACAAAAGCCAGCAGTACAGGAGATGCCAGTGAGGATTTAGGAACAGGCTGCTCGTCTGCACCTTGCAAGGCTGAGGTGGGTTCAATGCAAGCATACTGGAGACAGCAGCAGAGGAGGTGCCACATGAGGAGTTACTGGTAAACTGGCTGCTAGGAAACTCCATGCAAGCCTCAGGTGTGGGGCTGGAAAAGAGGTGGCATCTGATCCTTAAATATGGGCCAAAGTAGAAACAACAAAGAATAAGACTGATGCATGCAATATACTGTACCAACTGCCCACACTGTGAGCTCAGTTGTCATCATCCACACTTTAGATAGAGCACAGTGACAGGGATCACCAAAGGCTACTTTGGCAGAAGAGAGAAGGACGAGGAAAGGTAGAAATGTGACTGGGTCCATGGCTTGGACTTTGGGGGAAGGAGAGTATAATATATAGTGATGTGATGGAGCTTCCTGTAATGGTGGCCAGATGATCTGGGTAGCCACTGTCAGGTGTATTGGATGGACAACCTCTGCAGAGACATGGATGTAATAGATATTGTGGGTCCACATGTACGTAGGATGGAGACTATGGGCATCTTGATCATGGAATGGCACTGTTTTCAAAATTTGGTGGCAAGAATGATATGAAACAGTGTATCTGTGACTGTCCCATCATGTAAAGTGTCAAACAGCAAAGGCTACCTGTGAAGCTGGCCCTGTCATGCCTCATCATTTCTACATGGTGGGAAAAAAAGGGGACTTTGAAAGCAGCTGAGCCATGGGAGTCACCAGCACATGTATGGGGACTGGTATAGTGGTCATTGTCATCATATCCCATGGTGGTTGCAATAGTTACAAAGTGGCCCTTCAACACCTTAAGCAGGTGAATATGTTTCCTGTTTTTATCCAAAGCAATATGCAGAAATTGCAAGCCTTTCCATGTGTCATCATGCATGCCATGCAGCATACTAATCATCTGCAACATGGCATGGGTGACATCTGACTAAGCCTGGATCACTGATCTGCCCATCTGCTGATTTATACCAAGTGTGACATCTAAGGTAGGGACCACATGGCAGTTATGATGCTAGTATTCACCAGCATGCCTCTTCCTCATGCTTTCTGCACTCTCCATGGTGGCAGTGGCATAGTGGAAGCACTGTCCACTGCTGTTTCATGTGCAGGTGATGTCTCTGTAGAGTGTGTTTGGATGCCATGGATGCATGTCCTTCCATAGACAGTGGGGAGGCATCATTGGCATCTACAGCCACCACATGCATCAGTGGATGTGAGTGGTAGGATGCATTCCACTATAACCATTGCTGACAGTGGCACTGTGCTGTCTTACTGTGTAATGAGCAAGCTGCCATCATTGTCAGGCAACTGTGCTGCATTGACATAACAAGTCTGCAGTACCTATGAAGGGAAACACCTGTCTATATAAATAAACATGACTGACAATCCCACACTGCATTGCAACAATGTCATTACATGTCACACATTACAAACAGAAAGAGCACATACATATCTTGGTGTGCGGAGAACAGCAGTGGCATCCCTGACATATCTGATAAAGACAATGATATTTAAGCTCTGTGAGCTTATGACAGTGGTTCACTACCATACATTGATAGTGGTATATGGGCATCACAACCTGGTGCACTTCTGATGTCACCAGTCACAGTGTCACCATCATTCCAGCCCCCACATCCATCCTTCCACTGGGTATCAATGTCTTATCACCATGCCCAGATAGGGACATCAAAAACTCTTCCATTTTCATTTGGATGGTCAGCGATAGTGGTCCTCCACCCATGCCCATTCTCTCCTTTGCAACAACATGATATACCATGTCAGTGATAGTATGGCAGACTTGCTGTTTTTTTTTTGTTATGCCCACCAACGGCCTTCAAATTTGTCACAAGATCTTGCCACACATGCTCTCTGAAGGGTAACTGTTTACTATTTTAAAGATGTATTAGTGCGAATTCCAGAATAGCAAGACTGAATGACTAAAAATATGGATTTACATATTATAAGTCTGAAACTACAGTTTCTCGGAAAGTTTCCTTTTCTCCAAGGAGTGGTGATATCATGTTACAGGTCATCCAGATGTCTTATATTTCCTAACAAGCTGTAACATACACACAGAAAAGTGTTGAACACAGCATAATCCTGGACTTCTGAAACAGCTTATAACTGTACAATAAGGTCTAATTTACAAAGACAAACATGAAGTCATAACTTTCTATAGTAGTAAGGGTGTCTCTCCATAACCTCTTTTTCCCACAGGTGGAGGTGGTCAGGGTGGCACCTCTTAGTGTATCAGTGCTAACACAGCTCACCAGTGTGCATGATGCCACTGGCATCACACACTGCTCTGGCAGGTAGATCTACATTTGTGGAGTATGGTGGACCTGTCAGCTCTGCATTATGCTATGGGTCCCATACCTACCAGCAAATACTCATGGTAGTTCATTGCATGATCTGCACATGTCCAGTTAATTCTATTACAGAAATGTGTTGTTTAAAAAAAAACTTTGGCAAGCAGCTCATAGAGGTACAGTGTCACACAGATCCTCTAGGTAGCAGCATGCTGTCATGACAGTGCACTCTGTGGTGGCAGAGCCAAACTACCATATGCAAAGGCTCCACAAGTGCCAGCCATTCAGTTTGTGCATGTCTGTTTAGGTTACACTATTGTATAGGATTATAGGAGGTTACTAGGCTATTGGCCCTAAGGCCCTTATAAGCCTAGCCAAGAGTTTAGCCTATGTTTAGACAAGTCAGCACCTAAAGCCCCTGTCCAGCAGGGACATAGGTGGAATTCCAGGGGTGTATTTTCTGTTTCCCATCCAGTTATCCAGGTTGTGCTTAAAAAGGAATAATGAGGTACTCTGCTTGATGTGGGGAGGGAGTCTAATCCACACATGGGGGAGTCTCTGGGACACAAATCTGTCCTGCCAACAAGTCCTGTTGATATTACAGACCAGGTTGAGGTTGCATGTATGGGTTACATGAGTGGAGGTTTACTTGCGGAGATGCAGCAGTCCCATCAAGGTGGGGTATGAGATTGCTTTCTATGCCAGACAAAGGTCACCTCTGAGGAGTCTGTATAAAACTGAGTAGAGGGACAGGGCTTTTAGCTAGTCTGTGTAGGGTAGATATTTGAAGCCCTGGATTCTCCTGGTGAGGAACCTCTGCGGTCTCTCCAGCTGCTGCATGTGCTTTGTGAAGTACATGCCAAAGGGGGCATTTTACTCAATAATTGGCCTTATAAGGGAAGAACACAGGGATGTTATGACCTCTTTGTCCCTGGACGAGACACCCTTACTTATGAGGTGGGCCATGTAGAAAGCGTTCCTTACAATGGAAGCAACATGGTGGTCAAAATTCACGTTGCTATCAACCTGGGTGCCCAAATCCCTCGTTACTGATTGTGTACTTAGGACATTGTTAATAATGTGATAATATATGGAGATGCCACTCTCCCCAAAGGGGATGATAATCCATTTTTTGGCATTCAGCTTGTTTCTGGCACCACTCATTTATTTGGGTGAGACCCTCTTGGAGGACGTCCACATCACTTGGGGAATTGATGACCACACCCAGATTGCAGTCACCTGCAAACTTGGTCAGCCATAACCCACTGGTTTTGGCCTGCACCTCAGAGTTATATCCTGAATAACAGAGGCCCCCAAGACTGATCCTGGGGTACGCCACTCGTTATGGGTCTACTGCTTGAGGTAGCTTCCCTATTTTGATTAGGTGGGCTCTATCAGTGAGCTGGTTTGCTACCCATCTGGTAACATATGGATTGATGCCTAATTGAGAGAGTTTATCTATTATGCCCAAGTGGGGAATAGTGCTGACGGCTTTGGCAAGGTCAAGGTAGGCGGTGTGCACCATCTTCCCCTCATCCATGGCTTTGGTGACTGTCTCAAAGAAGTCAACCATATATAACAGACATGACCTGCTCTTGGCAAAGCCAAACTATGTAAGGTCGAGTGTTTGGAGGTTGCCAATGTCCCTGTTAATGAGGTCTATGATAATCTATTCCATGGCCTTGCAGATCAGGCTAGTGGGTCTATAATTTTCCTGGATTGGTGGATGCTCCACCTTTGTGTAAAGAGATGACAGTGGCTGTCCTCCACTCGGCTAATAGTGCCTCATGATCATGCCTGAGCTCATGTAGGATACAGCCTGTGATGTTATTGGGTTCCACGGAGGCTGTATTTTTTGCCTTTGAGAGGGCAGTGATGACCTGTTCCCTAGAGATAAGGGGTCTGGGTCAGGTACTGGGGTTGCCCTGATTTACTGATGGGAGGGACAGAGGGGAGAAGTTTTTGCTGAATCTGTCAGCCAGTAGATTGACTATATCTACAGCATTTGTGTATGTGGTGTGCTTGACCACCAGTTCTGAACAGATCTGGTTGCTTCCTTTGAGATTGCAGGCATATGTGAAGAAGGCCTTATGATTGTCTCTAGTAGATGTGGCCAATTTGGACTTGAAGTTGGCTTTAGAGGATTTCACTACTGCTCTTATTTGCTTGTCCTGGCTAAGAAGAGACTGCTTCCAATTAGGTAGATGCTCCTTCCTGGTCCTGGACAGCAATTTTTCCTTTTGTTATATAGTTTATTTATTGCAGATGCCCACCAGACAGGTTTACTCTTCCTTGTGAAGGATGATTTTGTCCTGTCAGGTATTCCTGATTCCATGCATCTGTATAAACGCTCGTATAGTACTTTGTGTAGATTTCTACATTGGTACCAGTTCTTACAGAGGGCAGGGGGCTGTGAAGCTGTTTATACCATCCCTCAGTAGGTTGTAATCAGCTTTGGAAAATTTTTTTGTTTGACTCTAGCTAGGGTGGTGGTCAGGGGAGATTGTGACTTTGAAAGTGACCACTTTATTGTTGGATCTTACCAGGGAGGATGATACTGTAAGGGTGCTACAGTGGTTACTCATGTTGGTTAATACCAAGTCCAAAATATTATCACCTCTTGTGGGGGTATCGACTAGCTGTTCCAAGGCATTTGCATTGACAAAATCTATGAATCTCTGGACATTTGTGTTCTGGCATGAGTAGTTTTTCCAATCTATGGTTGGGTAATTAAAGTTACCCAGGATCAGGGTAAAGGGTTGAATTTTGATAGATTTGAAGAGGTCCAGATAGGTGGAATGGGTACCTTGAGTCAAATTTGAGGGCCTGCAGCTAGCTATGATTTGAATAGGGGTCTTGTCAATGATTAACTGCATCTAGAGTGTCCCCAGTGTGTCATACTGTTTGACCAGCCTGGAGGTGTGTGTGTCTTTAATATATATTGAAACTCCACCTCCTTTGGCTTTGCTTCCCACAGTTTGGGGTCTGAATGTATGATAGGACAAGTAACCAGTTAAGACTGGGGTGCTTTCTGCAGCTTTGAAACAGGTTTCTGTGGCTGCACAAATGTCAGCATCTTCTAGGGTTAAGAATGCTTGCAATGAGTGCAGATTCATGTTTAGACTCCTAGCATTTAGCAGTATGACCTTTAATTTGCTTTTTGTTGAAATTTTTATGTTGGTACTATCGACCTCATGACTTTTCCTAGAAAAGGCACTATGGGGGAGGCAAGGGCCTTTGCCAGAAGCCTGAAGTCCAATTGAGACAGATGCAGGCCATCTCTAGCACATCATCGTGGTCTGTCAATTATATCTTCCCAGGCTATCAGGTACTGGATCCCCCTGGACTGATACCAGAAACTAAGCCAATTGTTAAAGTCAGTCATTTTCTGTTTGTATTGAGGCATCATTCTGGGTGACGGTAGAATGCTGCTTAAGGCTAGGAACATACCTGCCTTGGACTCATATTCAATGAGCTCAATCATGTCTCTCTTCATATTGTCCAGGGAGGTATGTCTCAAGTCATTCATGCCAACATGGACTATGACAGAATCATAACAGTACCTGTTGTTGAGAGACTTGATTGTGTGTGTGTGATATGATGGATTATGGCACCTGACAAACAACTAAACATGACTTTCTCCTTATCCAGCTTGGTGAGAAGCACATCTGTGTGTCTGACAGTGGAGTCTCCTATGACTAATATGTTGGGTTTATGGTTAGGCCTTAGTGGACTATGCACGGTATGTGGTGTGGAGGGTTGTGGAGTTCACATGTGTTTCTGCCTCTGAGGCCTCCTTTGTTGGGGTTTGTTTTTGTTTTGAAACTCTGCATATGTGGGTGTGTGTTGTGTAGCTGTTGATGGTGTTTGAACTGTAGTGATTGTGTTGACAACCTTCTCAGTGCCAGATATACTGGCTTGTGAGGGAGAGAGCATAAAGTCTATCTTCTTCATGTAATTGCATCTCTCACAAATTGTGTTCCTAGGTGGTAAGAGTAAATGGCTGTCCATGTACATGAGGCAGTTACTACACTGTCAAGTGACTATGACTTCTGTAAGGCCTAAATGTGGAAGGGTTCTTGTATACCACAGCAGTGAAGTAAAGATATTCCTTTATCTACAGCATGTGCATTATCAGAAGTGCCCGATGGGGGGTGCATATGAATGCTCCCAGTACAAGGTGGATGCCTGACACTCACTTGCCAGAGCAGTAAGTGATGCCAGTGGTCTCATGCACACTGGTGAGCAATGCCAGCTCTGACATAGTAATTCTAAGAGGTGGCACCCTGACCTTCTCCTCCTGTGGGAAAAAGAGGTTATGGAGAGACTACACTAAATATGACTTCATTCTTTTTTGGCTTAGTACATTAAACCATGTTGTCCAGCTATAAGTTGTTTCAGAAGTCTAAGATTATGTTAAACTCAGTACTGTTTGGTATGTGTATTTCACTTTGGGAAGAAATAGAAGACACTTGGAGGACTTGTAACAACAGGCAACTCTCTCCAGGTGCTGGGGTACATGTAATATACCACTGCCATATTCAAATACTTCTGCTTCAACCGCTTAGACCAACACTGTCCATGTTCACAATGCAACTAAAGAATGCAACCACTGAATGCCTGTAGTACTGCCAGCTATTCCTGAAAGTGCCACCTTCATGCCAAACATACTGAGCTTTGGTGTAGCAGTGCAATTAGGGCCGCAGGCTCCTCTGTAGCTCTTCAGCAGTTTGTATTCTTCAATGCCTTATAACCTGCAATTATCATTCATAAATGCTCACTGCCCTTGAATGTCTGTGATCTAATAATGCATTTGTGCCCATGCCACTGTCTATCACTGTACCAGCAGGAATATGACAGCTGACATGCAGTTGTATAATACTACATGTGCTTTTCAGTTTGTCAACGTGCGGTATTACCAGAAGGATTAAATGCTCATTTCCTATTCCTGTTTGTATTCAAAGTCATGTTGTATGTGTTGCTGTGCTAACGTGTGCTACACATTCTGGCATTTGCCACACTGTATATGCACTGTTGTCTTGTACAGGTCTGCCCATTTCTGTGTATAATTTATTGATTTCTCCCTCGTTTCACTGCCCATTGCACACACACTGGTTATCATTCTGAACCCATGGCAATGTCCTAACCTAGCAGTGATGAGAGCACATCCATTCATATCCCCAGTAGTATAGTTAGGAAGACGTGAAAGGGGCACCATTCAGGTTGCAAAGCGTTAGGGATCCTGATCATTATTAAGTTCATACCAGCAAAATGCCAGAATTACATATGAAGTCAAAACAAAAGAAATGTTGGGCTCTGTGTGTGCAATACTGTAGCTACAGTTTAGAAGTAGAAAATAGTATTTTTTTAAACTGATGCAATATATCACTCTGTATGTGGGATAAACTGTTGTTTGCAACAGTCTAGAAGTAGAAAAGCCCCCTTTTAAATGATGGCCTATGGAACTCTGTGTGGGATAAACTACAGTTCAGTACAGTTTAAAAGTAGAAAAGCCATGTCTTTTTTAACTGATGTACTGCTTCACTCTGTATGTGGGATAAAGTACAAGCAGATAGCTACTGTTGAAAAGAAGAAAGGACCTTGTTTTTCTTATTCAAGTCCAAGGAGAGAAGCTTTGCAGCTTTTTGAGAGTGGGTCTCAGACTGCAGGATGACCCCTTGTGCAAAAATAGCTTGCTACACCTCTGTCTAGCACTTTCCATTACATCACAGTCATCGCATAGAAGTTTCCCAAACATTTATATCATTTTTGTCTTCTGGCTGAATTTGTCTCCTTACAGTGCTTGTCATATAAAGCTGTACTATACCCTATTGACCACAGCTGATTTAGTTCTGTTCTCTTTCTGTCTGTTACCGTCTTCATTTTATTGTTTTTTTCTTTGTTTTCTTTTTCTCCATTTATGATAATTTACTCTGCAGTTTCAATCACACAGCACAATGTGGTGTGGTAGCGTCCACCCCACCCTGCTCCAGCCATCATCAGCATCTGGTTCCCCAGCAATCTCAAGACCAGCCTCTCTACCTGGCAAGGAAGGTTATCCTGTGGAAATCCACAAGGAGGGCTCACTTCTGGACTCTGTTACTGCTTCTCTGTTTGGGGGCCATAATTCCTCATTGGGTACTGGCATGGGGGGAATACCTCTCAACTGTCCAGATTTTTGCAGAATGTCCAGATTTTTGTCTTATGTTTTTTTTATGATTTTCATAAAATTGTGATTTTCTGGCAAATCATTTGCAAATCATTGAGAAATGAAGTCAGACAATAATGAAAGACATTTGAGTTTCAGACATTATACCCTTCAGAAAATTTAAGGTAATGCAAAACCTATTATTCTATCAACTTTTTAAGTTTGTAAGAACAATATTTAAAAATTGTCCCTATTTTTGGGCCTTTGTCAACCCATTATTTATGGGTTTGTCTAGATTTCTTCCTCTAAGAGGTTAAGAGGTATGGGGGTTACAGGGGGTCACCTGACTTATGGTTGCCTCCTTTTCAGCTGTGCAAAGTGAGACATTTTTAACATAAATGACAAAATTTGCAGAGCAAATTGCACCAGTAACCAGTGTAAAGGGTCGGGCTTCATGTTTTGCCTTAATAAAACTTTGTTATTGTAGAATGTGAGTTGTTTCTATTTCACAGTATATCAAGTTGTTTCAGATATGCAACTATCAAAAGAATCTTAGAAAAAAACTTTTCCCCCTAAAATCTCAGCATAGCAGTCAGTTTTCATGTTTTTCTATAGGATGCAACTGCCCAATCAGGGACTTTCCAGCTAAAAAGAGGGACAGGGTAAAACATTAAATAATGTGCCAATTTAAATTTACCGGATCAGCAAATATATAAACATACTGCATAGGTTAAATGATATTTTGGTATTTTTTTACTGTTTTTGCAATGACCTTGTTTAAAGTATTTAGACTAAGTAATCATGGTGGGTTAAAAAATCATATTAAGGAAATGAGGCTAGGAAGAACATTATTGTTTGCCCCCTTCCATTGCTTTTTGTACTTTCCTGTCTTTTACCCCAGTGCCCCCTTTTTCCATCATTGGGTTTATCAGCCCCTCCTTTTCATCCCTTGGACTAGCACTGATTTTTTGGTAGGGGAGTGCTGGGGTCCATGTAGTACTTAAGGGCAACCTGGGGAGTTTGACTGGCACAGCTTCTATGGGGGGATTTTTTTATGATATGACCTATCCTTTTGTAGGTTCTTGATGCCTATTCCAGGAATGTTTGAGGTTTACTCCCCTCTTTATGGACCACTCCTTCTCTCAGGGAGCAGACAGATGAACATCCTTTCACCCTGGGATAGGCACATTCATTCCTCCCTGCCATGCCTTAGATGCCAGATCTGATAAATGAACCCAAGTAACCTGAGAAAGAACATTACTTGTACTGTTTTCTGTAACATGTACTTTGCAGTATTATTTACACTGAAGACTCTCTCTCTCTCTCTATATATATATATATATATATATATATATATATATATATATATATATATATATATATATATATATATATATATATATATATATATATATATATATATATATATATATATATATATATATATATATTTGGGTCTACCTGATTACGCCGAAAGCTGAGAACAACGAGATAACCGACACCAGAAGATCGACAACAGAGAAGACTGACAGTTGAGAATCCCAATGCTGAGAACACTGACATGTTAAGGTATGTGTGTGATAGGGATGGATGTCAGGGTGTGGGTAAGGTAAGTGTTTGACAGTGACGGACATTAGGGTAGGGTGCGGGTGAGGAAAGTGTGCGATAGTGACGGACATTAGGTTTAGGGGCGGGTTAAGTGAGTTAGGGTTAGGGTGCGGGTAAGGTAAGTGTGCAATAGTGATGGACTTAAGGGTTAGGGGCGGATTAAGTGATTTAGGGTTAGGGTGCGGGTAAGGTAAGTGTGTGATAGTGACGGACCTTAGGGTTAGGGTTTGGGTTAAGGTTAGTGCAAATATAGTTGTGTATGTAAGGTTTAGTGTAGGTTTGTAAGGTTTTTTGTGTGCTTGTGTTGTATGTGTGTTTTTTAGAAAAGTTATTTGTTTTGTTGATTGTCGGGATTGTCGTTTGTCGGGCATGTGAAGTTTCATGTTTTTGAACTTTCGGTTTTGTCTTGTCGGTTATTTCGTTGTCGGTGTTTTGGCATGTCTGTGTTATCACGTAGACCCATATATATATATATATATATATATATATATATATATATATATATATATATATATATATATATATATATATAGATATATACACACACACACACACACACACACACACACACACACACACACACACACACAGTTATACTACAGTCAACAAAAATTGAACCTGATGGACAGCTGCATTATTTTATTATAAAAGGAGAGTTCAGATAGGGTTTTTGTATCTTCTGCTAACAGGAAACATGAAGATTACTTTCAATCAATCTAATTCCAATTCTCATCTAAGCATCACATTTCACATCTCCCAAGATGTCAATTAGAAAAAAAAACACAAGACTTTTCTGATAGCATAATTTAACTGCAAATAAGAAATCCAAAAATTTAGGAATATAAGTTAGGAAATGTATTACTTCTGGGAGGGACTCAGAAAAAATATTTATACTACCTACCCACAAAGACACCAAATCTGGATTTCCTGACAGAGGTCCTGATTGCCAGCCAGGAAAAATTCTGGACAGGTAGACCCCTAAACCTGACTTGAGGTCTAAAGGCTGGTTAGTCCAGAGGTGGACCAGCAGCAGCATAAAACCTAGACTGGTACCATGGAGTGCATCCTCATGTGACTGCCAGAACTGCATGATCCCCAGCCACTGGGCTAATACTGGTTGGGCCCAGCCACGATATCAGTCATGGAGGTAATTCACGTCTAGGGTGGTAGAAGTTCAATGCTAGAGCACCTAGGTAGGTGGCATCTCTCACCCAATATACCACCATGATGTATACTTTCCTTTTATGTCAGTTACACCTTGAGTTAATGTTCAAATTTCCCCCATCATCACTTGTCCACTCTCTGTTTGCATATCTCCATTGTGCCCTCCCGTCAGCACTTCCTTGTCTGTAATTGTCCATGTTATATGTTTGTGAGTCTGCCCCTGCTACCATCCCTATATCATCCATCCTATCTACATTATCCCCTGCTTCTTTCTACCACATCCCTTTTTCTCCACTATATAAAAAAGTGACCCTACTTCAAAAACAAAGACTGTATCCTCCTTCCCCAGCCATGCATGCTTTCCTTTCCATCACCCTTCTGTGTATTCCACTGCTTGCTATTCCGTCTTTCTGTCCTACTACTCCAGCTCCTTCCCATGGATAATATAAATATAACTCTCACTTTGCTGTGTAGTCCTTGTGTAAGATCTCAGCTGTGCCTACACTGCAATGTAGCATCACTTTGATGCATGTGTGATATGCTAGATCTTTGCACCATCACTGCTGATATCATGATCCCCAGCGTATCCATGCTATGTCGACACTTATGCTCACTTAATATCAATTGCACCACAGGATACAAGTCTGTCTGTGCTCATGTCACTGCACTCTCTGAATCTTGGCATATGTGTCACTAGAAATGTGACTTGAAAGTGTTCAACCATATTAAATGGAACCAAGTTTTACCAAAAGGCTTATACTGTTGTGGTAATACGTAACTTGTTTTCACATGAATCTTATTATCTAATTGTAACGAGGAATGAAATTAACTCTGCAACTCCTACAATAATATTAGTTGGAAATCACAAAGAACAATAAAAAGTTAGTGGTTGCAAATTAAAAATAAACTACTTTATTAGTTTTAATGTGAAATAAGACATTCATCTAAATTAGAGAAAAATTAAAGAAAGATTAAGCAAGTTAGTTTGTAAATCTATATTCAACTTAGAATAAAATTAGCTCTTATGTGAGGTTCATATGAGTTATAAAATAATGAAACACAAGTACACAGCTAAAGCAGTCAATGTCAGTAACGCTGCAAAATTGAATATTCCTAGCTAGAAGAGTTAATTAAAATGCTTTCTTGCATTCATAGTCAGGGTTATAATATTTGCATATCTAAGTATTACCCATTCATCATTTCAGTTCATTGTCTCCTAGGATGCTCAGGAGATATTGTCATAAACTTACCCAACCATGTTCTCCTCTTGATGTATAGTATCATCAGCAGGACATTCATTCAAATTGTGTCTTCGGGAATAGCAAACTTGAATCTTAAAAAGCAGAACAAAAAGACACTTTAATTGGGTGCCAAAAAAAAGGCAGAATACACTTACCTTTTCTAATTCATCTTACTTGTCAAAGTTTATACTGTTTATAGAATTGCACACCTATTTGGCTTAATATGATTCCCCTGTTATTCACTAAACATAAAAGATCATATCATACATACAAAACATGTGCAAACCCAAAAATATGTATGAATGACCATGCAAAACTCTTCTGTTATTAGCTTATAGATGCAAACCCAAAGAGAGACAACTGTGATGAATTGAAGGAAACTGCTGAAATGTGGTTAAATAAAATAAGTTATGATGCGGCTGGCTACAGTTAACTAAAGATAAGGTTAGAGCAGTTAATGATGTAATGGGCCTTGCAGTACATGACTTGTTGTCTCTGTCTAGTAATACATGCATACACATACAAATATTATATGTATGTAGGGAAACGCACACACATATACATTTAATATGGGTGTTTATCACTGAAACTTTATAAAAATGGGAAAACACAGATATGTTACTCAGCCACTGTCTCAGGAAGCAAAGCTTACTTCATCTATTGTATATGGGGTTTATAGATTCATAGGAGGTTACTAGCCTAGCGGCCCTAGAGCCCTTACAAGCCTAGCCATGTTAATCTCGAGTTGCCCCAATTGCCTTTGGTTAGATGGACATCATTCACAGAGTGAGTCTATGATCAACACTGACTACCTGTGTCCATGAGGGACATGGGTGCCACCCCAGGGTGAATTTGCAGTCTCCTGTCCATTTGTCTGGATTGCACTTGAATAGGGTTAGTGAAGAGCTGTGCTTCATATGAATTGGAAGTTTATTCCAAACTATTGGCAATCTCTGAGAGATATATCTGCCTCCCCCAGCATGTTCTGTTAATGTCATAGCCTAGGCTAAGATCCCTAGAGTGAGTGACTCTTGTGCCATTTGACTTGTGAATGTACAGCATTTCCAACAGGGCAGAGTCAGACACTATCCTATTAGCCAGGCAAAAGTCACCTCTCAGCAATATATACAATACAGAGTACAGTGACAGGACTTTCAGTCTATCCACATAAGTCATGATTTGGAGGCCCTGTATTTTCATGGTGAGAAATGTCTGTGGTCTCTCCAGCTGCTACAGGTGTCTGATGAGGTACGTGCAGAATGGAATATTGTACTTTATTAATGGTCTGATGAGGGTTGAGTACAGTGGAGTTATAACATCCTTAGACCTGACTTATGAGATTTGTAACATAGAAGGCTTTCATTACCACTATGGAAACTTGGTGCTCAAAGTTCAGATTGCTATCTACCTGTGTTCCCAGACCCTGCACCCCTAGTTTGAACATAGGGGGTGTTGTTGGTATTGTAATTTGCAGGGAAATCTGCTTTGCCCAAGGGAATAAAAATTAACTCTTTTGTATTTAGTTTTAGACTGTGACTTTGGCATCAGTCATTTATCTACATTAGCCCCTCTTGTGATATGTTAACATTGTCGGAGGACTCAGTGAATGCACCCAATTTGTAATCATCAGTGAACTTGGTAAGCCAAAGACTGACTACTTTAGCCTGGACTTCTGAGAAATAGATTCCAAACAGTAAAGGGACCAGCACAGTTCCTATACCACTATGCCACTGGTGACGGGTCTACTGGTAGAGGTGGACTGACCAACTTTGACAGTGTGTGTTCGGTTGGTGAGCCAACTGGCTACCCATCTAGTGATGTAAGGTTAATTCTCAGCTGGGAGAGTTTTTAATGATACCTGAATAGGAGATTGTGTCAAAAGCCTTGGTTAGGTCATGATAGGCAGTATGCACTGTCCTACCTTCATCCAGGACTTTGGTGACTTTCTTGAAGAAGTCTACTAGGTTTAATAAGGATGTTCTACCATTAACAAAGCTATACTGAGCTGTGTCTAGAGTTTGAAGGTCACCTATGTCCTTGTTGATAAGGTCCATGATGATTCTTTCCATGGTCTTGTAGATAAGTCTGGTTAGACTGATGGGTCAATAGTTCCCAGAGTCAGTTTATGGCCCCCCTTTGTGCAAAGGGATTACTGTTGCTGTTCTCCACTCTGCTGGAACAAAGCCAGTTCTCAGGCTATGGTTAAAGGGAATGCCAAGTGGGTCTGCTAGGTCTGTTTTAGATTGCTTAGTAAGCAATCTGGGATGTTATCTAGTCCCACTGAGGCCATGTTTTTGGCCTTGGAGAGCAGAGATATGACCTATCTGCAGAGATACTAGGCAGAGGACTAGTGTCAGGTATGCTTCTGGGTATGGCTTGTGGGGACAGGGTGGGTGAAGTTTGCACCAAATCTGTCAGCTTGTAGGATGGCAATTTCCTCCGGTATAGTATGAGTGGTACCACCTACTACCAGTTCAGCACATAACTGGGCATTATCTTTTAGATTTTGGATGTAGGTAACTAATGCCTTATGATTAGCTTTATCTAAGGATGTCATTTTAGCTTTGTAACTAGCTTTAGAGGACTTTGCAAGATTTATGATTTGCTTGTTCAAGCTGTAGAGGGAATTCTTCCTTTGTTGAGTTAATTCCCTCTTGTTCTTAGACATCAGTTTCATCCTTGTGTTATGTGACCTGTTTATACTTGAGGCCCAACAGGGTAGTTTGTTTTTTCGGGAAGACCTGGTTTTAATTCAGTAAGATACAGCAGATTCCATACAGTTGCTTAAGTGTTTATACAGGACATTTGTACACACCTCTGCATAGGAGTCACTGTTGTTTGCGATTGCAAGAGGTATAAAACTTTTTATACCATCTCTTAGTAGGTTGTAGTTGGCTTTTGAATAACTACTTCAAACGAGACTGATATATGGTCCAACATTACCAGAGTGGGCATCACACAGGAGGAGTGCAGTGACCCCCCCCCCATATTGGTGAGGGGTCTACTTTAGGACCTTGAAAGTTTAATAGCTTGAATGCATATGGATCTAACCATATGCATCGAACTATTAAACAATCGAAGTAAAAAAAAAAAAAATGAAATACACAACAAAAAAAGAATTTAAACTAGTGTAGGCAGGCAAGCAAGCCCTCCTGCACCCCCCCACACCCCCACTACTTAAATATACCAACTCCGAGATTGCACTACACTGAAGTAAACGGAAATCTCCACCTATGGAGATTTCTGTTTATATTTTCGATGTTTTGCACTTTTGGTGTTCTCGTGTTGGGAATATCGTATTCGATCTTCTCGGACTTCGAGCACATAAAGTAGACCCATTGGTGAGTACTATGTATAAGACATTGAGCCCCTGGTGTGAATGCAGACTATCTGCTCCATTGCATTTGTACTGACAAAGTCCAGGAACATCTGGGTGAGCCTGTTTCTGCACATGTATATCACCTAGTCGATGGAAGGATAGTTGGAATCTCCCATGATTAAAGTGTTGGTCTGTATGGTGAGTGACTCCAGTAAGTCCAGGTAGGTGGTGTACTTATATTAGTTCATGGTGGGGGACCTATAGCTAGCAATGATTTGGTAGGTATTTTGCCTTTAGTTAATTGGATATGGAGGAGTTTGAGACAGTAATACTGTTTGACCAGTCTTAAGGAGTACTTGGCTTTAATGAAGATGTTTACACCTCCACCTTTGGTTCTTTCAAGCTCATTTTGAGGTCTAAATGTGTGGGATATATTGTAGCCCTGCAAGGCTGGAGTGCTCTCTGCAACTTTGAACCATGTCTCAGTGACTACACAGGCATCAGCATTTTTCATGGTGAGGAGTACTTCCAGGGACTGCAGTTTCATGTTTAGACTCCTAGCATTAAGCAACAGGACCTTGAGTTTGTCTAGAGTGGATTTTGCTATATTGAAAACTTTGTTGTTTCGATATTGCCTAAAAAAGGCACTATGGGGGAGGTAGGCACCTTTGGCAGTATCCAAAAGCCTAGAAGAATATGTGCAGACAATCTCTGACAAAGCAGTGTGGATGCTGACCATGTCTTCCCAGGCTGACAGATACTGGATCCTCCGGGACTGACACCGCAATCTAAGCCAATAGTTGAAGTTGATCATTTTTTTGTTTATATTGTGACATCATCCTGGGTGAAGGTAGAATATCACTTCGGGCTAGGGACATACCTGCCTGGGACACACAATCTGAGAGTTCAATCATACCTATCTTCATATAGTCCAGAGAAGTATATCTCAAGTTATTCACCCCAACATGGATTATAACAGAGTCATAATGGTACTTGTTGTTGCGTGATTGAGTGCATGTGCATGTGATGGATCCTGGCACCTAGCAGCAGCTGACTGTGACTTCCTCTTTATCCAGCCTGGTGAGGGTGACATCTGTGTGTTTCACTATGGAGTCACATATGACCAAGACATTACGTTTTGAGGTGTTTTGCCTTAGGGGCTTATTTGCTGAGACACTGGTGTACGTTTCACTATGCGTAGTGGTTTCTATTTGCATAGCATTGTATACCCTAGAATTTAAATAACACATCATAAAGTTGGTGCCTGTAAAAGATAACATACTCTGCAAATGTTATTTTATTGTATTTGGGCTAGGTATGCCATGGGATATTTATAAAGAGTGGCATAAATCTTTATATTTGTATGGATACATATTTATTATAATGGCAGACCCAAGAGTAAGGTTATGTGAAAACATGTATCTGGTGTACTGTGTAGATCTTCTTTTAATCTATACTCTTGGTATATCATCAAAAAGATTATCAACATCCTGGGCATGTCATCATTCCGATTAAAATCCATTAAGCCTATCTTTATGCTACTTGCTAAAAACTAACATAAAATATCTCGTATTACATGCAAAACATGTGCACACCAAAAAATATTCTAGACTACATAAAACAACACACAGTCCAAATCTAGACTTAGAGTTAAAGAAAAAAAAAATAAAAATGTAAAGCACATACTACATAACCCTTTTATTCTGTTGCAAACAATTATAAATCTTCAACATACACATACAAAATATAAACTTAAACAAGATGCCAGGAAAAAAGCAATCCATAGAAATGAAATTCATCCATATCACAATGAAATAAGTTAAAATAAAAAAAAATTAAATAAAATGAAGCATTGAGCAGAGCTAACCATTAGAAAATTGTGTTACAGAAAATAGAAGCTATTTTATTTAAATTAACTAAACTCTAAATAAACTATGTAATTAACAAATCCTAACATAACCCTTGCCCCACTATTAAAACACATTAAAGGCATGAATTAACATCACAAAATATAAAAATACTTCAAAACTACAGTAAAAAGCCATCTGCAAAAACACTAATTTCCATGGGATTCATTACGAATCGTGCACCCCTTGGGCTAAGCCTACATGATGTAAGACTGTTAGCAGATGATGATCAGCAGTGCACATTGAATATGCATGCTGCTACACACAGACACACACACACACACACACACACACACACACACACACACACACACACACACACACACACACACACACACACACACTCATCAGCACCTTTTAGTAGCCTGAAAAGGGGCAGGGAAGCTCAAGCACAGAAATGTAAATGATAGGCAAATATACTACACGAGTATGTGTGGACAGCTTATACATAGTAAAGGCAAGTTGATTGAAAGAATTCAGATGCAGTGAAAGTTAAATGGGGAGAATGTACATGGAATAAAATGGGATTAGGACAGGAATAAATAAGAGGGGAGGGTAAATAGGGAAAATGTACTCATACAATGCAGTGAAATGTGTTTATGCCACAACAAACTTTTTTACTATAAATACCTCCGTAGTGATTTAATAAGAATCCCATGCACATAAATAAAAGTGGACATGCTAATAAAGGATGTGAGAGGGGCACAAAGCAACAGTTTAACAAAGAGGAGTAATCATGATATAAATGTTAATAAAATGCTCAGTTGAGATAACAGCAGGGACAGTAGATACATTAGGGGATATTTGCATAGACAGTAGTTATTGCATATGACATGTAAATACAGGGGATTTATTTGTGCTAACTGATATTACTGCTGTATTCTCCACTTCATGATGTATAAACAAAAAGAAATTAACCCTGCAGCTGTTGTATCGTGCACATCAGAAGGGACATGTTATTGCCATTTGTTGTCATTTGTAACCACAGAAAGGGGGTAAATTACTTTAAAGGATGTATTACACAAACATGTGCTGTATATTCATGTAAATTGTAAACAATAATATAACAACACTCAAAATACATAAGTGACAAATGACAACACAGATCTCATGATATTTCATTAGTTTAAGATCTCCAGTCGTAAACAGCATGCATTTACTACATGATTAGACTGAGCATGCTCATGAAGAATTACATTGAACACTACCATAACCGCAAGTAAACAACAGAAACACACAAGAAGGTGTCATAACATAGCCCCAATCCCACTTTTTTATGATCTTGCAGCATGCCATACAGTAAGAAATGTTATACAAGTCCTCATGTCCAAAAAAGCTCTACAGTGTGAAGTAAAGAATTACAGTAATACATAAATGTTTGGATGAAGACATGTAATATAGAGCATTACTATTTGGAAAATAAGTAATACCTATGAGCAATCAATGACACACTCAACATTTGCAACTTGCCAGACTTGAACACATGCCAGGACAGATATCATAAAGCTGTGTACCAACCACTGATGCCACAAAAACAGGCATATGCTTTGTGTCATAAAGAACAGCCTTGAAGTATTTACAGAACTTTCATATTTTAATGGGCATGGATCCCCTACCTTGGAGTGTGAAGCCTTAAAAATCATGCCTTCTGACAGTGCCATAACTACTTTCTTTGCCCAAGCCACTCTTGTCTGACACAGTTATCTGACACAGATGTTACCAGATTCAAACCCCTGCCTATCATACTACACATTCTATACAGCTATCTATTAACTGCATCTGCCCCACAATATAGCAATGGAGCTTGTCACAAATAACTGAAATTAAGTTGTGAAATAAGAAAGGACTTTGGATGATAATTTGTACAACATTAACTTGTCACAGTTATGAAAAGGAAGGACCTATGTTAATGCTCATACAACTTTGAGCAGTCCATTATCAATATTTCATGGCCAAGGAAGTTTTTTCCATTGTTTTGTAAATACACACAGTCCCACAAATGAACCACTGTCTGTATAGATATGTTATACAAGTCAGTACTCAATGCATGTGCTATAGGAGCACTCACACCATGAAGTTTCCAGAACAACTGTTACACTGCCATGAAATCACTAATTGTGTTTATATTTGTCCAACATAAAAATGGATAACAATAACTTGATTCAATGCCATTGGTGTAACATCAGTACATTCATATAATGTTGCCCTTTGCTGGAACTGAACAGCAAGCTATGTAAGTCCACCAACTGACAAAATGTGTATGAATCACATTCATCATAGTAGAAGTCGTAAAACAATTGTGAGACTCCAGCTATGTGAAGTCATTACATCATACGATTATTGCAAGCAATTTGTATGACACAAAAGGGATGAGGCAGGCCAGTCCCACTGTAACTGTACTGCATGTCATTACATGAAATTGTGAAGCAGAACCGTTGCTACAATTGTGAGATATTAGGGTATTTGAAGACATTACATCATGCTATTTTTGTAAGGGATACATGTGCCTGCAATTTGTTTAAAAGACTGTTGCTGTATGTTTATTTGTCAAACAACATAATCTGATGTTAGCTATACCCAAACAAACATGATGCATATTGCAGTTGTCACTGTGATGGTAGAATGTCAATCATGCACAGTGTATAGATAATCATGGATTTCAACACATGCCATACTAAGGCAACAACATACAGAACATTTTCTCATTTCCTCATGCCACAGGAGAAGCCTTAGCACTTCTTTTAGGAATGACAAATTTCATAAAATTGCATCATTAGCATCAAATAAAGCATTTCTCTGTGAAATATTAGCAGAAGTTCTTGTAAGACAAATCCCCAGCTATACATGCACACAGCAGATAGCTGAGTGACAACATTGTTACCTACATGGTCATTTACAGTCATAATGGTACAACTGAGTCTAAGGAGTAATTGCCAGGTTTAAACTGACTACCTAAGATCATAAGGTACAGAACACTGCTTTTTCGCACATGTTACACAAGATATTGGTTTATAATTGTGACAGTGCACATTTGAATAGATGACATCACCATTGTTTAATAGGGCAATGCTTCTGCTAAAAAGGAAAGAAAGTGATTGAAGAGCAAAACAATACTGCACAGCTACTCATCTTATATGCAGTTGAAGTTTTTTCCACACAATATGTCAGAGAAACACACACTCACAGTAGTGAATCATTGCTGGATTCAAACCACCTACCCACCTAGTTACACAGTCTAGGGAACACGGTAACAACAGCAGCACCACAGGATAAGCTATGTTACAGCTATGAGACACTGCAGTTGTAAAAGCAGGATATAATCACTGTGTTTAGGGTAGCCCTCTGACAGTGAAAATCTGACTCCTAATTGGAAGTGTGTTACACAATGGGTGTTGCCATGGTGCCAATTGTAAATGACAGTAGACACAAACTATTTAAGCAATGTTGGATTCACCCACCAACTTATCTAGTTACAGAACCTAGAAAACACTCTATTAACCACAAGCACCACAGGAGAAGTCTGAATTTTGTAGGGACAGAGTGCACTTATGAAAGGATGACCTCATCAGTGTGTTGCAGAAAAGATGCTTGGAGTAGAAGTGGGATAAGGGGAGTCTTCTTCCAGTTAAAATGCTTATCCTGAGTGGACGTAGATACAGCATGCCTGTTGAGGAAGATATACATTCCTGCCACTTAAGACATACACACAAATTCACCACTGTCAGATTCAATCCACCTGCCTAACTAGTTACACAATCTAGAGTGTACAGTATGAATTGGAAGTACCACAGCAGAAGTCTGACTTTTAGGGAGAGAGTGTGTGCATTCGTGACAGGATAACCTCCTCAGTGTATTGCAGAGAAGATGATTTAAAAGTGGGATAAAATGCAGAGGGAGCTGTGTCCAAAGTTATTTTGTCCTCCTGAGTGGAAGTGGACACAGTACATTTGTTGCTGAAACTTTATGGCCTGACACTAGAAACATTCACACACATAAGCTCATCACTGTCAGATTCAAACTACCTACCTAACTAGTTAAACAATCTAGAGTGCACAGTATGAATTGCAGGCACCACAGGCAAAGTCTGACTTTAAAGATGTGAAATTGCACATTTGCAAGCATTAACATAACAGTGTTTTGTAGTTTAGCTATTGTGCATCACAGGTTTTGTGGCAAATGCAAATGTCTAGACAGGCTAACTTAGCAGAGTGCTTTTCACATACTGCTCTGATAACATCTATATACTGAATTATTGTGTGTGAGATGTAACTGTTTCACAGTATGGTATTTCAATGACAATTACAACTGTAAAAGAGTAGACTGTTAAGTAAGCATCCATAACAGTTCAGCCTAGTATGATCTTATGCAAATATTAAATATTTATTATGGCACTGTCAGTTGTATTAGCTCATGCTCAGGCAATGTACACTGCCAATACAGACAGACACTTCCAAGATATGATAGTGTACTACTGAATAACACTGATGGATTATATATGAAAAGGTTACACACCATTGTAACAAAGTTGCAAGTGTAACTGTTGTAGTACATACATATATTAACAGACTGAATTAAATGAGTCAACATCACTGTGAAATCCAGATAACTTGGATTCAGAATTATATTAACACATACAGAAGTTGTACAACTTACTCACACAATTCTTTGTTGTAATTTTGTTAATGCTTTTCCTGAAGTGTACCACTTGCAAACTCATTTGCACAGCTGATGGCAAAGTTTTCTCATTATTTTAATTTTTTAGTTGGGATATTTTGCAGACACCCTAATGGCAATGGACATCAGCTGGGTATAGCAGCCCTCTGTTTCTAATGCTTAGTCAAACAGTCCACTTGTGCAGTGCTGATGAGGCCATAACAAGGTTGAAACATGCATGTTCACAGCTGTGGGGTTTGGCTTTATTGGCCTGAATTTGTCCATTAAAACAACTTAAAAAGTCATGGGCATTCAGAATTGCCATACAGCGGAAACACCTGATGTTCATAAGGGTCATTTGCATATATCCCATGTCCCTCTAATACAGGAGGTTTGAGAGGTCACTTAGTGGAAATGCTAGCTTGGCTAGAGTTTTCATTTAGTTTTCACTGATAGTTTTTTTTCTGTGTGACATTTTCACTCATTGTTTAGTTTGTTAGTTGGGATATTTTGCAGACATCCTAATGGTAATGGACATCAGTTGGGTATAACAGCCCTATGTTTCTAATGCTTAGTCAAATAGTCCACTTGTGCTGTGCTGATGAGGCCACAACAAGACTGAAACATGCATGTTCACAGCTAGTGGAGTTTGGTTTTATTGACATATCAAAAAACGACAAGCAGACTGTGGCAGCAATAAACTTATATATTTTAAACAATCATAATATCAGTATATAATATACAGACAGACCGGTTTCGGCTTATACCTTACTAAGCCTTCATCAGTGTGTTTGGTTTTACTGGCCTGAATTTGTCCATTAAAACGACTTAAAAAGTCATGGGCATTCAGATTCGCCATATAGCTGAAACACCTGATGTTCATAAGGGTCATTTGTAGATATCCCATGTGCCTCTAATACATGAGGTTTGAAAGGTCACAAGGTTTAAGAATACAGTACATACCTATCTAAAAAATGGTGTCTATATCATAACATCGACAGCTTAGGTTGTTGAATCCAAAATCAACACCTAAGCATCGAAAACTAAAAACAGCAAATGGCCAAATCATTGAATTTTTTCCTAGGGAAAGAATTCACTTGGCCATCTGCAAACAAAATAAAAAACACACCCAAACATAGTGGGGGGCTCCCCCTCACACCTCCGATGTGGAGGGCTGCGCACCCCACACTCCCCATAACTAAATATACCAACTCCGAGACCGCTTTACATTGCAAAAAGGGCAAATCCCCGAGAATGGCCATGCAAATTCTTTCCTAAAGGAAAATATTCGATGATGTAGCCGTTCACTATTTTAAGTGTTCAATGCTTAGGTGTCGATGAATATGCATTTGACAACCTAAGTTGTCGATAAATCATTAGGGAACCAAAAAATGTGCATAAAATGACACAATTCATTCATATTAAAACAAAAATGACTAACATATACTTCTCTTATTTAAATGTTTTTAAACTTTAAAAAACATTTCATAGATATTTTCTCATTAATACCAGGCCAGGTGTCTGCTCTAAAAAATATTTGCCATTTAACTTTCGGATATTCTAAATAAGCATTAGAAGTATAAACAAATATATTATTATTAACTTTTTCTAACACCATAAACTGAAATTTCTTGAAATCACTACAATTTAAGGAATGCTTGGCTAAGGCATTGCTAACATCTTTCTTTTTTATAGCAACAACATGTTCCCTAATCCTGTCTGTGAATCTACGTATACTTTTTCCTATGCAGAAACATCTACATGTGGAACAAACAGCAACATACACTAAACCCTCTGTGTGACAAGTGTACCTGTCTTTAGCAACAAACAAGCAAATATTTATTATGTTCAAAATAAAAACTATTTGTTGAAGAATAAATATACAATTTACACATCCATTACATGGAAAAGTTCCTAATTTTTTATTTATTTGTACATCGCCCCTTAAATCAGATGAACTTTCAAAAAATAGTTTTAAGTTCCTAGTTTTTTTATATAAAATTGGGCTTATGTCCAATAATCTTTACTAATTCATGATTTCCTAATAAAATTATCCAGTTGTCAGTTATAATCTGTTTGATATTAGTGCCTTCAGCACTTAAGGGAACAAGAAAAGAACAAGTGAATCTTTTGTCATCCTCATGTTGGGGAGACAAAAAAGAGAATTAGAACAATGGCATGTCACAATCTTATATTATTGCAATATATAAGCAAATATGAGAAATATGCACACCTTTGCCACATACAGATATAATTGAAAAGCATTAATGTATCATAAAATCAGTCAATCAATCACAATGGTATGATATGACAAACAGAAACATTTATTTGACTACTAGTCCGTATCAGATACATGCTTTCAAAGTTTATAATTCCATTTGCAAAAACTAAATTGTTAATGTCATGCAGTATTGCAGTTTATATTTTATAAATACTATCCTGTAAAAAAATCGAATGTCTGATTCCTTGGTATTAAACCCACATATAATTAAGCTAGCTGTTTAGGTATGCCTACTCAAGATGATATACAGTGATGGACTGAACATACATCTTTGCACCTTGCATTCAGATGTGATTCATACTTACCCCATGCATCTCTGAGGCAAGTTAGTCTCTCCTGATGTGCCTCACAGTTTTCTGCTATCTCTTTTCTCTGCTGTACAGTTGCAGAAAAGAAATGAAAGCATAATGACTAACTGTCTTGGATGGTTAATAAATGCTACATCATAGACTGTTAATGGGCAGTATACTTACACAACTGAGCAGTGTTTGCAGTCTTAAATTCATTCTCTCATTAGCTCAGGAGGTCCTGCTTGCATCTCTTTATGTCGCTGTTGTGGTAACAACAATGCTGTCTAGTACATGGAATGCCAGTTGCACTGGAGACAGACTTGATCAAGCTATTCCAAGCCCTATACTGAGACCTGGTATAATTTTTCTGCAGCAGCCTCTGGTTGTAGCACTTATTAAGGAGTGCCACAAAAATTCTGGACTCCTCAGCATCCTACCTTCGTGCTATAAATGGACCACCATCCCTAACTTTGCCAGCCAGCTAGAAATGTCTTTGAACTGGTACCCAATTCAGATCTCATATGTAACAGCTTGTGTGTAAAGACACACAGCCTTGCTAGCTGCATTTGTGCAACTGGGCAGACACACTTGTAGTAATTACATCAAAAAGCATGTAAGGTGTGAAATACGGCAGTGAAATTTGGTCATGCATGATGTTCCAGTGTTAAAAACTGAAATATTTTTATGGCATTAGTTGTAATAATGGTTGGTTGGAGGAACAATGGTATGACCTGTGACTTATTGGATTGTTGGGACTTGCGTACTAGTAATATTCATTAGTACCATCTGGGAATTGAACCCATAAGAAAAAGAAGGATAAAATGTTAAACTTTGCTTCTTAACTATCAGTGCCACAGTAAAGCTTACTTTTTAACATGTTAGTTACAGAATAAATTAAGATATACTAAAGAGATGCCTGTATGTAAGTGACTTTAAGTAGTCATTGGACTGCATTTCCATGTAAAAAGCCATATGGGACTACATTTCCATGTAAAAGGCCATATTTGTAGTTGTAAATACATTTCAGATGCATGGTGTTGCATGACCTGAGTAATATATGTTGAAGTACATTACATACATACTTCACAAGACATACAGTCCAAAGCACATACTTCTGATGTGTGATGAGTCATACTAAGGGTCTATAGTAAATCAGCGAATGCTTAAAAAAAGTGAACACTGATTTATTGACCCCCATGTAAGCGAAAGCTTGCAATCCCAAACACATGGAACAGCAATTTATTTTTTTACCAGGGAAAAAAATTGCTGTTCCAAAAAAGAAAAAAAAAACTTTAAAACATTACATAAAGTGGGGGGCTTCACCCCACACACACCCCTGACATGGTGGGCTGTAGCCCCCACACCCCCCTACTTAAATATACCAACTCCGAGATTGCACTACAGTGACAAAAATGACAAAATAACAAAGGCAGCCAAGCAATTTCTTTCCCAGGGAAAGAATTCGCTTATATGTTATTTCAGTATTTTGTCATTTTGTCCTTTCAAGTTTGATCAATATGCATTCAAAAGAATGCGTCTTTGATCATATAATAGGGAACCCATACTAATTATAACAAAACTATTTTGCACAGCATACCTATGCAAGTACACTGTAAATTAAATAACATCACTGGCATGGTTAACATACTTTATACACATTATATTGGGCTTATATAGAAAGCATTAATGATACATTTGTTGCAATACCTATAGCAGTGATACACATTTGTATTTAGTGTTACATTCGTAATGAAAGTGTTGTGACAAATGGCATTCTGACCTACTCTGTAAAATTATCTGCAAACTGGATTCAAACCCTATAATACTTGTCTTCTTTCTCTAAGGCCACTACACTTACACCTGATGCCACAGAGAAAGTTAGCCAGCAGGTACATTTTATTCACTCAGTACTATCCAGGGTGCTGATGGCCAGATATCAGTGCCAGGCTTGCTTGCATACAGAAAGCAGAACAAATTAAAATTTTCGCTTTTTTTCCTTCAGCTGTGAACCATGTTTGTGCTGTGCAAATGAAAAAGGCATTACAAAAGTAGAAAACATTGAAAGGAAAATTAAAACAACCGAAGATTATATCTAGCAATGACAAGAGCAAGAAGTGTATTTCACTCACACATTCATCCTTATCACATCTAATTGCCAGATGAACTGTAATTTCTGTCACACATTATCAGGACTTTAGATAATGTCAAATAATGGGAAAAAGGACAGACATTAGCTCACGTCAGCAATACACAGAATAGTTCCATATCCAGCAACAACACGTTCATATACCAAAATGCTTGTCAATATTATTCAGACACCCCTCTAAAATTATTTGTAAACTTGATTTAAACCCTACAGCACTAGTCTTTTTCCTTCAACTCACTGCAATTGCACCTTGTGCCACAGGAAAAGTTAGCTAATAGGTATATTTTCATCACTGAGTACCATCCAGAAGCTGATAGTAGTGCATTAGCACCAGGATCATTTGTGCTACAGAAGACAGCCCAAATTAAATTTCACACTTTTCTTCTTTGGCCGTGAGCCTGTTTTAGTGATACTGAGCCAAATGCAAATGCAAAACATACTTTCTGAAAAGGAACAAAATAATTCTATTGCAAAGTAACAAAATTAAAAGGTATATCAAGCAAGGAACCCATCATATAAAGAATTAACATGACACATTCATCCTTTTAATATCTGCTTGCCACTTCACAAATAGGGGGCACACAGAGAATGACAGGCAGTCATTCTAGGCATGGTATATGCAATTACTCCTGTTATAACACATTACAGCACCATGCATCACTGTCATGATGAATAACTGAGAGATATGGATACATTCTCCAGCATATATGAGACTTGTCTACATTACATATGTTACTGCTTTTGTTTTTTCACACTTTAAAAAATGTCATATGTTACAACATCCATTGAACATATTGCTATTAATAATCAGAAGATGTGAATTTACAACACTACCATTTCTGTAACATCAAGTCACATGGAAAATATGTAAGATTGTTAGCATTTGTCACAGACTGTAGCCTGTTCATTTCATATACAACATTGGGTGTCAATGGTTATTATGAATCCAGTCATAAAAATATCTGTAAACTAGATTTGAACCCTGTATTATGTAACATCTTTCTGTAAGCTCACTTCACTTATACCCTGAGCCACAGAGATGGCTGGCAGATGGGATTTCTTGACTCATTATTGTCCAGAGTGCTGATTGCAGTGCATCAGTGCCAGTCTCAATTGCACTTCTGATGGCATACCAAATACATTTTGTAATTTTTTGCCTTAGGAAGTGAACTATCATTCATTCATTGATATGGACCACTGAAAGTCATGAGTGTGCAACATCAGAGAGTGCAGAAAGGATGCAAGCAGAGAAGAAAAAGAAAACATTATGAAACAAGTAGTTAAATTTACATTTGTGACATTTCCTCAACTTTGTTGTAACATGAAAATATGCTCTTAAACATCACTATGTTCACACAGACAGCACCCTCTCTAAAGTTTAACCATAAAACCAGGGCATTAATACCACACACTTGAGAATATTATCACTATTTGTCACAGACACAGACATATACAATGAGAAAGAAAAAGTACATTGCATAGAATCAAAATCTGTCACTGTATCAGTTCACATTAAAGGTGCAACAGAACTAAGTTTTAAGAGCTGTCCTTTATAATTTGTTAGCAGATGTGCTGATGAATAGGGTATTTTTTCAACAGTTGCTGATACTTCCTCATACAATATAAAACTAATATTTGCAATACTGCAACTGCTTTCTATTTTGTGAGCATCAGTTTCTTATCTGTGCTTTTCTAACAACAATACAATGTCACTTTAATTGCTTTTGATAACTCTTCAACAAGTAATGTACTATCTTAGAATTGCAGACTATTTTTACTCAGAAGCACAAAGTATGATCATAAACAATTCATAAAAATATTAGGAATGTTGCTCTCCTAAGTCAGTCAATGTAACTCTAGACTCTTTGGTAAGTATCTTCTCCATGACACTCCCTTGATAAATGCACATCAAAAAGGACAGATTGTTGAGCCCTTACTGCTCCTGCAGTTAGATTAACCATTCACATTTGCAAGCCCTTAGTAGGTAACACTTCTCAATGTTTGTCCTTGAAGTGCTAGGGTGTCTGCATGCAATCATGTAGGTCCTTACACTATGTTCATCTCACCTGCACTTAGTACAGATTGTGGAATTCATTAGTGTTAATGAGGTCACACCTCATTTGTATATCCATAGTGCTCAAATGGCTGAATCTGCTGTGTATCAAAGTAATTGTGTAAGTAAATAACTTTTATCGCAGTAGGGGAGACTGTTTAGATACAGGGAGCTTGATACTGCTATTTGCTTTCAAAACGAGTTTCTTGTTTAACAACTGACTTTCTGTAAAGATATGTTGCTGTTTTTTACAAAATGCTTTTTTTAGCTTTACTGATAGATTGCATTTCATAATACACCCATTGATTTATGGGATGCATTATTTGTCCCTGTCTGTTGATATATCCATGTATATGAGTTATTTATTTCCATTACAAATGCTTGTAAAGAATATTACCTGACATTATGGGAGCTTTTCCCTGAGAATCAGACCAGTTATTTAAGAGAGTTGCATCACCTATTAGCTGGGAAAGGGGTTTTACATTTGTAGCCTATCAAATGTGTTAAGTCTGTGATATATACCTGCCTGCCCTCTATACAAGTGGATATCCAACAAAAATGTTATCCATTTTTACTTGAAAAGTGTAAATTCTTTTAGCTAATGCTGCAATGTACTACAGAGTTAAATGACTGTTGTCATCCTGACATACTTTTATCACTGTTTTTCATTTCCTTTTTGGGTAACTTTGCTTTTTAAATTATTGTGTGCATTAAGGATGCATGCAATAATATATATATTTATTTTGTTAACAATAATTTGTAGCTTTTATTTTTTTCTTTTATGTTTCTTTTTCTGCTGGCTATAGTGCCCCAAACATCTGAATCTTGTAAACTAACATACAGTGATACAGAGAATGAAGTTATCATTCAGTAACTATACCATGATGGCTCGTTTCTGTTAGATGCATGCAGAGGTGACAGTTCCTCCTTTGACCATATCTGCAAGCAGGTGGTCAAAGATGTAACTGCTGTAGGAGGCCATGGCTGTACCTATCAGACATACAGCCAGTGACTTGACAATGCACAAGAGACATAGATTGGCTGCAATTGCTTAGAAATGTATGGCTAAGGAGGGAAGTCCTGTTACTGAATCGCCAATGACTAAACCAGAGGAATTCCTGTCCACTGTCAGAGATCCAGGCATTTCAGTAGAGGGTTCACATAAAATCGCTGGTGCTGACATAGAAGAAATACAAATGCATATACTACATAACTACTAGGTATGCAATGTGATTAAATAATTCTCACTTACTACTTTGGTGTCAGGATAAAAGATATGCACTTGGAGACTGCCTCTGTCTAATGCTAACAGAGCACAACCATTTCATGATTAAGTAAAGGTTGTGGAATTTTGCAGGCATCAGTTTTAATATCTGAAATTGCTTAGAATCTTAGGTTTTCACTTAGGTAGTAAATGTGTCTGCACTATACTTTGCCTTATAGCCAGATCCATGGCATATTATGATTACTTATGTCTGCCAGCACCATCTGCAGCTGGTGGTTCTTCCTCAGACTCCTTATCTGTTTCTGCCAGAGATGTTGGTCCTGCCAGTGTTCCTGGAAACTGTGGTCCTGCCATTTTCTTGTCCTTGTTGAATTGGTTTCCTGAGAATTATATCGTTCAACATGACACATCCTGTGAGTATTTGAGCAGAGATAACTAGGTAGCAAAGCAAGGTACCTCCTGATGTATTTAAACACTGGAATCTTGATTTGAGCAAGCCAAAATACATGTTCTATGTTATTCCTAGTTTGAGCATGGGCATTAGTGAATACCTGCTCAGTGGGGTTGTATGTGCTTCTCATTGGTTTCATGATCCAAGTTTCCAGTGCATAACCTGTATACTCCACTAGATGCCCTTGTGGAAAGTCACCCCTAGAAAACCTTGTGTACAGCTCACAGGTGTGCCATATGTAAAAGTTGTAAAAACTGCCTGGGTCACCTGCACAGATATTTTAGATGATCCCTTGGGAATTACAGACAGTTTATAGAGTGGTAACCTTTCCTTTTAATCTATGTCCTTCCCTGTTCAAAAGGTAGGGCTTTTATTTCTATGTGTGCACAATCTATGACCCCAAACACTTCAAGTACGTGTGCTATTGCATGAAATTCCTGCATAGGTCTTGCTCTCTCCAGTGAGGTACCTGGGGAAATAGATATGCTCCCTTACATGTTGTAGCACTGTATTTAGAAACTGACGCAATATTGTAGAAGCTGAGGCCAGAGACATCACTAATATATCCCCCTTGGGTCTCTGGAAAGTACCTTTTGCTAATATATGTAAAGCTACACATACCTTTGTTTCCACTTGTATAGGTGCTCCACAATTTCCTCTAGGGCCTCAGGTGAGGGTGGCAGAAGGTGCATATTTCCTCTAGTGTTTCTCGATCGACCAAATATCATTCTACAATTTCTGTGTCATGCAGTCCATGATAAGTCAAATGGGGTCAAAACACCCTTTTTCTTCTTGGCTGAGGTCTAGCAGCAGCAGCACCTTGAATTAAAGCTTATTGCATATACAGCTTAATGATGGCAGGAGCATCCACTAATAATTATTTTTTCCTAAGTGTAATTGTGGCTGTATTTCAAAAAGTTTTGTATTTCAGGGCAAAAGGGTGCAAAAGGGAGTGTAGTGTACAATTACTTTATATGTCCCTGAATAGCTCCAACCTGTTGGATTGGTTAATTAGCATGTAATTCAGGTACTTTGCCTTCATTACATATTCTGCCATTTACCCTTGCTTTGCAGCTCTGAACTAAGTGCAAATCAGTTTAATGAATACAAAATAGTGCACTATCATGTGCAGCACTAATTGCAGGCATTCATGAATCTGGCCATTCTTAAATTAAGATCCTACAACAATCTCCCAAAGACCAGTAAACTTAATACAGCATACTAGGGTGAACTGGAAACATTAGCATTAGTCTAACATAAAACAGAGGGAAAAATAGAAAACTGGCGTGTATGGGGAATGATTTGTGTGACACACAAAATATCTGGTACTGAATGATTAAGACACTCATTCGCAAAACATACAGTACAAGATATTTCATGTCACACACTCCAGAACCCCAAGCATTCCATATGTATACACTGGTCTACCTGTTATTATCGAAATATGACTTACCTGAAAGTCACATCCAAGAGACGACTTTGACAAGATCTTTACTTTAACAAAAAAACAGATGACTGGAGTTTTACTGTGGGAAACTAATCACTTGTCCACTATGGTGAACTTTGCCCTTTTCTCCACTATCATGCAATCTCGGAGTTGGTATATTTATTTAGGGGTGTGTGGTGGTACAGCCGCCAACTTGGGTAGGTTTAATTTGCTTCTGTTTTTTTTTTTTTTTTTTTTTTTTTTTTTGTGGTGGCCAAGTGGTTTGTTTCCCAGAGTAAATCTCCAGTGATTCGGGTTTTTGTTAAACAAAGTTTTCAGTGAAGTCATCTCGAGGATGTGATTTTTGGGTAAGTGACATTTTGATAATACAAAGCAGACCCATATACACACATATATGTATGATTTTATATACATATATATATATATATATATATATATATATATATATATATATATGTGTGTGTGTGTGTGTGTGTGTGTATATACATATATCTATCTATATATATATATATATATATATATATATATATGTGTGTGTGTATATCATTATGCGCTATAGCTCATGCCAAAGAGCTGATAGTATGGAAATGAACCAGAGTTAGGTTTTCACCAACTTCATATCCATTTTGCCTAATTCAGGGGTGTATCCCCAGCAATGTTATATTTCTTACTAACTGCTTTGTGCTTGATTTTCAAGCATCCAAGCTTGTAGGTTTGAATTTGAAGACAAAGAGGTATTACAGAAACTGCACTGTAGAACTGCAGTTCATACTGGAGAAGGACTGCATAATTGTATGAGGAGAGGTAGAGGAAGCATGAATTCAGGGAAGAAAACCATACCAAAGCTTCACATTCATTCTTTTGATGATGTAAAAATTAAGTGTAATGCTTGTTTATTTCCTATTTCTGATACTATGAAATGAACCTTAATGTAAGCTCATTTACATACTTCTGCAACTCTGACATAACCCTTGAACAGGATCTGTAAACCTTTGCTTTACAGCTGCACTGCACATTCACAAGTAAGTTGTACTCCATATTATGTCAGGAATAAATACATGAAAGTGAGGTGGAATGTACTGCTGTGCAACCTTCACAGCTCTATAGTGAATACAGAGAAGTGCAGATCTCATATTGGACATTCATTACTTGTGTTGAGAATAATCCAATACTATGGATCCAAGTTTTAGCCCCCACACTGTCAGGTAAAATGATTTTAGTAATGGATATAAAAGTGCACTCTGTGGCTAAAGCAGCAAGTCATCCTAGAAAGGAAGTTAAGAGCTGTCTCAATACCTCAGTGAGAAAAGAGAGCCAAGGGTCTCTCGTCCAAACAGTGCAATGAAGACTTATTCATTTATTTTCTTTTTATTTAAGATTTAAGGTAGTTAGACTGCACCAACAGCCCCCTGGTTTAGACAGATAAAGGTACATATCAGTACAACAGGACAGGTGAAGCATGAAGCAGTCACAGCAAAGAAGCTCCCTCACATTTGTAAATGATATGAAGCACTACTAATGTTACAGGGTATTCCCCTGCAATATCTATAACAAATGTGCTGCAGCAGTAACAGTATGCAGTAGGCAGTCTCTGGCCATGTGTAAATGTAGTTTAATATATTGTGCAGTAACATTTTGTAGACTGCAAGCCCAGCATGTACTGATAATATCTGATGTGTGCATTCTCTCCAGGCAACCTGTATAGAAAGTATAACTACTTAACTGGCAGGTATGCTGTCGGCAAGAAATAACATGTTTAAATAAGTACCTGCAGCACTTGTTAGAGCACTGCTGTTGAATCTCTTCTTCCCACTGGTGGAGACTGTCAGTGCAGCATCACCTGAAGCCATCATAATGCTGCCTGCATTGCTGTGCACACTGTAGCTATTGGTGATGTTTGGTCCAGATCATACCAGACATTCACTTTTTTAAAAGGCCATCATACATGCCCAGAAGCCTGTCCCTATAGTCCCTCAACAGGATATAAAAGAAGGATTTGTCTCCTTCGTACACCCTATAGGAGCCCTTCTCTTAGGTTCTAGCATAGCTGCACAAATTGGGTCAATGATGAACACTTATTCTATGATCTATAGCAAAATGGTGGATTAAGGTACACATCCCCATGTTTGTATACATTAAGTAGTTTAGGTCTGTGTAATGTTGTTGTACAATGTGCAGTCACATAGAAGTGTTCTGGATGTACATTACAATGTGCGTCTTCATGTGTGAATCATGCACAAACAGTCATTAAATGCTCCTGTATGCAAAGCAAAAATTAGGAGATTCAGAGAGAGACATGCTGCAAGCATGAATCTGAATATGTTATACAAAAGAGTATGATGTTGAATTGTCTGGGAATGCATTGCCATTTTATTTGCAGTTTAATGGAAAGATGGGTAGTACGTCAGATGCTATAAAGTTATTTTCTGTGCAACTTATATATCTGCATTTGGCTAGTAAGGTGTATATTTTTTTCATTCTGACAAATATGTTCACACATCAGAAGGGTGAAAGAACACTAGTCAGGTTTGGCGGGTGTACAGGTATGGTCTAGCAATAGTTGATTGTACCTGACAAGGATACTTTTGAATCTATGCTATACAGTTGCATTTCTTTATATGTTACATATACAGAGGTTACCCTTTCATCAAAAAAAAAAAAAAATGTTTGTCCAAGCCTTTCCCACAGATGCTGCAAAGGAAATGTATCTGGCTTAATACTAGTTAGGTAACCTCTGCAATGACTTGTCGCTGAGGCCTGATTGTTGGATCTAGCAATACACCTTAAATTACCAAGAATGGAAGCAAAGGAAACAGTTGTATGGAATCAAACCACTTTTTCCCAAAGAAACCAAAGCAGTTGTACTTTTATTTGGTGTGTCGTGAACTGCTAAAGTTCTGGATATGGTTTCTCCACTGATTATGTTATACAGGCATTCAGCCATGGCTGTTATATTTGCAAAAGTATTTCTGGTCATGCTCCTTCAACCAAAAACATGGCGTTCTGCCAAATCTGTCACATACAGTCTTGTGTCCACCATACACAGAGGTTGTACACTGTGTTGTTATATTGCAAAACATCTTTTCTGACCATTTTAATGCCTAGCCACTGCCATTATTTTCTACATTGTAATGGATCTACTTGAAAAGGTCAATTTACCAGAATGTCAACTATTAGAAGATTGAGACCAGATGAGCAAAATTGTATAGCACTGATAAACTGGAACATTAACAGAACACAAACAGCACCAGTAAGTGGTTGTGCAAGAATGTACTGCTGTGAGGATTGCAGTTTTACCTTCCCTTCCCCTGTAGTATTATCTCAGAGTTGTTATATTTAAGTAGTAGGTGGTGGCCACAGGGGGACTTGTCCCTCTGTAAAATACATTGTTGTCAATGCTCTGGGCTTTTGAGCATCTAGTCTGTTGATATTGCAGAGTGAGCATTGGATCCCTTGCAAACGTATGGAAGAGCTGTAAAATCTGAGAGATCCCTTGAATCAGCTTATTTCTCTCATCACACTTTTTAATGACCTCTGAAGCATGAAGTTCAAAAAGTAGCTATTTTTCCAAGGGAGAATTCACAGTCTCATTTCTGACTTCCTCTGGGAGATTATAGGATTGGAGCCAGACAAACCCTCTCATAATAGATCCAGTGACAGCAGCAGAATCATAAGCACATTTAAAACGGAGGATAGTTGCTTCAGGCACAGAGAACACCAAGTTGTACAAAGCAGATTTTTCTTCACAAGAGTAAACAGATGACAATATATTTCTCATAGCCTTATAAGAGGCAAGCATAAATGTCAACATATAAGATTCTAAACACAAGTGTTGCAGAAGAATACACCCCCACATATATCAAAAGCCTTTCTATCCTTGTCAGAAGGTGAGGGATTCATACTAACCAGATATTTATCAGCACCAGGGCTACACTAAAGCAATAATTAAAAGACTGAGACACTTTATAAAATCTCCCTTTTTCTTGGGGACAGAAAGTTGTCTGTTAGTGTAATTATTTACTGTTCCAAAAACATTATCCAAGCAGACAGAACAGGAGGAATATGATTAGGTTCTGGAGATTCCAGCTGAGACAAATCATATTACTTCCTGACGAACTGAGAAACGTCTGATTCATTCTAGAAATAGTTTCAGAGAAAGAGAATACTTCAAAAGTACTTGCTGAAGCCACACTCTTCTTAAAATCTGAATCAAAAATCTGTGGAGGTGACACATAATCAATGTCTTTAAAATAATGTTGAGAGTCAAACTTGTGAATTTCTGCAGAAAATGAATAATCACTTTTTTATTTTATCAGAAATGCCCATATGGGAAGGGTCAAGAGCCCACACTAATACCTGAGCCAAGCCCAATAAATTACTCTTGTCCAGAGTACCTGAGATGGGAGAAGACATATGCTTAAGTTTTTGTTTCTTTTTGACAGGAATTTCTGTAAAAACAGACACACTTTTGCCAACAAAAAAATATAAATTTCATAGAGATATGCACAAATTTCTGGCTAGACAGAGTAACATTCTCTGTTCCTTTTCCCAAGACCTACAAGAATGGCATTCTCATGCCCACCAAGGGCACTCCAACAGCTTCGGAGGATGTATCTAACCTCCGGTCCATGGTGGCTGTAGAGACTACAACAGTGTGCCTCAAGGAAAAAGATGATGAGTGGTCTGAGAACTTTGGCTGCAGTCTTGCCCATATGTTGCTGTGAAGGTATTGCAGTCTACTGTGGAGGCAAAGGTTGTTTAACAAATTTCTTCTTTTTGTGGCTGGAAGAAGGAAGGACTGAGGAACCAGTAAGTCATTTCATGGTTAAGCCGAAAAAGGTGCCTGATTCCCATGGAAGCCTGGTAGCAACACCCCACTCCCAAAAGTTAAACGCAACATTTATCACAGACAAAATAGCATAAAGTAGTTTTTAACAACTTTTTACCAGAAAAGGTAATGCTCAGGTTTAATTCAAAGGTCATGTGACAGTCATTAGAAACACTTTCTCAAAGTTTCATTTTTTAAGTTTTACAGTAAAAGTAAGTTTTCTGCCATAAAAAAGTGAAGTGGCAGTTCAAGATGCTCACTGTTCTGTGAGCACTGCAAGCATCTAGCTCTCTGAAATACCTTGGATTATAATAAACTCAGAAGACAGCGCAGATTAAAAAACAAAGAAATACGACTGAATATCTATTCCAGATAACAAACAGCGTTCAAAAGAAGGGAAAAAAAGCAACAGCTTCCTTTTAAAACAAAAGGATTAACTAAGATTCTAGAAATCATCTGTAGCGATGTGGTGCTGTGGCCCTGCAGTCATACATAAAGTCTGCAAAACATACCTAAAAGCAAGATGTTGAAAGAAGAAAATAATATGGATACTTTAACAACTAAAACAAAATTCTCAATACTAGCCTCAGCAGACAAAGACTCAACTCCAAAAAGACAGAGGACAAATAAGCAATCTGAAAATACCAAGCCTGCAAATAAAACCAAGTCACAACAGCCAACTAGCCTGGAAGATATAAAAACAGAATTATTGCACATTCAACAAACAATACAGGACTTATCCCCACAGTTTCAATTATTTGGAGACTCATTTAATCAAATTCTAACCAGAATTGAAAAAATTGAAGCAAAAATACTAGAAAATGAAATACAATTAGACTCTATATCTTTGAGAACTGATTCCCATGACAAAGAAAAACTATCAAACTCATACTAAAATCTTTACTAGATGATTCTGAAGCAACACAACAAATAATAATAGAGAGAGCCCACAGAACTCTGAGAGAAGCTCAATCATCCTTGAGACCAAGACCTGTGTATGCCAAAATATTAAACTATCAAGGTATAAATAAAATACTCTTTGCAGCCAAGAAGAAAGGGACACTCACCTGGAATAATAATAAAATCTCTTTTGCTCAAGATCCGCTCATTCAGATAAGGCAAGCAAGGCAACTTCTATCTCCATACTGCAAGTTTCTGACAGAAAAGAAAATAAAGTTCCAGATGAAATACCCAAACCTTCTAATTTTCAATGTAAAATATGTTAAATACATGACTGCTTACCCCAAGGAAGCAAAAGAGACATTCCTGTCAGTTTTCAAGCAGATTACACCTCCAGAAATGAAATAAAATGGCTAGAAATTAAAAACGACCCTTGAGTAAAAATCGGACCAAATTGTGAGTGTTTTGATGGGATACACACCCTGAGAGCTTCCCCTTGCTGCCTAGGCCCTTAAATCAATGATGGAAACCACGAGGAAAACAGGAAAAGGAAAGGAAAAGGCAATGAAAACCGGGTAGGAACTAAAATTCAACTGCCATTTCTGATGCGTATAATATAAGGTGACACCATTTCCCAGGAATCTGGTATGTTAAAATAGTCCCCCTTCGAGCTCAAAAGCTCCACTATAAAACCAAAACTACCTGAAGGGAAGGTACAGCAAGACCAAGAAATGATTTCTAACTCAAAATCACAAAAATTGACATAAAACAATTAATAAGACAACAACTGACTGAAAGATAACTAGTAAATCCTACAAACATGACTTTGATTGGCCAATACTAGCTTATTGTAAAGAATCCAATCTTAATTTCTGGATGTAAGTCTGGCAGAACCAGACTAAGTAAATGGTTTATGATTGAAATAATGATGTTTAACTGGAATAACTGCAGGAATGAGAGTTTAAGCAGTTTAGAGGAGATGAATTATATGACAATATGAATACAACTTAGTTGACTGCAGAAGATATAAATATAATGTAAACAAGCAAGTCTTAACAGTATATATACCTGCCTAAGCTTGCAAACCCTTTCCCCCCCTCATATACCCACTTCTGTTTAGATGCCAATAATGCAATCTGAGTTTGTTATAGATTGCTACAGAAGAATGCCTGAACACAGAAGCTGGGTAATTTATATATATATATATATATATATATATATATATATATATATCAAACAGTCCCCAAACGAAACCAAAACTGAGATGTTCCAAAACCAACCGATGAATGCTGTTTAAAATAATCCAATGAAGATTCAAAGAAAGTCTTACTTTAAAACAGATAATCACTGGTTTATTGGAAAGTAAAATGTTAAGCTATCGCAGTCTACACACTTCATCAGACATTACAATGTAACAGCGTTATATATAACAACATTTAAAAAACGTCACATCCTCTTAGAGTTAAAACATCATTTCCTATCAAAACAATGTCAAACAATTACAATGACATTTAAATATCCAGAATATATAATCCGTGCCTCGATGTTAATATATCCTTCACTCGAATATTTATAGTAACCATATTCTGCCCATACGGATGTCATTACGATAAAGCCAATATATAAAAATTTGCTACCAGCGAACCTGCAACAAATAAATCAAGGCATTATTTAAACTAGGCAATAAACATCTACCATGAATGAAGAGATATAAAATATAAAAATATATATAGAAACAATGACATTATAGTGATATACTGACACATATTAGGACATAGAAAGCAACAGTTCAAAAAACAGCAGCATATATCATGACAATGATCAAATTAAATTACCCAGATTCTAGTTGATATAAATTACTATTTTTCATAATACTTCTGGCCTTTAACACTGGTTTAAGGGGCACATGATCATTTAACCCCCTTCCCCGATGGGCTCCTAACCGAAGAATCCATTCAACTTCGAACAACTCAGTCAAGTTGACCCTATCACCACCCCTCAAGCTATAGTGTTGTGTGTGTAATACCTGAAACAAAAAATTATGTCCATGATGATTGAGCATGTGTTTAGCTATTGCACTACATGGATCAGACCTGTTGAAGCAATAAAGATGGTCCCGGACACGCTCACGAAGGGACCTATTGGTCTTGCCCACATAAAAGACAAAACAAGTTGTACAGTGGGCCACATACACTAAATCCCTGGTATTACAATCTGCACAACATCTATGGGAACTTAGTGGTGATAGGGTCAACTTGACTGAGTTGTCCGAAGTTGAATGGATTCTTTGGTTAGGAGCCCATCGGGGAAGGGGGTTAAATGATCATGTGCCCCTTAAACCAGTGTTAAAGGCCAGAAGTATTAAGTGAAATAGTAATTTATATCAACTACAGAATCTGGGTAATTTAATTTAATCATTGTCATTGTCATGTTGCTATGCTGCTATGTTTTGAACTGTTGCTTTCTCTATGTCCTAATATGTGTCAGTATATCACTATAATGTCATTGTTTCCATATATATTTTTTATATTTTATGTATCTCTTCTCTCTTCATTCATGAAGTAGATGTTTATTGCTTAGTTTAAACAGTGCCTTGATTCATTTGTTGCAGGTTCGCTGTTAGGGCAAATCTTTATATATTGGCTTTATCGTAATGACATCCGTATGGGCAGAATATGGTTATTATAAATATTCCGTAGTGAAGGATATATTAACATCGAGGTACGGATTATATATTCTGGATATTTAAATGTGTCATTGTAATTGTTTGACATTGTTTTGAGATAGGAAATGATGTTTTAACTCTAAGAGGATGTGACGTTTTTTAAATGTTGTTATATATACGTTATAGTGAATGCTGTTATATTGTAATGTCTGATGAAGCGGTGTAGACTGCGATATAGGCATAACATTTTACTTTCCAATAAACCAGTGATTATCTGTTTTAAAGTAAGACTTTTCTTTGAATCTTTCATTGGATTATTTTAAACAGACTGCATTACGACCATCGGGTTGGTTTTGGTATATATATATATATATATATATATATATATATATATATATATATATACATATATATATAAGAAGAGGGAAGGTAAGAGAAATATATGGAGAAGGATCATTTAAATATGACATGTCTGACTTAAAAATATAGGTTACATTGTTGTATATTTTGCCATATCTAATTGAGAATTTGATCATTAACATGTTGTTTAAAAACACACTTTTAGGAGGAATAGATCATAAACTTATAAGCTGTATATTTTGTACTTTAACCGCAGTATTCCAATGGTATAATAGTTTAAAGGTTGAGACTAGTGATAAAACTCAGCAGTGTTTTTTGTAGAGAACTAGTCTATTAAGCTTTGTCCGTTTTGTGTATAGTAACTTATATGTAAAGAAAAAACACAATTTAATATTAGTGGGAATCTTATGGTACATACTAAAATCACATTGTATTCCCCTGTTTATTCCTGGTCCAGGGGTATAGTGGGTAGGCACAGCGTAGGGACGGGAATAGTTAGATGTTTTCCAATGACACACTATAACAACACATACAAAGACCATAAATCTAAATTAACATACAGATCAGTTAAAACAAGCATATTTATCACATAAATGTGGGAAATTGAAACGTGGAATGTTAAAGGACTACAAAATAAAGAAAAAAGGAAACTATTTTTGCATTTAGCCCTGAAAACCAAAGCTAATCTCATCTTAATACAAGAAACACATTTAACTTCAGAGCAATGGACAGATATTGGAAAAAAGTGGATAAGACAAATTATAGCTTCTAGGGACTAATAGTGCTGGGGTGGCCATAATAATTAAAAAACATTTTCAGGATAAAATACTTGAAACTAAGGCTGACAAAGAGGGAAGGTGGTGCTATGTAACCTTTACTAACACGGTATTTCCAAAACCCATAAGTTTGTTAAATGTATATGCACCTTGTAGCAACCAACATCTCTTTTTCATGTCACTGTACCCAATTCTAAACCAACTGGAAGATCATTAATAATTGGTGGTGACTGGAACACATATCAAAACCCAGGAAAGGATAAATTGAACCCGACCAAACTACATAATAGACAAGCTACAATAGCTTTAAATGAACTTAAACAAGACTTCAAACTATATGACCCCTTTAAATATGAGGATAAAGATAACAAAACTGGGAATTACATATTCTACTCCCAATGCCATAAAATGTGGGCGAGAATAGACTTCTTTTTAGTCTCAGACATACTCATTAACATGGACCCTACAATAGTCATACACACGAGATTTCTGTCGGATCATTCCAAAGTTACACTGAGTATCAACTGGCCATTAAATTCTAATCTGCTCTTCAAAACAGATGTAGTAAAAGAGATTGAGGATATATTAAAAACATCCCTTGTAAATATCTTCAATTTCCAAACATAAATGGATATAGAATGGGCATCGACCAAAACACAAATCAGAGGAACTTTCATTAAAAAAGCAGCATATTATAAAAAAAAATCCAACTGAAAGAGGAACATAAATAAAAGGAGAAAATAGAACAACATGAGAGAGAATTGATAAATAATCCTAATAATCAAACGTAAATGGACCTCCTAAAACTACAGAGAGACCTATATATGTTCAAGAACAGAAATGCATCTTTTTATGAGACAAGACAGTTGGCTAATTATGTAGAAGAAGCCCAAATTCCTTCCAGAGCATTTGGCCAGAATTATCGCTCAACAGAAATCTACCTCAATTATAGCAGAAGCAAATTACCAAGGGAAAAACTATACAAGAAATGAGGAAAGTATCAAAGTATTTCAACAAATATATACTCAAACATATGGAGAATAAATTCTACAAGCCTCAAAGGAGGATAGGGATCTTTTTCTTCAAAAACTAAAATTCCCTAAACTAGAATCAGATCAACAAAAAAACTAACGGAGCCCATTTCCATTAACGAGATAACCACAATTAAACATCTAAAACCACACAAGGTCCCAGGACTGGATGGTCTTACCTCAGAATTTTATAAATCCTTCAGTCCACTATTTGCCAAATGATTATACCACGTGCTGAACTATATAATAAATAACAACATACATGATATTCACTTTAATGCCTCTAAAACTATTTTTATATTAAAAGACCAAGCGGACCCTAAAAATCCAGATAGCTATAGACCAATATCTCTTCTAAATACAGACTTCAAGATCCTGACCTCAATACTCACAAATAGAGTTAAAAATCTGATAGAGAAAATCATTTCTCCAGAACAATCTGGGTTTACACCATGTAGACAGACCAGTGACAACATGCTAACATTAAAAGCGTTAATATCCTTTGCAAATCAGAAAAATACCAACATTTTCACAATGGTAGTAGATGCCCACAAGGCTTTTGATAGGGTCAATCTTGAATTATTGCTGCAAACATTACCTCACTTTGACATACCTAAAAATGTTATACAGATCATTCAAATTCTCTATAGTAATCCATATACATCCCTATGTATAAACAAAATATGATCAAACAGAATTTCGATAAAAACTGGAACAAGACAAGGCTGCCCGCTACCACCCTTTCTTTTCAACCTATACCTAGAACCCCTATTCCTATATATTAAAAAAATACATATCATAATCCCCTCTCAATACATAACTTCAAAGTTTATCTTTCAGCATTTGCAAGCTATTTAAACATATACTTTACTACACCAAGCTCAGACATGACCAAAATAATAAACACAATTGAACAATTCTCATACATGTCTAACTACAAATTAAACCTTAATAAAACTAATATATTCCCCTTAAAGCCACCTAGACTTATCACCCTAATACCTCACTTAGACAAAATAAAAATAAAGAAAAAAACAAATATCTGGGGATCACTTTCTTTCAGAATAACAAGGAATTCTACCAACATAACATAACTCTTAAATGGCAAAACATAACACAAAATTGTACAAGATGGAACAACCTTAAGCTACCGTTTTTGTCTCAATTATCAATAATTAAAATGAACATACTACCTAGATTAATATATCTATTTATGACATCTCAGATAACTATACATAATAAATTCTTCAAACAAATTCATACCTTTCTAGCAAAATTTGTATGGGAACTTAAAAGACCAGAATCTCCTATCAAAAACTAACACTTCCCGAAAACAAAGGGGGTCTGAACTTGCCAAATTTCAAAACCTACTACTCTATTATCAACACTAATAGAATACTGAAAATAGCAGAGTACGACCCCTCGGCAAAGTTTGTTTCACCGGCCTGGGTAACAATACACTATAAGTATATAAAAACACTAGACATCAATCCCAAAGCACTTCCCTTCTTAAATAAAAAAGATTTACAAGCCTATAACATAATAGAGCCACTAAAACATTCTATAAAGATAACAAAACCTTTTTTCACTCCTTAAACCTTGGACAGGCTATGTTAATACTACAACCCTTCCATAAAAATCCTAACTTAAAAATAAATAAGATGCTAAACCTAGACTCCTTCCCTCGGTTAAAGCATAATAGAATCCAACATATCTACCCATTCCTCAACAGCACAATTCATGAATTAAGAAGTAATCTAAACTTACCTAAAGCATATATAATAATTTTAAGACAAATCAAAGAGGTGTGTTCCAGTTACCTGAAAACCCTTACCATTCTCGAAAGTGACATTGAAAACTGTACCCAACTTTGGAAGATTATGTTAATGTCAAGGAAAGCAATAACGAACTCATACAAAATTATAGGGGAAATGAAATTCCAGAAAGACCTTCTCTTCTCTAATTACTGGAGAAAATTAAAACCTGATATGGATGACCAGCAAATAGAAAAGGCAATCAACTTAACATTGAAAACTATTCCACTTAAAAAACTCTGTTACACGCAACTCATGATTAATAATATTGCTTATTTCACCCCAGCAATTCTTCACAAATTCAATGCAACTAAGTCCCCATACTGTCCACACTGTAAAGACCAGATTGCAGACCTAATACATATATTCTGGAGTTGTAAATGCATTTAAAAGCTTTGGAATTCCCTTAAGTTACAACTGCAAAAAATAGGGTACCAAGCATCAACTCTAACATGGGAATTTACTCTTTTACATATCCTCCCGGCCAACATCTCAGGAAAACAAGCTAACTCACTTATAATGATTTTCTTATTAATGATGCTATATCTAGCTTGCAAATGGTTAGATCCTGTAAGTATCTCTTGGGAGGAATTCAAGAAATCTGCTATTAAACATCTGTTAGCACATAAAATAGTATTGGACAAAAGGAACAAAAGTATGAAATCCCGAGCAATCTGGGAACAGTCCTATAACATCTTATTGGCATAAAGCATCAGGTACACCATATCTTAAATTCCCATGAGTACACAGCTTAACTATGGACTTAGAATCATTTTTGTATGTTTTTAGACTAACAAAATTAATTGGGAATGCATCTTTGTATATATATTGTAATTAGGTATGTTGTATGACCTACATGTTTCAACATTATCCACAATGTATAACATGCAAATATGGTTGTTGTTTGTCTTTTTGGCTTTTCCCAGTTAGGGGTCACCACGGCGGAACTCAAGCATGTCTTTCGGAGGCCACTCAACCGCGGGGAGGACATGCAGACTCCACACAGAAGGCACTCCAGCAGAGAATCGAACAGAATAACCTCTTGCTGCGAGGCAAAAATGCTACCGCTGTACCAACGTGGCTGCTGCAAATATGGTCATTTTGTAAATATGGAATGGTTATGGTTCTTTGCAAATCTAAAACAAAATAAAAATTATTGAGAAAAAAAAAAAAGAAAATCCAATACCAGATATGTGAGGTGCAGCTCTTAATAGAGCTGACAGATTGCCTTGTAATTAAGTGTCTGAGAACTGGAATAAAGAATTTGCAATGTCCAAAAAAAAAAAAAAAAAAAAAAAAAATTAAAGTGGAAGTTTTTTTTTTTTTCTTGAAGGAAACTTACCTGGCCAGCAATGGAACAGTGTTAGCTGTCTGATCCTTGAAAGCCTGCAGAGGGGCATTCTCTTTGGTGGCAGGAAAGCTCTGCAAGGCTTGGCACCCAAACTTGACTTTTAATCAGGTCAGCCTGCGTTGACTAATGATTTGGGTGTACAGAAGCTTTTGAAGCTGGCTGGCTGTTATATCCTTAGCACGATGTAACCCATATAGCTAAGGCTACTGCAACAGTGATTCTTATGAAGAACATTTGCAGGAACTAGTTATCAAGACAGCACATATGTTCTTGAGGCTGGTGATGATATTTCAGTTTTGACAATAATAAAACTGCACATATGCATAATCATGCTGATCATACAGCAAATACATCCAGCACAGGTGCTATACAAGGGACAGATAATTCTACTTCATGTATTATAAAATGCTCAACAAACTATTTTTTATGTATTTTACATATGCAGACATTGTAGTGGAGCAATAAATATACTCTGCCATGACAACAGAACATTTTTTGGGGCTGGAGGGAATTGAACCATTATCCTAGCAATCTCTGTGCACCTAGACTTAACATGATGAGCCACTTGTCCACTTATCTAGGAGGAGGCATGCAGAACAACAGTTCCAATATTGGACAGTTATACTAATTCTAAGGTATAACTAAGATATGCCAGTGCTGACAGTTCTGGTACTGCTGTTTAAAAGTTAAACATACTTGTTTTTAATGACTACAATTAGTAGTATGCAGAGACATCTTTCATGACTGCAGGTGTAATTCTCCTGTCACTCTCTTAAGTACTCTAGTCTGCTCTTGTGCATCTTCATGCTCTGTTTAATCTTTGCAATGGCTAGAGATAGACAGGGTATAATGAGAGAATGGATGATGGCATGCATTGGCAGGTTTGGTGTGTGGCTAAAAGATGGTATTTACAGTACTGAGGTGGTGACTCTGCTCTAACTTCAGCCTCCTGTCGGCCAAGAAGGTTAGGCTTCCACTGACTCCAGTCGCTGTAGTGGCAATGGCACCATTCCCCCCTGTGAGGGTTGCCAGGAGCATGGGTGACAGTCTTGAACAAACTATTCCAGGCATCAGCTTTACACTGTGACCTGGTATAGCCTTCCTGCAGGATCCTACAGCTATAACACTTATGGAGGATGTCCAGAAATGGTCTCAAACTCTTTCTCATACCACCTCTGTGTTTTAAAAGGAGCACTACCTTCAAAGATTTCAGGAAAAAAGTGGGGAACTGGTGCCCAAAACAGTTATAACATGTCTCAGCCTCTGCAGAATGACAAGCAACAATGGGCACCTCATTTGTGTGATGGATAGCAAACTAATAAAATATATGTACTGTATTAATATGGTTCCAATCGCAATTTAAGTTATGAAACATGGCAGTCATCCACCCCCCCCCCCCGATGGCTGTTGAAATAACATGCTCAATTGTGACTCCATCTTCAGATGGTAAATTATGGTATGACTATCTCCACCCTCATATAATTAGCTTCCTACTTGTGCACAAAGATGCATGCAGATGCTCAAGTGTGTGCATGGCACTGTGTAGTAATCTTCAAGATATTTATCAACTTTGCCCACTGCACAGATTGGGCAACTGAGGAACATTAATGAGATAAGTCCTAATTAACATAATCCTTGTGCCCAGCGAGGAGAATCGACATGATAGCAGCACAAGAATTATAGATCCTCATTGCACTATGGATGAAAAGAGCTACAATGTGAATGGTGTTAGAATTCTGCATGGTTCATTGCTAAAGATGATAATCTGCTTAAAGAAGGTAAGTGGTCCTTTTTACACCTGCTCCCCCTTGTCCAAGGATGCCTTTTGGCATGCTGTTTAATGTAAGGCATAGAAGTGCTGTCAGTCTGTCAGTGCTTCTAAATGTATTGACCCAAACTCTTTCAAGGGGTGCATTGCAAGTGTCATATGACTGTAGCAGCATGTAGGCTTGTTACAGTAGGTTGTAGCAACAGTATTGTGCCATATGCCATGATACTAATGTGTACCTTGCACATGTGATTAGACACAAACTTTGTACTGCTTATATCATAATGGTCATGTACTTGCTAAGTTGCATGCTTGTTATCTTGCAGTCATATATTTGTTTTTTTGGAGGGGGTTGGGGATGATGTTTAGGACACACAATGTCTAACATTCAGGTAAAGATCATTTTGTGGATATACTTATATTAGTGTCAGACCTAACTAAAGCATATCATATGGCCTATTGGGTCTACCTGACATCATCGACAGTGTAAAACACCGACAAGCAAATCGCGAGCGCCAGAAGATCGACAATGCAGAAGACCGACGCGATGGATGAAAACGATGCCGACATGGGAAAAGGCTGTGTAAGTATGCGGTAGTGACGGACGTTAGGGTGCGAGTAAGGTAAGTGTGGATATTGATGGTCTGTGGGGATAGGGGTGGGTTAAGTGAGTTAGGGTTAGGGACTGGGTTAGGTAAGTGTGCGTAGTGATAGTCTTTGGGTTAGTTGCGGGTTAAGTGAGTTAGGGTTAGGGCGTGGGTTAGGTAAGTGTGCGGTAGTGATGGACCTTAGGGTTAGGGTTTGGGTTAAGGTTGTAGATAGCTGAGTATGTGTGATTTAGTGTGGGTTTGTAGGGATTTACGTGTGCTTGTGTTGTGTGTGTGGACAGGATGTTTTGTTTGTTGATTGTTGTTATTGTGGTGTGTGCAGTGTATGAGGTTTCGTGTTTGTGTACCGTCGGTTATTTTGTTGTCGGGCATGTGAGGTTTCGTGTTTTTGCACTGTCGGTTATGTGGTGTCGGTAATTTCGTTGTCGGTGTTCTGGGGTTTCGATTATGTCAGGTAGAACTGGCCTATTAGTATACTATTAGTGTTAACATTTCTAAGACCCATGTAGGACCCCAGTTGTTACTTTGACTTTTTTTAAATTTACTGAGCTATGCCTAGTAAACTGATGCAGAAAAGCTACATACCCAGGTTTACAGCTGCTAAAACTTAAGGTTGCACTAGACACCCTGTTTCTCCATGACAGACAGCTCTTTGCAGTCCATTCTGCTGACCAGCCCTTCCATGACCATGTTTGGTGTGAACTTGTCAATAATGCTAATGCTGTAGGTGGTCAAGATCATAATTATGATATGGTCTGCCACAGAGGGACTAATATGATTCATTTTGCCACCAAAAGAGCATGGGAATGGATTACAACAAGTGATGGATCATCTACTGAACCACTACAGATGGAGAATCAGGAGTTCCTGGCCTCACCTAAAAGCTGTTTCACCTCCACAAAGTTCCACAGTGCAGTGCTGAATGTTGGAGAAGAGCTGAATAGGGCCGAGAGAATTTCTACTGATGATGTCTCAGATATGTAGTCCTACAATCAATATTTGCCCCAGTTTTTAACCTGTTTTTTATGTTATACTCTATAATAGCTGTCCTACTTCAGGCATACAGGTACATCTGGAATCCAGGTGCTGGGGTATTGGTAGGGTTATTACTCAATATCATATTTTTATAGTTGTAAGGATATCAGTTGCATGTGTAGTTATGTGTTGAATTATACTTACACTGGATATTTTTTTGTCTTGGCATAATCACAGGTGATTCCTTATCTGGTACCTGCACTGTGAAAGTACCCCCTTTCTGATTATGGAGGAACTTTAACCTCTGATAATGATGGCAGAGATGAGCTGGCATGGTCAGGGAGTGCAAAGTTGGAAACCGGGAGTGTGACCCCCCCACTTCCCCTACTCCTAGTATAGATACAGTCTCTATGCCAGCAAAGACCCAGGAGACATTATCATGTAATACTGGACAGGCTGATGGACACACTATTGATCAGAGAATTGCGTTGGCTAACAGAAGAATGATATCTGAATCTGCTCCTGGCTCTCATGGGCAATGGGGCCCACAAAGGGGGGGTTGGTAATGGTGCTCACCAGAGGTATGGGTACTGCACTCCCCCTGAGATTGGAGTGTCAGTAGCTTGACCTAGCATATGTGTAGGTCCATCACAGAGGTACAGACTAATTCCACCAGTGCCATGGCCAAGGTAGTGAGGGTGATCCAGGCTGTGCATGCCCAGTATTTGTGATTTGTTGGCTACACTGATTCATACATTGGATCATGCAGTGCATCTTCTCTAGATGTCTGACAGGGGTGAGGAGCTATCCCCATGGCCAGCTGACTACTACATCCTTGGATGTTGGCCAACCTGCAGTGAACAAATGAGATGCTGCTCCAAGAGTGCTAGTGTTTCTACATCAACACTGGTTGAGGATGTGTCCAAACCCAGGAAAGGCCTTCTGTGGTTGTGGTCATTCTGTGACATTCTCCAGCAGATATTGGTCACAGTCAGGTAGCATACCGATATCTAACCTAGGTCATGGTACAGCCAGTGCATCTCCTGGCAGAACCAGCACTCATGGGCAGGGGTATGAAAAGGAATATGTACCCTCTGTTATGCATGCCTTGGACCTGTCTAGTTAGCCAAGTCACAGTACTGAACTACATACTGAGTCTGCATCCTTGCAGAGAGACAGAGCGAGAGAGAGAGACAGACACACACACACACACACACACACACACACACACACACACACACACACACACACACACACACACACACACACACACAAGCACAGCCCCCAGCACAACCGCATATTCACTGACCCTCGCCCTTCTACAAATTAACCTCCACCCAATCCAGATACCACACTACTCATAGACACACTTTTCTGTTACTACATCTTGGCACTCACACTCTTCCCTGTGAATAACATGCACTTCTGTATTCCCTTGACCCCACCTGTCTAAATGGTGATAACTGTGCCCTGCCCCTGTGTAAATTATTACTTGGATTGCCTATGTCTATGGCATGGACAGTCTATGCATGGGTACTTGCCTGATTTATAGTAGAGAAAAAAAACTTGAAATCTGACTTTTATCCCCTCTAGCCAATAAGCAACCACTCTTTGAGCTTCCTGGTGCGCTTCATAGGTTCATAGGTTCATAGGTTCATACTAGGCTATCTGCCCGAGGGCATTTATAAGCCTAGCCCATAGTTTTGTGGCTTACGCCACCCCTTTAGTTTGGAGAAACTATGCCCATTATTTTGCTGTGCCTCTGTCGAGCAGTGACACTGAGGTAACCCCTGGGGTGTATCTGCGATCTCCCATCCATTGGTCAAGATTCCTCTTGAACAAGGCCAGCAAGGTGCTCTGCCTCACATAAACCGGGATTTTGTTCCACAGCATAGGGAGACTTTGGGTGATGAATCTATCCCTCCAGCACGTCCTATTAATAACCGTGTCGAGGTTTAAGTCTCCCGCCCTTGTGTCTCTGAGGGATCTAGATTTTTTGAGATGAAGCATGTTCATCAAATCTGGGTTTGACATGGCCTTGTATGTCAGGCATAGGTCACCTCTGAGCAAGCGGTAAGCAACTGAATATAACTGGAGTTCTTTCAGTCGGGCAGCATAAGACATATTTTGGGACCCTTTATCCTTTTGGTGAGGAACTTTTGTGGCCTCTCCAGCTGCTGCAAGTGTCGGGTCAGATACATTCTGAATGGGGCATTGTACTCGATCATTGGTCTGATGAGTGATGAGTATAGGAGACTATGACTTCCCTTGATCTAGATGTGAATCCCTTCATGATAAGGTGGGCAATGTAGAAGGTCTTCCTAACTACTTTAGCAATATGAGTGTCGAATGAAAGGCTACTGTCAACCTGGGTTCCCAGGTCCCTAATAACTTCTTCTGTGTTCAGGGATTGCCACCTATATGGTAGCTAGGGGTAACCTTATTTTTCCCGAAGGGTATGACTATGCATTTCTTGGCATTTAACTTTAGGCCATGGCTCTGGCACCAGTTATCCGCTTCTGTGAGATCCTTCTGAAGGATATCTGTGTTGGATGTGTTTTCAACTATGGCGCCCAGTTTGCAGTCATCTGCAAACTTTGTCAGCCATAACCCTCCTGTGTTTGCTTGTACTTCAGAAAAGTAGATGCCAAACAAGAGTGGGCCCAGGACTGATTCTGTGGGACACCACTTGTGACAGGCTTTGAGTCTGACATGGCGCCAGCAACTCTGACCCTGTGGGTTCTGTCACTCAGCCAGTTTGCAACCCATCTTGTAATGTATGGGTTTACATTTAAGTTGATGAGTTTTTCAATGATACCCGAAAGTGAGGTATTGCATCAAAAACCTTCGCCAGGTCTAGGTAGGCTGTATGGACTGCCTTTCCTCGTCAATGGCCTTGGTGACTGTTTCAAAAAGTCAACCAAGTTTAAAAGGCATGATCTGCCTTTGACAAAGCCAAACTGGGTTGGATCCAAAGTCTGCAAGTTCCCTATGTCTTTATTTATGAGATCCATTATGATCCTCCATGGCTTTGCAGATAAGGCTTGTCAAGCTAATGGGACGGTAATTTCCTGGGTCAGTGGAGGCACCGCCTTTGTGGAGTGGGAGCACAGTCGCCAGCGCCACTCCCTGGTAACGTATCCAGAGGTGAGACTAAGATTAAACAGCTGTCCTAACTGTGGGTTTAATTCCTCATTGAGTTCATGGAGCACACAGCCGGGGACACCATCAGGTCCCATGGATGCTGTGTTCTTTGCCTTGAGAGAGCAGTTCTCACCTGGGCGTTAGAGATGTTTGGGGCTACAATCATTTGGTATAGATATCTCTCCTTTAGGGTAGGGGGGGAGAAGTTTGCACTGAACCTGTCAGCCAGTATGTTGGCAATGACTGTAGGATCAGTAATCTTCACATCATTTTGAACTAATTCTGAGCATATCTGGGAGTTTCCTCCTAGGTTTCTGACATAGCTAAAGAATGCCTTATGGTTGTCTTTAGAGTCCTTAGCTATTTTTTTCTCAAAATTAGCTTTGGATGATTTTATGAGAGCTCTTAGCTTTTTACTTATAGTGATCAGCGGTGTCTTACCTTTTAAGGATTTTGCTCTGTCCTCTAGTAGCTTTCTCCTTTTGTTGTAGAGTTTGTTTATGGCTGGGGTCCACCAGACTGGACGCTTGCCTTTGGTACAAAGAGTCTTTGTTTTGCTTGGGATTGCCTGATCCATGCAGCCCTGCAGGTGCTGGTAGAAGGCATTTGTAAGTGATTCAGCGGTTTGAGTAATGTTAACCGCCGGCTCAGGGGCCTTAAAGGAGACCACACTAGTCTTTAGAAGTGTGAAGTCGGCTTTCGAAAAGTTCTTTACTGTGGTCTTTTTCATTTCGGTGGGGGATGAGGACCTCCAGCCAGATTCGCTTTGTGATCAGATCTCATCAGTGAGGGGTATACTCGGCGTTGAACATTGTGCTCCCATGTTCGTGATGATGAGATCAAGTATGTTTTCTCCTCTTGTGGGATGGTGACTAGTTGTTCCATGGCATTTGAGTTTATGAATTCCAGGAACTTTTGGGCTAGAGTATTTGGGCTTGAGTAGTGTTCCCAGTCTATATTAGGGTACTTGAAGTGACCTAGTATGATAGTGTTCGAGATACATTTATCCCTCCAGTGTTTTCAGGAAGGCCATATGAGGTTCCTGAGTTTGCGAGGGTGGCCTGTAACATGCTACAAATTGTAGAGCAATCTTGCTCATGGTTAATTGCACCTGGATGGTTTCCGATGCATTGTGCGATGCCACCAATCTTGAGGTGTGGGCCCTGATGAATATGGATACCCTCCTCCTTTCTTGGTATTGTCTGGGTTTTGGGGCCGAACGCATGATATGAGGTAAAACCTGATAGTGCTGGGGTGCTCTCAGGAGCCTTGAACCAGGTTTCTGTCACAGCACAGACATCGATGTTCTCCATACTGAGAAGGGCCTCGAGTGCAGCATCTTGAGGTTGAGACTTCTGGCATTGAGCAGCATTACCCTTAGTTTTTTCTTTGTTTTGTTCTAGGGTGCTAGGTTTAGAATTTGAGCCTTGCCTAAAAAGGCACTATGGGGTGGCAAGAGCCTTTGCCAAAATCCGAATCCCAGGGTGACAAGTGCAAGCCGCCCTTGAAGCAGCGTGGCTTGTCCAGCATGTCATCCCAGGCAGACAGACATTGATCCCCTTTGAATGACACCAGAGTTTAAGCCAATTGTTAAAGCTGATCATCTTATCTCTGTATTGTGGCATCATTCTTGGTGAAGGTAGGATACTGCTCAAGGTCAGGGTCATACCTGCTTGGGCTACATAATCAGAGAGCTCCTCTATGTCTCTTTCATGTAGTCCAAGGAGGTACGCCTCAGGTCGCTAACACCAGCGTGGACAATGATTGAGTCGCATTCTTGTACCTGCTGTTGAGAGACCTGAGTGCATGCGTTATGTGGCGGATTCTAGCACCCGACAGGCAGCTTACTGTGACCTTCTCCTTACTCAGTCTGGTGAGCGGACGCCAGTGTGTCTGACTATGGAGTCACCAATGACTAGTGTGTCTGGCATTGTGTTTGGCCTTAAGGGCTGTAACTGCTTGACACACTGTGTGGTCTATGTGTTGCAGGTGTTGTGTTCTGAGGTGGTAGTTGTTTGGGTGTCTGCTTTGGTGGCCTCTGCTGTTTTGGTAGATTTTTGATCAGAGCCTCGAGTATGTCTTTGTGTGTTTATGTGTATGATTTGAGGTTGTGATGGTATTATGTGAGACTGGGTCTATAGTGTGTGTGGTTACCTTCTCCTCATGTCTGGTCATGCCAGTCCTATGTTGAGAGAGCTCAGCCTCCAGTTTGGCCATATAGTTGCATCTCGCATGTATTTGTGTTTTGTGGGAGGAGGAGAGGGTTGTTCAGTACATGAGGCAATTGTAACATTGCCTCACATTATTTCAAAAAGGTTCCACCCCCCGCTATTTGAGATGAAGCATGTTCATCAAATCTGGGTTTGACATGGCCTTGTATGTCAGGCATAGGTCACCTCTGAGCAAGCGGTAAGCAACTGAATATAACTGGAGTTCTTTCAGTCGGGCAGCATAAGACATATTTTTGAGACCCTTTATCCTTTTGGTGAGGAACTTTTGTGGCCTCTCCAGCTGCTGCAAGTGTCGGGTCAGATACATTCTGAATGGGGCATTGTACTCGATCATTGGTCTGATGAGTGATGAGTATAGGGAGACTATGACTTCCCTTGATCTAGATGTGAATCCCTTCATGATAAGGTGGGCAATGTAGAAGGTCTTCCTAACTACTTTAGCAATATGAGTGTCGAATGAAAGGCTACTGTCAACCTGGGTTCCCAGGTCCCTAATAACTTCTTCTGTGTTCAGGGATTGCCACCTATATGGTAGCTAGGGGTAACCTTATTTTTCCCGAAGGGTATGACTATGCATTTCTTGGCATTTAACTTTAGGCCATGGCTCTGGCACCAGTTATCCGTTTCTGTGAGACCCTTCTGAAGGATATCTGTGTTGGATGTGTTTTCAACTATGGCCCAGTTTGCAGTCATCTGCAAACTTTGTCAGCCATAACCCTCCTGTGTTTGCTTGTACTTCAGAAAAGTAGATGCCAAACAAGAGTGGGCCCAGGACTGAGCCCTGTGGGACACCACTTGTGACAGGCTTTGAGTCTGACATGGCGCCAGCAACTCTGACCCTGTGGGTTCTGTCACTCAGCCAGTTTGCAACCCATCTTGTAATGTATGGGTTTACATTTAAGTTGATGAGTTTTTCAATGATACCCGAGTGAGGTATTGCATCAAAAACCTTCGCCAGGTCTAGGTAGGCTGTATGGACTGCCTTTCCCTCGTCAATGGCCTTGGTGACTGTTTCAAAAAAGTCAACCAAGTTTAAAAGGCATGATCTGCCTTTGACAAAGCCAAACTGGGTTGGATCCAAAGTCTGCAAGTTCCCTATGTCTTTATTTATGAGATCCATTATGATCCTCTCCATGGCTTTGCAGATAAGGCTTGTCAAGCTAATGGGACGGTAATTTCCTGGGTCAGTGGAGGCACCGCCTTTGTGGAGTGGGAGCACAGTCGCTGTGCGCCACTCCCTGGGTACGTATCCAGAGGTGAGACTAAGATTAAACAGCTGTCCTAACTGTGGGTTTAATTCCTCATTGAGTTCATGGAGCACACAGCCGGGGACACCATCAGGTCCCATGGATGCTGTGTTCTTTGCCTTGGAGAGAGCAGTTCTCACCTGGGCGTTAGAGATGTTTGGGGGGCTACAATCATTTGGTATAGATATCTCTCCTTTAGGGGGTCACGGGGAGAGAAGTTTGCACTGAACCTGTCAGCCAGTATGTTGGCAATGACTGTAGGATCAGTAATCTTCACATCATTTTGAACTAATTCTGAGCATATCTGGGAGTTTCCTCCTAGGTTTCTGACATAGCTAAAGAATGCCTTATGGTTGTCTTTAGAGTCCTTAGCTATTTTTTCTCAAAATTAGCTTTGGATGATTTTATGAGAGCTCTTAGCTTTTTACTTATAGTGATCAGCGGTGTCTTACCTTTTAAGGATTTTGCTCTGTCCTGTAGTAGCTTTCTCCTTTTGTTGTAGAGTTTGTTTATGGCTGGGTCCACCAGACTGGACGCTTGCCTTTGGTACAAAGAGTCTTTGTTTTGCTTGGGATTGCCTGATCCATGCAGCCCTGCAGGTGCTGGTAGAAGGCATTTGTAAGTGATTCAGCGGTTTGAGTAATGTTAACCACCGGCTCAGGGGCCTTAAAGGAGACCACACTAGTCTTTAGAAGTGTGAAGTCGGCTTTCGAAAAGTTCTTTACTGTGGTCTTTTTCATTTCGGGTGGGGGCGGGATGAGGACCTCCAGCGAGATTCGTTTGTGATCAGATCTCATCAGTGAGGGGTATACTTCCGGCGTTGAACATTGTGCTCCCATGTTCGTGATGATGGGATCAAGTATGTTTTCTCCTCTTGTGGGGATGGTGACTAGTTGTTCCATGGCATTTGAGTTTATGAATTCCAGGAACTTTTGGGCTAGAGTATTTGGGCTTGAGTAGTGTTCCCAGTCTATATTAGGGTAGTTGAAGTCACCTAGTATGATGGTGTTCGGAGATACATTTATCCCCTCCAGTGTTTTCAGGAAGGCCATATGAGGTTCCTGAGTTTGCGAGGGTGGCCTGTAACATGCTACAAATTGTAGAGCAATCTTGCCTATGGTTAATTGCACCTGGATGGTTTCCGATGCATTGTGCGATGCCACCAATCTTGAGGTGTGGGCGTCCTTGATGAATATGGATACCCCTCCTCCTTTCTTGGTATTGTCTGGGTTTTGGGGCGAACGCATGATATGAGGTAAAACCTGATAGTGCTGGGGTGCTCTCAGGAGCCTTGAACCAGGTTTCTGTCACAGCACAGACATCGATGTTCTCCATACTGGGAAGGGCCTCAGTGCGTGCATCTAGACGTTGAGACTTCTCGCATTGAGCAGCATTACCCTTAGTTTTTTTTCTTTGTTTTGTTCTAGGGTGCTAGGTTTAGAATTTGAGCCTTGCCTAAAAAAGGCACTATGGGGGTGGCAAGAGCCTTTGCCAAAATCCGAAATCCCAGGGGTGACAAGTGCAAGCCGTCCCTTGCGAAGCAGCGTGGCTTGTCCAGCATGTCATCCCAGGCAGACAGACATTGGATCCCCTTTGAATGACACCAGAGTTTAAGCCAATTGTTAAAGCTGATCATCTTATCTCTGTATTGTGGCATCATTCTTGGTGAAGGTAGGATACTGCTCAAGGTCAGGGTCATACCTGCTTGGGCTACATAATCAGAGAGCTCCTCTATGTCTCTTTTCATGTAGTCCAAGGAGGTACGTCTCAGGTCGTTAACACCAGCGTGGACAATGATTGAGTCGCACTTGTACCTGCTGTTGAGAGACCTGAGTGCATGCGTTATGTGGCGGATTCTAGCACCCGACAGGCAGCTTACTGTGACCTTCTCCTTACTCAGTCTGGTGAGCGGGACGTCAGTGTGTCTGACTATGGAGTCACCAATGACTAGTGTGTCTGGCATTGTGTTTGGCCTTAAGGGCTGTAACTGCTTGACACTCTGACTGTGTGGTCTATGTGTTGCAGGTGTTGTGTTCTGAGGTGGTAGTTGTTTGGGTGTCTGCTTTGGTGGCCTCTGCTGTTTTGGTAGATTTTTGATCAGAGCCTCCGAGTATGTCTTTGTGTGTTTATGTGTATGATTTGAGGTTGTGATGGTATTATGTGAGACTGGGTCTATAGTGTGTGTGGTTACCTTCTCCTCATGTCTGGTCATGCCAGTCCTATGTTGAGAGAGCTCAGCCTCCAGTTTGGCCATATAGTTGCATCTCTCGCATGTATTTGTGTTTTGTGGGAGGAGGAGAGGGTTGTCTGTGTACATGAGGCAATTGTAACATTGCCTCAATATTCCCAGGTTCACCAGCTGAGCAGAAGAGGACATTAGCAACTGATCCCTCGACATGCTAGAAGGAATAGACAGAAAAACTTAAGAAAAGGTTCTGGGGGATGTGGGTGACCGAGAAATGGGGTTTGCTTTTTTAGGGTACTTTCTATAACAAGAGTGCTGTATCGAGGTGATAAGTACTGTAGGAGCAAGTGCTTCGCTATACAGATAGAGAATAGTCTACTTGGGAGTCAAGTAGAGATAATTTATAGTTGTAGGATACACTAAATAGAACAGTAGTATACTTTGAGGAAGGTAGTTTTAAGGGAACTGTGACACAACTCAGAAGACCAGGTAAACACTTTCTGCCATAAAATGGAGGATCCTGTAATTTCTTAATGTAAGATCATAGCAAAAGCAGCTCTCAAGTGCAGATTAAACAACAAATTCCTACCAAACAACCTGGCTAATTTGCCCTTCTGCAAGATGATTAGGAGTAAAACAGAACTAGAAAAGCCAACAAACAGGGAAATGCCTATTTTTGCCACAAAGTAAAATAAATGCTTTAAATAAAATAGATGATTTAGAAAAAAGACAGGATAAGCAGTTTGGATTCAGATCAGGATGCAGCACAACCAACCCAGTTTGCAGTAAGACAGACAACTGAGAAGAAGCTGATTATGAGGAAAGTGTCCAACTGGGCATTCCTAGACTTGGAGAAACCATATGACAAGGGCCCAGAAATGCTGATTTGGGCAGTCTTGTTATGGTTTGAAGTTCCAGAAACACTGTTAGAATTAGTATCAGGCTGTTTACAAGGACCGAATGGCATAAGTAAGAACAGTGGGAGTGGGTGTGTATCAGGACTCATCTCTGAGCCCATTGCTGTTCATACTGATGACAGACTATATTATCAAACACATCAGAGGGGACAGACAAAGTTGTTGCATGCAGATGATGTGGCATTACAGGTAGACTCTGAATTAGAACTTCTGCAAAGGATGGGGGAATGGAATGCAAAACTGAAGATGGTTGTAATGAGACCAAAAGGGAGAAATCAGCAGAAACCAAGAACTGAGATAGAAGGGAAAATAGTGGACCAAGTCAACAATTTCAAGTACCTGGGAGGGGTGGGTAAAGAGAAAAGAAGTCCGAATGAGGAGGTCCTAGCTATAATTAGAGGGGCTGCAGCCAACTGGCACAGACTGTCATGGGTAGTGCATGAGAGAATACTGCCAAAAAAGGGGAAAAGGAAGGTGTACAAAACAGTAATGAAACAAGTTCCACTGTATGATACAGAAACCTGGGTAGTGAAGGCAGAGTCGATAAAGAAGCTAGAAGTAATGGAGGTATAGTACCTCAATGGGTGGTAGGATGTACAGTGTGGGAAAGACAAAAAAAGGACATCAGAACAGAATCCCAAATAGCTCCAGTTGTAGAGAAGATAAAAGAGAGCAGAGTACAGGAGTTCGGGAACATGTAGGAAAGCAGAAGTCAATCTGGTGAAGAGGATGTGGGACAGACAGCAAGAAGGCAAGAGAAAACAAAGGTATTCAGCAAAAAGGTGCATGAATTGTGTGAGACAAGGCCTGCTGCAGACAAAAATGACTGCTGAAGAAAAGTGGCATTGAATCAAGAGAGAAGGGAAATGTTGGCATAACACCCCAACCCCATGTTAAAAATGGGGAAAGAATGGTTGATGATGATGATCCTTAACACTTTCCAGAAATTTCTTCTATTAAACATCAGCTTAACTGGAGCTTGATTCCTACCTGAATTTGCCTGCCTACCAGACTACCTTCATTTGTTACTTTAATACCTCTTGGCCTTCATTGTCACCCATATTAAGACCCTGTCTTTTTCCTGCATTACCCCTCATTGCTACCATGGTGTACCCCATTCCTTTCTGTTTTCAATGGTGGCACTGATGCATTAAATGCTAAGCTAACCTTTAGGCCATTTTTCAAATCAAATGGCCCTACATTAACCTTCCTTTTTCTGAAAAGCATTATATTCACTATTCACTGTGAAAAAATCTATTCAATTAGGTAACCATTTGTAATTCTGGGACTTGTTGGTATAAGTCCTAGAACAGCATGTTTGAAATCACTGTGTGTCAAAATATTACTTTCCTGCAAGGTATGGCAATCTCAGCATTCCTCCTAGTAATGTATATAGTTATTGTTAGCAAATGGTTTGGTGGTTATTTTTTGTTTTGACAGTTCAGGATAAGTAGACTACTTCTTAACTTTTGGGCAAAAAGTCCTGAAGATTTTCCCTTCCTCAGGACTGACTAATCTGCAGTCAGAGTTGAAATGTGGCACAGATCCACAGCTTTTGGAAGCTGTTCAATTGTTGTGTTATGGGCAAGACTCAAACAGCATAATCTACAGGCTACTGCAGCAGTGAGGAATTCCAATGTTTACTGTTATCGGTATGTGCATCTTACATAACAGAACTTTGTACCCATCCACAGTTTGGGTAGAGGCAGTCAGTGTGCTGCTATGGCCTGCTGACTCACAGAATGCATAACCTTCTCCAGTTATGCGTGTGTTTCTGCATGGTTTCCTTTGCAGGTTAATGTGGCTCTCTGCTGTGTGTCACTGCAAGATCTAGAACCATTCAGTACCGACTTCTACTGCAAGGGTGGTAAACTATGGCTTGCACTGCTTCATAGCAGACATGTAACATTGGCCATGTGGACATCAGGCATATTTGTGTGTTACTCAGATATGGGTATAATGTGTATGACATACCACCATATTTCATTATAATTACAGGTAGACATGTCTGGCAGAATGACAGAAATGGCAGGTGAAGTTCTTCAAGGCAGAGGATGACATCCTGCAGCAGGTTGTCCATCTAAACATGGCCAGTGAATGCTCCTGAACATTAGATTAAATCACACCTCTTTTGAGCACATATAGAGGGACCTTTTAGAGCAAGTCAGTGCAATTGGAAGCAAAAATGAAACCCATGAGCAGGTTCATAGAAGGGTCACTGACATAACTGCACATTCCAGCAACAAGGCAACACATCTAGAACAGAAGCTGAGAGCAATGGGTAGGGGTCCACTGAGAGTCACTATTAACATAAATAAAGGAGTTCTTAGCATCTGTGTCTGAGAGACCAGACAGTTACAAATCCAGGATGGGTTCCAGAGCAGAATTGCAAGAAGGGTCTTGAACATTGGATGATGATGTCTTGGCAAGGTATGTCGTAATAAGTGAGACAATCTGTACCACCTGCCCAACTGAAGGCCATACAACTAACAAGCATGGCTTCTTTGTTGTTGTTATAGGCACGCCGGGATTACAGCTACAGTTTAATTTTACTAACTATATAACTTTAGATTTTCCATGACACACTATAATATTGGTTTACCTGCACCAGTTCCAGAAGCCAATGTAGGTAAACCTTTATAACAGAGTGTCATGGAAAATCTAATGTATGTTAAGTTTAGATTTTCCATACCACTCTGTTATAGAGGTTTACTTACATTTGGATACTGTAGTTGGTGAAGCGTGCATTCATATATTTGGTAATGCTTATGTGTTTTCACAGTTGTTGCATTGTCAGGTTCCACCACTATAGGTATAGGCAGGCCTGACTTTTGGGAACTATCTGGGTGTGGTGATGATTGCAGCCAAATCCAGGCATAGACAGGGGTCACATTTGTAATGGTAGACATAGGATATAGCCATCGTGTTATACCTCCCTCTTCCACAGATACAGCTCATGTACCTCTGCAACTCACCTCTCAGTCTTGGAATTTATTCATTTAACATTTTTAATGAGGTAGGTGGAACCCTTTTCAGCCATGATTGAGCCAGGCAAATACAAATATATAAAATCAGGTACACACAGAATGAATTGCATAAAAACAGATACATATAAAAAGAATGTGTACAATCAAATTATTAGATCTCAATTTAGGTGCAAAGAGGATAAAATACTATCTACAACATGTAGCCTAGTCTAACACCCTATTACTTATTACATGTACCCAGCCTAACTATCTGTAACTGTGGCACTGGAAAATTCATAAGCAGAAAATATTTTACATTATGTAGTATAGTTTTACTGTGCAGTAAACCAACTAATAGTATTTAGAATAGGCTAAGTGCAGTAATGATTAATAGCTAGTAAAGTACTTGTTGAAGTCAGCGAGATGATTTTGTAGAGGTTTCTGGAATGAGATCAAGTTATCAATTTAGGGATGGAATTCCAGGAAGCAGGAACAATTTTAGTGAATGACCTTTCACGACTTACAAGACTGAAGGTAGGTCTTAGCAGTAGCATAGCACTGGCGGTATAACATAGTCTAGGAATCAAAACATTATAATTACGGATAATGTGGCTTCTGGGGTGAAGATGTTAAAAATTTTATAGGAAGTCTTCAGTTGAGTCAAGATCTTGTTGATTTGGGTCTCAATATGTTGCAGAAATTGAAGTGAGGGTCAGACAGCTGTCCAAGACAACACTGCAGTTCAGCTTGTGAGAGGGAGGTTGTACAGGGATAATTAATGCCGGTGGCTGGAAAGTTATGAAGTCTTTTGAGGGTGCCAAATAGTATTATAGTGGCTTAATGAGCACTGACTGATAGTTTTTTGTTAGGAAGCAAGTTCCAAATAGTAAAGAAGTCACTTTTGGAGATCATTAATGAGGTACAGGTAATCTTTACTAGCACAGGTAAAGACAATGTTATCTCATATGGTAAACTATTGATATGGGGGACGTCACAAGGAAGACCATTAATGAACAGGGAGAAAAGGAGAGAATCCAATACTGAACCTTTGGTACACCCTTACTTGTGATTCCCAGCAAGCAAGAGCTTTTAGACCCAAGTAGAGTGAAAGAGCACTGAAAACACATAATTGCTAATTCATACAGATGAGCATGGGCAGAAAAACTTATATCTGAGAGCTTGTGTAGAAGTAAAGTCTGATATACAGTGTCAAATGCTTTTCTTAAATTTAAACTTAACATCTCCACTAACATTGCTCTTTCAGATTGCTATATAAATGCTCAGTGGGAGAGTAAATAGCATTAATTCTACTGTAAGTTTGGTAAAAGTAGACCATCTGTCACAGAGAATATTAGCGGCATTGATGCAGTCACACAGTTGTTTGTAAATAAGTTTCTCTAGAATTTTGGTAAAAGGCTAGAAGTTATAGAGGTAGCATGAAGTCACTGGCAGAGGCTGGGATGGCGAGGTTCAGCAAGTAGAATAACAAGAGCTTCTTTAAAATTGTAAGGCAGAACGTTGGTACCAAGAGTCAAATTAAAAAGAACTTTAAGGGTTTGGCCACTATTTTATACTCTGGTCTGAAAATGCTAGGGTGACTGGTAAGACATTTAGGGTTATAAGAACATTTAATAAGTCTGAGATGTTCTTGGACCTGTTTTTATTAATAATGTTGAAGTGCAATGAGGGATGCTGCAGTATCTTATGAAGGTGGAGGGACAGTGTGGTTATAGGGGTGCTGGTAAACAACGGATTGTTGGAAGAGGGTGCATGGCTGATACTATTTAAAAGCTTATATAGGGTGGGATCAAACAGAATACCACCAGAAATACTTTTAGGAAAGACACAATGTGAAGCAAGATTTTTAATTTATTTCCAAACTTTCTAAGAATTCCCTAGGTTAGTAATCTTAATCTTTATATGGCTGTCTACTTTGGATTGGTTTGTTACCGGTCTGTGTATCATTTCAATTGGGAGAAATCAAAGTGTCTCTTACAAATGGAAGTCTTTTTTCCACTGGAATTTTCTATTCTCTCTCTGATTTATATTTTCTCCAGATATTTTGGATTTCTAATACATTACTTTGAATTAAATCCATTCCTGAGTAAAGTGTACAAATTAAGTTCTTGAAATTAGTATTCCTTCAGCTGTTGATGTTTGCCAAGACTAGTCTTTTCAGAAACTGCAATGTACCCACAATTGCTTCTTTCTGCAGTTCACATGAGGTTACAATTAAATGGTAGCACATTGTAGTATGCTGGAAAATTCTTTTTTATTAGCCCCATTACTCCTACTGCTATTGGAACTATCTGACACTCTTCCGCATTGCTCTATTTTCTGCTTATAAGTTCTGGGAATTTATAACTTTGTGTCCATCAGTAAGAATGATATTATAATCACAAGGTGCAGCCATTTAAATGATTAAATGCTACTTTTGTTTTGAATTCATGAATCTTTTTATGCATCCATTTTTTATCTGTTTTCGGTGATCCCATGTGATCCAAACTTCATCGCTGTCAGTAATGCTTTGTGGTTCAATTTTTCAATGCTTCTCAGTTAACTGTATGCAGTAGTATTTGCAGAATCCCCAGTGCAACAGTCTCGTCACATTATTGTGCCTTTCAGTATACAGACCTTCAGCCACGTGTGTACTACAGCAAGCAATGCAATACACAACTGTTTCCAGTTCTGTCTTACAGAACCTGCATTTGTCTGTTTCTTCTACCATTTCTACAGACTTTATAAACCAACATGTACCTATTCTGGGCCACCATTATAAGCCTTTCATATTTTGCTTTGAATTCATCTCTTTTTAACCATTTCTGTCATATCTAGATCAACATGTACTTTTTCTAGGATTTCTTTATAGCTGACATTATATTTGTGGGATTTTCAATTTTGTTTCCTTTTCTTTATATCCTTTCTTTTTTGGCACTTTCAGGTGCTGCCAGATTATAGTATTCTTCCTGTTTTGATTTTCATTCCTACTCCCTTCTGAAATGATTCTGCTAAACTAAACAAAGATGTCATCCTAGATTTTTTTTTCATGTTTTAGAACTATGTTTAGATCTGATGAGATTGGCAAATGTGTATGAAGTCATGGCAAATGTATACAGGAAGGTTAGTTTTAGGCAGATCATACTTCCGTCAGACCAAGTGTTTCATTTTATAAGCATGAAGCATTTCTTCTTATTTTCTTGTCTAAGTGACTCAATGCTACTTGGGGACAGTCAGTCACAACAATGCTATAAGTCTGAAAAGGAAGAGCAAAATGATTCATAGCTTGGACTTTATTCCTAGATACCAAAACAGTTTTCAATATTTGATTTAGCATTCTGAGGAACTACTTACTGAGCTTTAGTCTCATTTGTTCATCTTTTGGTGTCAACCCTGCTTCAATTCCCAGATACTTACAACGGCCTCAGTTAAGTTTCCTTATAGCACATTCCTGTCCAAAGCCCATTTATTTACAATGGCCCCAGTTACGTTTCCTTGTAACACATTCCTGTCCAAGGCCCATTTATTTACAATGACCCCAGTTAAGTTTCCTTATAACACATTCCTGTCCAAGGCCCATTTATTTACAATGGCCCCAGTTAAGTTTCCTTATAACACATTCCTGTCCAAGGCCCATTTATTTACAACGGCCCCAGTTAAGTTTCCTTATAACACATTCCTGTCCAAGGCCCATTTATTTACAACGGCCCCAGTTAAGTTTCCTTATAACACATTCCTGTCCAAGGCCCATTTATTTAAAACGGTCCCAGTTAAGTTTCTTTATAACACATTCCTGCCCAAGGCCCATTTATTTACAACGGCCCCAGTTACGTTTCCTTATAACACATTCCTGTCCAAGGCCCATTTATTTATAATGGCCCCAGTTAAGTTTCTCTATAACACATTCCTGTCCAAGGCCCATTTATTTACAATGGCCCCAGTTACGTTTCCTTATAACACATTCCTGTCCAAGGCCCATTTATTTACAACGGCCCCAGTTACGTTTCCTTATAACACATTCCTGTCCAAGGCCCATTTATTTACAACGGCCCCAGTTACATTTCCTTATAACACATTCCTGTCCAAGGCCCATTTATTTGCAATGGCCCCAGTTACATTTCCTTATAACACATTCCTGTCCAAGGCCCATTTATTTACAACGGCCCCAGTTACGTTTCCTTATAACACATTCCTGTCCAAGGCCCATTTATTTACAACGGCCCCAGTTACGTTTCCTTATAACACATTCCTGCCCAAGGCCCATTTATTTACAACAGCCCCAGTTACGTTTCCTTATAACACATTCCTGTCCAAGGACCATTTATTTACAATGGCCCCAGTTATGTTTCCTTATAACACATTCCTGTCCAAGGCCCATTTATTTACAACAGCCCCAGTTAAGTTTTCTTATAACACATTCCTGTCCAAGGCCCATTTATTTACAACGGCCCCAGTTATGTTTCCTTATAACACATTCCTGTCCAAGGCCCATTTATTTACAACGGCTCCAGTTACGTTTCCTTATAACACATTCCTGTCCAAGGCCCATTTATTTACAATGGACCCAGTTACGTTTCCTTATATCACATTCCTGTCCAAGGCCCATTTATTTACAATGGCCCCAGTTACTTTTCCTTATAACACATTCCTGTCCAAGGCCCATTTATTTACAACAGCCCCAGTTAAGTTTCCTTATAACACATTCCTGTCCAAGGCCCATTTATTTACAATGGCCCCAGTTAAGTTTCCTTATAACACATTCCTGTCCAAGGTCCATTTATTTACATAGGCCCTAGTTAAGTTTCTTTATAACACATTCCTGTCCAAGGCCCATTTATTTACAACGGCCCCAGTTAAGTTTCCTTATAACACATTCCTGTCCAAGGCCCATTTATTTACAATGGACCCAGTTACGTTTCCTTATAACACATTCCTGTCCAAGATTAATATTTTCTTGGTGCTTTTCCTACTGCAGATGTTACTTTTGCACATCTATTAAGATCAAGTTTAATGTTTCTATCATCCGAGAAAGTTTTAATAATTTGTAGCCATGTTTTCAGATCCTTATCTGATGAACTGTGCAATTTTAGATTATCCACAAAAGTAGATAAGGTAGATAAGATATCTTTGAAAAACATTTTTTTCTAGAAGTTATGCTGTAATCATATTGTAGCCTATCAAGTAAAATCACTTAAGGAGGTAAGGACAAGACAAAACAGCAATGGTGACAAAGAATCACCCTGGAACACCCCTTCCCTTTGAATTTTTATTCCCGAGATAATATTTTACCCTTTTTCATGACTCAGCAACAAAGTGTTTGCCACTGTTTTATAGTCACTGCATTGGAAATGGTGAATGTAGAGTATATCTTATACATCTGTAAGCATTCCATTATTCATGAACTTCAGGTGCTGTTAAATTTTTCTTTTTTTATCTTTTCATACCATTCTTAGATTCCTCCTTGTTTACAGCTCTGGATTATGGCTTTATGTAACAATAGATGATCCTTTGTTCCACGTAACATTTATTACCTTTTTGTTCTTCTGCAATAATTAAATCGATTCTAGATGGCTATAAATTTTATCTTCATAAATTATAGTATATCATTTGTATATTGTTATAAAGTAAGTTAGCAGTCTGTAATTTTTAAGATGGACTGTAGGTTCACACTCAAGGAAAAGTGTGCTTTTTCCTGTTGTTAACCAGGTTAGTACCTGTTCAGGATGGGCATGTAAGCCATTTTTATGGAGGGCTAAATCTTTGTGTAAAGATATTAATACCTTTAGAAAGAAGTTATGTACTCCATCTGGATCCAGGATTTTCAATTTATCAGAGTTTATCTCTGTTATTTCTTTTCATTTTATATCCTCTATATTAGAGTTGCTCACTGTTTCTTAATTCATCTATTCATTCATCATCATGTTCAACAGTGTTTTCATAAATGCTTCTCCAAAATGTCCCCATTTCTTCTATCTTTTGTGGTGTTTATATTGACTTTGCTTTGTTTGCCTATTTTCTATAAAACCTTTTGGGGTTATCAATGAATGTCTTATGTTGCACATTTATGTTTATTTGCATGATTTCTAGGTTTTTCTGTTATGGGTGATATTTTTAGTATTGTAAATTGTGCATAATAAATCCTGGTCTGTTTTGATACTGTGTATTGTTTTTGCCACATCTATCTTTCTAAGAATGTTTGGTGATCTGTTTCTTTTTCAGTTTTCTTCCACCAGTGGTGATATTTCTGTTAGATGCTTTACAGTTTTCACTATTCATTCTTCCATGGTGGCATTCTGCTCTCTCCCTCCCTTTCCTTTGTTATTCTATGTTTTTAAGATAACACTTTATCTATTATTAATTTAGTTGCACAGTAGTATATCAAATGTATTCCTGTTATACTGCATGACTTTCTCTTAATAATCTAAATTACTGTGTTCCTCTGTTTTACCAGCCTTCTAATATTTTGGGTCTTATTTACTTTCTGTAATCTATTTCTTTCAACTTCCTTAATATGTCTGGCCATCCCTATTAAATCAAGTAGGTCTTCCCTTAAATCATTGTCTTCTGGACTGTTTTACTGATTTTCCCTGGCTATACATTTCTTTCTATATTTATTTATTTATTTATTTATTTGCAGTTGGTACATTTAGGTAAAGCTCTGATATAGACAAAATTAGGTGTGTGCTATAACTACAAGATAATTATACAGAGTAGAGATAAAACATTATTACAAGAATAAAAACAGTTTTTGGATATGCCTTCATTATTAAATAACCACCATTGGGGAGGATAAGATATTTCTGTGCAAGTCTCCTACAGTAGATTCCAGAACATTGCTCTGTGGAGTATGTTCTTCAATTGCATCTGCTTCTCCCCCATCTGTGGACTCATTGATATCATCATGTTGTGTTATTGCCTGTGTCTAAGTTTCCACACTAAATCCTTCACTTTGCAGTTGGTCTATCAATACAATTTCTATTGCTTAATTTCTTCCTTGCTAGACTTCTTTTTTCAGTTACATTCTACCTTTATGATATTGTTTATTAAATTTACTATATGAGTGTGTCTTTCTCTGTATTTCTTTTGAAATATTTTTGGAGTCATATTTTTCATACTGGTTAGGTTGGCTTTCTTCTCTGCATATATGCTGTACCATATCAGATCACTTTTTATTTCACACGTCCATGCTTCATTTTTTATCATTTTCAATAGCCTCTAGTTTTTGTTCTTTATCGTGTCTCATTTCCTCTGTCACTTCCTTTTCCAAGTGGCCCAATGTTTCTTCATCTGGGTAATGTTTTGTTCTTATCTGTTGTAAGGCTCTTAAATTATCTGCAGCCAGGTTTTCTTATGCAAACATTTTTCTTCTAATTTCACTATTACTCTTGTTATATATCTCTCTGTCTGAAATTCTGTGTGCGTGTGTGTTTGCATGTAACAGTATAAATATATAATCTCTTTCTTATCCTTAACATCAAGGGGCATCAAGGTCACCCTATTTTCATGGCCAGTCCACCTCCACTTCCAGTGAGAAAGACCACGAGAAGAGGGGGAAGATGTGTTCTAGGTCCCATACTGCATCCACAACTCCATCTAGTGTTGAGAGCACTGCAGGATGCCACAACCACAGTGGTCTATGTCATTTCATTGAATGGCTAATCAGTGAATAGTCATTCATCGGACACCTATTTAGTGAAGCCGCTCTTCATCAAACAGCAGAGTTTAAGTAGGGCAAACAAGCAGTTGGCCAACCCAGTGACAGCGACAAAATAAATAATTTTTAAAACCTAACAAGGTGAGGGGCTATTCCCCCCCACCCGCAACTAAATTTTCCAACTCTGAGATCACACTACAGTGCGGAAAAGGACAAATTCTAGACTGTGGCCAACCACTGGCTTGCCCTAGTTAAAATTCACCATTCAATGAAGAGCGGCTTTGCTAAATAGGTGTTTGACAAGTGGTTATTCGCTGAATAGCGATTTGAAAAAGTAATATAGACCCTAGCCACAGATATAGATTGGGTGTTTATGCTAAGACTAACAGTAGTGCATCAAGCTGCTCTTTCCCATCAAGCACTCCATCATCTGTGCAAACTGTAGATTGGGTCTGTGACCATCTCCAGAAAGGGTGTCTTGTGAATTCGAACAACCACAGTCAGTGCACATATCTCCACAGGTGGTCTGCACCTGTCCATCAGATCCCAACACCATGCTGCATCATCTGCTGGAGCTGTGTTTATACATGTCCATCAGCACCACAAACCTCTGCCCAGCTACACTGCAACTGAGACACCATCTGCTCTATAACTAGTCTTCCTAGTGCCCCATACTAACCTTTTCATGAGAAACACAATCCTGTACATTATTATCCTGCTCCCACTCCCCCAAACACACACACACACACACACACACACACACACACACACACACACACACACACACACACACACACACACACACACACACACACACACACACACACACACACACACACACACACACACACACACACACACACACACACTCTCTCTCTCTCTCTGCCCATCATTGATACCTGTCACTGTAGCCTGCCCTACCTGTGCATATGATGAAAAGTGAGCTCTGGCTTCAGTATTCTGCTCCCTAGGTAGGCTGTGTCTGTGTGCCCCGTCCATTCATGGTGTACCATAACCTAGTCATATTATTGCATGTATAACTGTTACTATTGGATAATAAGTTTAATCTGACCCACAGCTGATGCACATGGCCTTCCCCTGCAGTAGGCTCATCCATGGGCTCCTCATCAAACACCTCCCTCTATTGCTGACTAAAGGACCTTCTCCTACCCTGGTATATGCTTAGCAGTGCACATAGAGAGAATATTTTCCTATATGTTTTGGGACTGTACTACAGGGTAATGCCAGAGATATGTAGACAGTGGAAATGGTTCTTAAGCAGAACAAACATGTGACAACAGTCTGAGTCTGTGATAGGGTGGTGCTGCATACAGTGACTACCACAGTGTGGGCTTTAAATTTGTTCAATTGACCATGTGCCCAGGGCATATCCAGCATCATCTATAAGATGATTCTGTAGAATGTCACCCCAACACAAGCCACTATGTCACGTGTGCCAGATGTGGAAGCCATGGTAACTGTTTGGCTGGTCTGCTGATGCACAGTATAGTGTACGCTGTGCATTGCAGACCACCTGACAGTTAATGAAAAGCTATCCCATTTGCCCAGGTGAAGCCTTTACTATAAAGTGGGTACAGTCAATTATTGCCCCTACTTGAAGGAATTGAGCCATGTCATAAAATGCCTGCATGGTGTTAGTTCTCTCCTCTGTGGAACATGGGAATCACATATGCTCCTCCACATACTACAGCATGGTGAAAAGAAACTGGTGGAGTATCCATTGGGCAGATTGTTGGCATACCATCAGTGTGTCTCCTGTTGGTTACTATAAAGCCCTTGTAGCCAGAGTTCTGAAAGCCACACATACCTTTGTGCCCAGAAGGATGGGTACTCGTGTATCCCATAAGCATACATAACAAGGTGACATATCTCAAACAACTCCTGCATGCTGTCTCAGTCCAGATGGTAATGGCCTACTATTTCTAGAACAGAGGGTGTGGAATGTTAAGCATAGATGGAAGACTCAGTGACTCCATAGGCAATAGCATTCAACACTATGGTTATATTTTATGAGAACATCTCTTTCATATATGTATCCACTAAAGCAGTGACTACTCTGTACACATTTTCTGGGTTTCATTCTCTGATAACTGCAGGATTTAACTGTGGTCAGCAACTTTGGCAGTTGCATCTCATCATACAAATCTTTCACATGTCTGGATCACAGTACCAAATTGTTTACCTTCTTTTTACTTTGCCATAACCCTTATTTTAAAAATGCTGCTGATTTTCACACCATTATGTAGCAATTTGCAAATTATGGGCAGCAGCATTTCGAGGTCCAGAGAGGTCACATTATGTATGTCTATGAATCATCCACTCCATGCACATGGCTGTTTTGGGTGCAACTTTGCTACTGTTACATGATAAACATTTCTGAATCCCAGGGCTTTTGTTTTAACCCTCATAGCTCTCTTACAGTCACAGCAAAATTCTCTAACATACAGTGTATTTTAGACTATATATACAATCAATCCTATATAAGCAAGAAAGGTACATACTACATGAAAGAAGCCACACAAACATTTCTTACCCTGCTAAAATTATATAAATAACCTTGGCTCCGCACATATAGTAAAGCAGTATGCAGCCATGTTGAAGGGTTCTCAGTCATAGCAGCCCAACAGGTGGATGCATTTTGATATGGCTGACAGGATGAGGATAGCATTGTTATTCAGTATTTTATTTATTAGTTGGTGGCTTTGCAGTTGCCTGCCCCGAGTGTAAATTTGATCTGGGACCCTCCTCCCAGTCTAGTGTCACTACCTCATTCTACCCAGTACAGGGAGAAGATTTGAGAAGGCCAATCAGCTTAGTTTCTGCTACTCCTTTCTCTCTTTCCACTAAAAAAAAAAAAAAAAAAAAAAAAATGTATCTGCTTTTACTGTATTTGTGTTTTTTCCTACTTTATTTTGCTTTTGCATCATCTTAAAAGTACTCAATTGTATTTACTACTGCTTGGTGTAACTTATTCTAAGCCTTTTAGTTTAAGCACTTGGGCTTTAGACCAGTTGTTTTACATTAGGAAGGTTTGTGGGCTGCACTGTGGTTGCAGGACAGGTAGCTTACATCCTTCTAAGTTGGGAACTGCTGATTGAGGGCTCAGTGTCTGTTATTCTAAAAGTGTATTAGTTCTGGTTTAGGCACTTGGGCTTCAGGCCAGTTATTTTACATTAAGAAGGTTCATGGTCTGCACTCTTGTGGGAGAAGAGGCTGGACTCTGCCCTTCTGAGCTGGGAATTTCTGGTTAAAGGCTTATGGTGCCTGCATATTTGAACTATTTCTTACTGTAATTGGTACACCTTGTTTGCTGTAGCATAGACTAGATCCAGGCCTGCTGAATCTAGTTTTGTTTGTATGCTTGTTATTTCCCTGAAAAGCTAATTCTACCTAAAACGTGGCTTTTCAGCGCTTCTGTGGATTCCTAGTGATATCTGCATTGCTTACTGTACTTATTTCCTTGTTTCACTTGAAAGAAAGTTACTGTTTGTCATTTTTGCATTTACGTTACCTGGCACTTGCTCACTAAAGCAATTATATAAGTCAGCACTAAAAAATTAAAAGCACTACACCCTCACAAACTCCCCTTGAGTACCTTGTTCCCCATTGGCCATTTTTTCAATTATAAAGAAATTCCCAATACTATTCTAGCATGTCCAAAGGTCAGTTGTCAATCTTCTCTCCAGTCCAGCTGGTGAATCTGGGAATCTTGAGGCAATGTTACAACTGCCTCATGTACACAGACAACTCTCTCCTCCTCCCAACAAATTCCAACACATGTGAGAGATGCAACCATATAGCCAGACTGGAGGCTAAGCTCTCTCAACTCAGTACTGGCGTAACCAGTCAGGAGGAGAAGGAAACCACACTCACTACAATTCCAGTCTCACATAGACCTACCACGACAGCAAACCAAACACATAAACACACAAAAGCATACTTGGAGGCTCTAAATAAAAATTTTCCTAAGCAGCAGAGACCTCCAAAGCAGACACCCAAGCAACTGCTACCCCAAAACAAAACACGTGCAACACATAGCTCACAAAGCCAGTGTGCCGAACAGTCACAGCCCTTAAGGCTAAACAACACAACTGATACACTTGTAATAGGTGACTCTGTCATCAGGCACACTGACGTCCCACTCACCAGGCTGAACAAGGAGAAGGTCATGGTGAGCTACCTGTCGGCCGCTAGGATCCGCCACATAACACAAGCACTCAGGTCACTCCAAGGCAAGTACAAATATGACTCAGTCATTGTCCATGCTGGTGTGAATGACCTGAGACGTACCTCCCTGGACTACATGAAAAGAGACATAGAGGAGCTCTCTGAGCATGTAGCCCAGGCCAGTATGACCCTGACCTTGAGTAGCATCTTACCCTCACCAAGAATGATGCCACAGTATGAAGACAAGATTATCAATTTCAACAATTGGCTTAAGTATTGGTGTCATTCAAAGGGGATCCAATGCCTGTCAGCCTGGGATGACATGCTCAACAAGCCATGATGCTTCACTAGGGATGGCTTGCACCTGTCACCCCTGGGCTTTCGGATATTGGCAAAGGCTCTTGCTACCCCCATTGTGCCTTTTTTAGGCAAGGCTCAAAAGACAAACCCACCTCCATAGGTATCACAAGGGATAAGAAACTAAGAGTAATGCTACTCAACGCCAGAAGTCTAAACCTCAAGATGCAAGCACTCTAAACTCTCCTTAGCATGGAGAACATCGATATCTGTGTAGTAACAGAAACCTGGTTCAAGGCTCTCGAGAGCACCCCAGCACTACCAGGTTATACCTCATACCATGATTTTCAGCTCCAAAACTTGGACCGAACCACAAAAGGAGGGGGAGTATCAATATTCGTCAAAGATACCCACACCTCCAGGTTGGTGGCACAGCACGAAGCATCAGAGACTATCCATGTGCAACTAACAGTGGGTAAAACTGCCTTCCAGTTTATAGCCTGCTACAGACCACCCTCCCAAACCCAGGAACCCCACTCGGCCTTCCTGAGAACACTGGAAAATATGAAGGTCTCTCCAAACACCATTATATTGGGTGACTTTAACTACCCAACCATAGACTGGGAGCATTACTCTAGCTCCAACACCCTAGCCCAAAGGTTCCTAGAATTTATAAACTCAAATGCTATGGAACAACTTGTTACCACTCCCACAAGAGGGGAAACATACTGGACCTGATCATCACCAACATGGGGACTCTATGCTCCAGACCAGAAGTGTATCCCTCACTGGTAAGATCAGACCATAAACTAATCTCACTGGATATTCACATCCCGACCCTACCCCATGCCCAGAAAACCACAGTGAAAAACTTCTCTAAAGCAAATTTCACACTCCTCAAAACCAAGGTGGAATCCTTCAAAGCCCCCGGGCCTGTGGATAATACGGCCCAGACCGCAAAATCCTTTATAAACACATTCTATGAACACCTTCAGGAATGCATGGATCATGCAATCCCAAATAAAACCAAAACCCAATCCTCCAAAGGCAGATGTCCTGTCTGGTGGACCCCAGCCATAAACAAACTAAACAATAGAAGGAGGAAGCTACTACATGATAGAGCAAAATCCGAAATAGGGAAGGCATCTCTGATCAGTATTAGCAAAAAACTACGGGCACTCATAAAATCGTCTAAGGCCAGCTTCGAGAAAAATTGCACAGGACACTAAGGATAATCACAAGGCTTTCTTTAGTTATGTTAGGAACCTGGGTGGGAATTCCCAGATATGCTCAGAATTAGTCCAAAATGACAAAAATTACACCGAACCCACATACATTGCCAACATCCTAGCTGACAGGTTCAGCACAAACCCCCCCCCACCAAAAGGGCTAATATCTATCCCAGCAGAGTGCTGCCCCCCTGACATCTCAGATGCTCAGGTAAGAGCTGCCCTCTCCAAAGCAAGAAACACAGCATCAATGGGACCAGACGGTGTCCCGGGCTGCGTCCTACATGAACTCCAAGAAGAGCTAAACCCAAACCTAAAACTACTGTTCAATCTCAGGCTTACTACAGGATATATACCCAAAGAGTGGCGTACAGCAACAGTGGTCCCTCTCCACAAAGGTGGTGCCTCAACGGATCCTGGAAACTATCGCCCCATAAGTCTCACTAGCTTGGTCTGCAAAGCTATGGAAAGGATCATCATGGACCTTATAAATAAAGATATTGGGGACCTGCAGACACTGGATCCTACCCAGTTCGGCTTTGTTAAGGGCAGATCCTGCCTCTTGAACCTGGTCGATTTCTTTGAAACAGTCACCAAGGCCATTGGCAAGGGGAAGGTGGTCCACACAGCCTACCTGGCCCTTACAAAAGCCTTTGATACAATAACCCACTCGGGCATTATAGATAAGCTCGCCAGCTTAAATATAAACCCCTATGTCACTAGATGGGTTGCAAACTGGCTCAAGGACAGAACCCACATGGTTAGAATAGCTGGAGCCATGTCAGACTCCAAAACAGTTACAAGTGGCATCCCAAAAGGCTCAGTCCTGGGACCTCTCTTGTTTGGTATATATTTCTCGGAGGTACAGGCCAACATGGAAGGACTGTGGCTGACCAAGTTCGCAGATGACTGCAAACTGGGCACCATAATAGACTCTCCAGCCGACACAAGCATCCTCCAAAAGGGCCTCATAGAAACAGACAACTGGTGCCAGAGCCATGGCCTCAAGCGAAACAACAAAAGTGTATAGTCATCCCCTTTGGCAAAAACAAAGTGCCCACAAATTACCACATAGGTGGTAATCCATTAAGTACAGAAGAAGTAATTAGGGACCTGGGAACCCAAGTTGATAGCAATCTCTCATTTGACAACCATGTGGCCAAAGTGGTTAGAAAAACATTTTATATAGCCCACCTAATCATGAAGGGATTCACATCTAGATTAGGGGAGGTCATTGTGCCTCTTTACTCATCCCTCATCAGGCCCATAATTGAGTACAATGCCCCTTTTGGGATGTACCTTACCAGACACCTGCAGCAACTGGAAAGACCCCAAAAGTACCTCACCAAGAGGATCAAGGGGCTCAAACAGATGCCGTATGCTGCCCAGTTAAAGAAACTCCAGCTCTACTCAGTGGCATACCACCTGCTCAGAGGCGATCTGTGCCTGACGTATAAAGCCATGTCCAACCCGGAATTAGTGGACATGCTGCACCTCAGAAAATCCAAATCCCATAGAGCTATGCGCTCGAGGGACTTGAACCTCAGCACTGAAATAAATAGGACATGCTGGAGGGACAGATTCATAACCCAGAGGCTCCCTTCACTCTGGAATAAAATCCCAGTCCAGGTTAGGCAGAGTCCCTCATTGACTCTCTTCAAGAGGAATCTTGATGAGTGGATGGGAGATCGTAGGTTTACCCCGGGTATCACTTCTGTGTCACTGTTAGACAGAGGCACAGTATACTAACCTTGAAAAAGGGCATAGCAAAATTAATTTAATATGGGTGGCAAAAGCCATACACACTCTGGCTAGGCTTATAAATGCCCTAGGGCAGATAGCCTAGTATGGACCTATGAACCTATTTATTGCATTTGTTTACCGGGAAAGTCCACTGGGCCTGAAAAGAGCCCATTTTCAGTGGAGGCCTGGGGAAAAAGGCTCCATACTTAATTACATAGAGAGAATTATTACACAACAATACAGAGTATGTAAGACAGTAGAAACATATTAAAATAAAACAATAATGACATAAAATAACATTGATAAAGGCGTTATATAAATTTGATAATAACAGTAAAGGATTGTCTACTATCATGATATGTGGGTTGTTATGAAAGGTGTAAATGTATAGGTAAGGTTAGTAGAGTTAGGAAGATTTAGTTTAAAGGGTAAAAGAAGGCTTAGGATAGGGGTAGTGGGGGTGGAAGTAAGAGCAACGTGGATTTGGTAAGATAGAGAAATGGAGAGGATAGCCTGGTTATGGAGTAAAGTGGAGTAGGGTTCGGAGACGGGTCAGGTTTCGAGGCTGTCGGTAGGGGTGCAGGTGCATAGTCAGTGTTAGGAGAGATGAAGTTTAAAGGGTTTTCTAAATGCTGTGGGAGTAGCGATGGCCCTGAGTGAAGGAGGAAGATTATTCCATAGCTTGGAGACAGTAAACGAATACAGCATTCGGCCAGCAGAGAGCTGAGCTTTATCAATGTTTAACAGCATTTTGCTTTCTGATCTAAGGTCTTGATTAGGATGGTACACGGTCAGGATGTGGGAGAGGGATGGTCAGACTGCTGGGTGGTAGATAAGTTTATGGGCAGTAGTAAGTTGTAGGTATGTGAGGTGAGAGGGAAATTCAAGCCAGTTTAGCTGATGTAGTGTGGAACAGTGGTGGGTGGAGAATTTAACAATTGCAGCAAATTTGGCAACTTTGTTGTAGCATGTGTTAAATTTAGTTTTCAGAGGACTGAATGTTGATAAGGATGGGGGTGCCATATAAGAGAGTTGGTAGCAGAAATGATGAGGCTAGAGTTTTTTTAGCAGAGAAGCTAAGAAAGTAGTTGTGCCTATATAGGGCTCCTATTTTTTGATGATTTTCTTTGATGTTATTATAGACATGAAGGTCAAATGATAGGTTATCATCAGTGATGACACCAAGCAATTTGGTACTGCCCAGGTTATTTATATAATTCTAGTACAACAGATACCAGTTTTTAACTGGACTGATTTTTTTGTGTAATAATAATAATAATAATGGATATATAAGTGTGCGTGCATGTGCGTTTGAGTGCATCTATGTACATCTGTGGGCAAGAATCATGACAGAGACCTAACTCGAAAATAAACTTCTGAAAATGGAACTCTGGAATAATCAGAAGCACAAATCATAAAACTTGAATGAATAGCATTCGGGCTCCTTGACAGAAAATGCTATGTTTATACCATGAAATGTTTGCAACTCAATGAGATTAAATGCATAAATATCACCATTTTAATTCAAGCATCTGTTACAACAGCAGTCTCATGTTAAAAACATATCTTCAATATTATGTTATTTCAAACTATTTTACAAAGCTTTTGAACATTAATGTAAAAACTGCTGCTGTGAAGGCATCTAGGAAATGACATAGTATGCTAGCCATTCAAGTTACTTCATTAGACATTAAGTATTTCATCAGTATATGGTAACACATGTTTGAGTCTTACGTCAGTGTGATGTTTGCATGGTAAAAGTAATAAAAAGTATGATACTAAATAAAATACATTTTCTGTCTTTATATTAGTTACATTTGTAAGAGAACTGCCCCAACCCCCTACCCCACCCTCCACGCATGGAGGTAAATTACATGTCCTTACCTTTAGCATACTGAAACTTCATGTTTGCACAATCATGAAGTACAATAATGTTTTTGGTTTTCCAATTTTTTTTTTCTTTTTGGTTACCGGTTCCTGTCTGACTAATGAGCCTTCTCCAGTCACTCCTCTTCAAACCCATTTCCTCTATGGGTGACAACCCTATGTCCAATTTCAACCCCCAAAAAAAAAACAAGAGTCAAATATATGCAGTGGTGCCATTATTTGCTCTGGGAAGAAACTAGGATGCTTTCTTCAACATTTTACATTTAACCCATGTATATGTTGATTTTTGTCAAACACCCAGTCTAACGGACAGTATGCCAACACCTATCTGGTCAACACCATTTGGTTGATGCAAACAGATGGCAGACAGGTGTGCAATATCAACAGTCCCTCTGTAGGGGAATATTCCCTTTCACCAGGGATTGTGAGGTCTGGGAGTTGGCATATATAATTAGCAAGGGGTGTGAGGAGATGCAGGGGGAAAGATTCCCCCATACAAAAACATTTGCCTTTGATTTAGTTCATGCCATGGTAATCCCCAGAGAATGCAAAGAATGTATTGAGATTTGTGAATTTGATTTTATGATGTTTATGACACTGGGTGTTGGTGTACTGTCCATTTGATCAGTTGCCTAACACTCATGCTGATACATGTCCAAGGAGAATCGAGGTTATCAGCCATTTCCAAAGGTAACATTACACTCAAAAGCCCTGTGCCCAAACCTGAGAGTCAAAAGCAAAATTAAATGTGAGAAAACCTTTTCAGCTGAAAAAAGAAAACATATTTTAATATTTCTTGTTCAAAAGTCATCATGTTCTTACATTTAATAATGTGCTTAATTGTAGCACTGAATATCACAAAGTCAGTACTGCAATTAAGTTACACAACGAAAGTGATGTTCCGTCTTTCATTCTTTCATGCACTATCACTTAAAAAAGACAATGCAGCCCACACAAGTAACACTGCAGGCATAAAAACACCACAGTATGATTAGCTTTACTAGTATTAGTGACTTGATATGGCAGTTTCAGAATGCAAGACTACCACAATGATTTACGTAAAACACAAAACAAAATAAGGTATAATAAAAATAAAACAGCAAGGTTACAAACCCACTAAAACATTTATTAAACTCTCTAGCACCTCGGCAAAAAGCTTTCAAGGAGAAAAAAAAAATCTCAATGATTTCTTTAGCTTTCTACATAGACTTGAGAAAGTGCAGTGTGTGTAAGGAGGCACTTCTCACAGTGGTAGTACATCCTGAAGAAGCAGTCTCTGTAACTGTAAATAATAATAATAAAGTTTTTTTGTCTCATACAGATGCAGTTGCATTAATGTTAGATACTATAAGCATGTCTGCTGTGTAAAGTTATATATTTATATACATATTCAATAACAGAGTGAAGTAGTAACTGTCAAACATTAAAATTGCTATTTCCCTATTATTGAACAAATATAATGGGCATCATTGTTGAATTACAATATTATTATTCTCTCGAATTCTAAATAATGCTCTTTTCAGCTGATTACATCCGCTTAATCTGTATTACTACTGTAGAATATACTACAAGTGAAAAAAAAACATCTAGAGCGTATTGATTTTGGCCAGTCACAGAATCTCAGCATGTAAACTTCCTCAACAATTCCTTAAGCATGCATTATGGAAAGTAGGCTCAGTGCTGATAACAAAGTCATACATTAACAATTCTAATCTTATATTAACCCACAGTCTATAGCAGCCTACAGAATATCAGACATGACAAGTGTTCACTAACTTGTTATGTAAGTCCCAAACTAAATCAGCCCAAATAAATCAGGAATAGCTATTCACAAATAAATAACCAGAGAGGGAACTCCTCAGACACCAAAACCCAAAGAAAACAGAATGTACTGCAAAGGGCCTGAGGGCACATCCTCTATTACAGTGTAAACATTCCATATTTTAAATGCCCTGCTACACCATTGCAGATTGTACTGGGAATGGAAAAATGCTATTAAAATAGTTAATGTGATTAAGTATGCAGTGACAGAGAACACATACTAAACTGGAGATGAAAATATATATCTTAAATTTCAAATAAAATAATACCAGAAACATGCATTTCCAGCTCCCTCAAATAAAGGAATATGCTTTATTTTTATATAGTCAAAGTCTAAAAAGAAGTAGGAAAGCCTTGCAATGAATCACAAGCAACATTGTGGAAGGAATACTGATCCCATTGCTGAAGCATGAGTCTATTTGAATAACATATAGCAAAGTATACCATACAAATAGTGCCTTCAAATATATTGTATTCCATACTCACATTTATTCCCCAATTAAAACTCTTTGCCCAAATTATGTATTTATCTACTTTTATACAAACACAATATAACAAAATAAGAAACATCCATTAAAAATAGAAAACTCGCACTAACATAAATGAAAGAAAATCATTCATGACTTGCTTGCTTGCTATGAATAAGTAAGTAAGTAAGTGTGTGTGCGTGTGTGAGTGAGTGAGTGAGTGAGTGAGTGAGTGAGTGAGTGAGTGTGTGTGTGTGTGTGTGTGTGTGTGTGTGTGTGTGTGTGTGTGTGTGTGTGTGTGTGTGTGTGTGTGTGTGTGTGTGTGTGTGTGTGTGTGTGTGAGTGTGTGTGTGTGTGTGTGTGTGTGTGTGTGTGTGTGTGTGTGTGTGTGTGTGTGTGTGTGTGTGTGTGTGTGGGCATGTGGTACATATGTATGTAAATTTGAAGATACATGCAAATAATTATTGTTAATGAAAGAGCTCCACATATTTTTGGCAACTTTAGCAACTTACCCAAAAGTTAACTCTGTTGCATAAATAGAACACAGAACGGCCTGGTTAGGTAATATGGCCATTATCTAAATTTGGTAGCAGTCTACATATAATAGCAGTTGTAAATGTGCTACTCATAATGCGATTTACACACTTTTCCCAGCATGAGTGTGAGTGTTATCAAGTGACAATAAGCAAACCCCCCCTTCTTCATTTCCTCTTTACCCTCTAAATCACCCCTGCTTCTA